>NC_137269.1:36044849-36447349 GCF_053477335.1 Acartia tonsa | reverse complement strand
TGGTAAAATGTGTAGTAACTTATCATTGGTATTGTATGACGTCATTTTTTATTAAGTATTATAAGATGCTTTCCGATGAGCATTTTCTGATAATTAACTATGTCTGTTTGTGCTTTGCTACACTTATGGCTGTTGTCATCCTTGTTAATAATAAAATATGTATATTTAAATTATCCTATTAATTTGTTTAATTATTTTGTTGTATTATATTTTTTACTAAAATTTCAGATTTAATTAATTAACAGCATCTTGATATTAACAAAGCATTTGATTTATGTTTTTGAGCTTTTTCTGTTTACAGTAAAAAAAAGCGCTGAAAAGTGTCATGTGTGACGTCATAAAAATGCGTTTGGGGGGGGGGGGTAATCGCCCCATTACCCCCCCCCCCCCTTGGACGCCTATGGTTGCCTCTTTATTACATCTTTTGGGATAAGACAATAAACGATAGATTGATACACACACCCAATTAAAATAAATAAAACGCCCCTTCAAATGATTTAAATAATTGTTTGGAAAATAAAAGTTTAATAAATCTCCATATTTTTAAAGCCAACGAATGAGAGAAAGTGTTTAAATCAGGGGATTTGTATAATTTACAATTGCCTCCATACTAGTACATAATTTGGGACAAAGCAATAAATGCGACACCTCCCTGACAGCTAGCGGACACGCATTGGCTTTATAACAACCCATGACGTCATTAGTTAGATGTAAAAAAAAACAAGTAAAGTAAATGTAATAATGTGCTTTCAAAGTAAATTGAAACTAACTCTCATGCTAAAAAGATAAATATATTGTTTGAAAATAAGTATTTTTTATTATTCTCCTAGCTTTTAGACAGTCAAAAAAGGGAGATAAATTTAAAAACTTTTGGCCAAAATGTCTCGAGTGAAGTCATATTAGAATAATTCATTATACTAATATGACGTCATTCGAGCTATTCTTTAGACAACAGTTTTTTTTAATTTATTCCCTTTTTTTGGCCTACAAACCTAACCAAAGAAAACCTTTTTACTTTAAAAAATATCAATTGGTAAAGAAGGCACGGGCTAACAAAACTGGTTTTTATTTTATGATTTTTAGTATGCATCAGGACCGGTTCTAATCCAGCAGATAATAATCAAGTTTGAAGCCATACTAAAAATATATTTTCCGGACAGTTTTTTCCTGAAAATAATGCAAAAGTAAATAAATTCACGTTCACACATACATTAAAGGATCAATAATTTCTTGAATAAACCAGTTTAGGGAAAATTTTTGGTAATATATTGTCTAAAGTATTTGAGTCATATATAATTTATAAAAGTGTTCTAATAATAAATTTAATTAGCAAAAAAATATATGCCATACTGATTTTAATATGTTATCAAAAAATAAATAAATAATTAAGATTCCTCAATTCTAATAAGTTGCCCCCCCCCCCCCCCACGACAGCTGAAAATCCGTACAGGTTTCGTGATTTTTTCAAATTAATTTCGTTGTAGGTATAAGCTGAGTTCCATATAAGATAAATCTATTCATTCAGTGTTAAATATATTCAAAATAGATTATTAAATTGCTAAAAAGTAGGGTTAGCACAATTGTATAAATCTCCAATTTACTTACATATCAGGGATCTAAAGGGATAGGGCAATGTGCGATAAATAAATGTACATCCCTAATGATGATCCACGAAACTACCCCGTCTGTATATTACAATTATTAGTTAAAACGTTTGGACACTCTACCTAATGAACCAACCAACCCCAATGTTATTGAGCCAACGAATAAGAGATCTATAGAAAAGATGTATATACTGATAACTATCTTCCCCCTTTTAATGTCCTTTTTCGTTTGCTAGCAAATTATTTTATGCTACTGGGCTGTCTTTATATTTCCGTTACCATTGATTGATTTTCAAAGACCCAATTGAGAGTCGACACAAGGTCATTGAGATAGTGAAATACAGTCAATTTACCCTTTCTCCCTTTAGTGTTTTACTCTAATCAACGAATAAGAAAAAATTATTATAAAACTTTGGGGACTAGTGTAATAAACAGACCCAATGTCCCCTCCCTCCCTGACTTACATGTACTATGTCCCACACACACTAGGGCTATGATAGGGGACAAAATAATGCCACGGTCGTATCGGTTATGCGTCAGGTTGGAAGGGTGACGCAATTTTCAGACCCCAGATTTGGCGATTTGAGAAAAATGTATTTTTATATTATAGCGAATTAGATAATCTAGCAAGCATCGCTTTTATTTTATAGAGAACAATAGTAAATCAAATAGCGAAAACTGAGATCTAAAATTTGCGTCACCCTTTCAATATGACGCAAGAAACATGATCGCTACGAACGTGGCATTATTTTTGTCCACTATCTGGGGCTTTAACCATGAGTAACTATGGGTGTATCGATTTATAATTCAACTTTTCATACAAATATAAATATATAAAAACGCTTAGTATCTAATAGTTGGCTTACATTAATGGTTAAGCTTAGTACGTTTATCCAGGGAGGAAGGTGACAATGGGCTGTTTATCACACTAGTCCCCAAAGTTTTATAATAACGTTTTCTTAATCGGTGACTTTTTTTAATTTTGATTGGCTGGTTCATTTAGTTGAGTGGAGACTGTCCACACGTTTCAACCACTAATTGTAATCTACAGGAAGGAGTAATTTTGTGTTTCATCATTGGGGATGTACATCATTATTAATCGGCTATTGTCTTATCCCTTAAAATAACATGTCTGAAATAACATTTATTAACACCGCGTTAGCATAAAATGTTTGTGTACATTTTATAGAATCTTGATTGGTTTGTTCAAACTATCAGTGGCTAAACTTTTCAATTAATAATTTCAATCTACAGAAGGGGTAATTTGGATTATCATCATTTGGAATGTACATAAATTTATTGCACAATGTCTTATTTCTATGTAACTACTATTTCTAATTTCCAGATACCTATGTCTACATGTTAGCTTTAAAATTTACAAATAAATATTGTATTTCAGGAAAAAGTTAAAATGGCAGAAGAAACTGAAAAATTAGAGGAAAAAGTCCTTAAAGAGGTCGAAGACGAGGTAAACAAATTTTAAAAGTACTAGCGGCCATGCCCCCTAAAAGCCTCTAGGGGCACTTAAGGTGATCGGGGAAGAGTTCATTCCCCCTATTTTTAATTCGAGTTTAAAAAATAAAAGTAATAATGTTTGGGGAGGGGGAACAGCGGAAAGAGTCTTGTGTGACGTCATAAAAATACGTCTATTATCCATCTTTTTTTTAAAGGTTTCATTTCCCACATCTCCTTCATTACTAGATGTATTTTTATGACGTTATACATGGCATTTCCGCTATCCCTTTTACTTGGAGGTTAAAACCTTCCCTATACCCATTATTAGCTTTACTGTAAAGGAATACAATATCCGTTCAGTAGTTATTGAGATCTCGCTAACCGCTGAACCGATCGGGTTCTCCTTTACAGGGTAGTTTCTCATAGGTCCTGGGAAGGTTTATAACTATTTTCTTGGGGAGTGTGACACCCCCAACCCCCCAACCCCCCAAAAAAATACCACCCCTAAAATTTTTTAGTAGCGAAGCTACTCTATAATTTGAAATGTCCGTCTGTCCGTATGTCCGTCTGTCCGTATGTCTTAGTTTGGGGGAAACGTGATTTTCTCGGCTCCTATAAAAGATAAAAGGCTGAAATTTTTTGACAACATTCCCATTATTAAGGAGCACAATTAACTATAAAACATCAATGGTAGTCGGACCGCTTTTTAGCAGGTTTGAGGCTATTTTTGTATTTTTTACATTTTTCTCCATATCTTTGGTGTTTATGGTCCTATTTCCAAAACTTTTTCAGTTTTAGATATCAAAATAAAATTTCCTGTCATTTTAAGAAAACAACTTGAGGTCAGACTGCCTTTAAGCAGGTTTTAGGCTATTTTTGTATTTTTCACATTTTATCCATACCTTTGGTGTTTATGGACCGATTTCCAAAATTTTTTCAGCTATAGATATCAAAATAAAATTTCCTGTCTTTTCAAGAAAACATCAATGGCGGTCAGACTGCCTTATTGAGGTTTTTGGCTATTTTTATATTTTTCACATTTTTCCTCATATCTTTGGTGTTTATGGTCCGATTAAAATTTTTTTTTTAGGTAAAAATATCAAAATTGAATTTCCCGTTGTTTTGAGCATCCAGTATGTAATTCACTTTGACCGTCAGTCTGTTAGTCATAGTACTAATATATAAGTATTAAAAAGTTTTTAAAAAATGTTGAAAAGGTTTCGTGATTTTTCCCCAATATACATGTTTTTTTTTACAACTAATCTTTAAATTCTTATACATAATTTTTGTGCTTCGCTACTTATGGATGTTTTCATCCTTGTTTTTTTCTTTTTAAAACTAAAATTCAAATAGTGGGGTCGACTACCCCCCCCCTCAAAAAAAAATTCTCCCCACCCCAAATTTTTTTTTTTAATTTTCTTTTAAATCTAAAATACGAAAAATTGGTTTGATCAAACCTCTTGGAGCAAAGCCCCTAGAGGCTGAGAGCGAAGACGCTAGTATAATATATAGTAGGATTATATAAGGCATAGTATTAGTCCTACAAAATTTCTAAGGTTAGATTAGGTGTTAGGGTTTCCTACGACTTTCATATTCTTTTTTGTCTATATAAGGCTACTCCTAGGCAAGCCTTAGAAATTTAAATTTTATATCTTTTTTTTGTAGTGCTTCATTTTGTAAATAAGAAATACGAAGGGATTAAATACTCACCTTAAATTTAAACATTAATAATATCTTTATATATAAAGAAGTAAGTATTTTTTTATGAAGCTCAAGATCTCAATAACTACGGATCTGAATGGGTTCTCTATTTTGTGTAAGCTTTACATAGGTCCCATGCTGGTTTTAGGCTTTTTAATTTTCGGATATAAGTCATAGGATGGTTTTAGATATTTTTCTGTCCAGTTTTACCCTGTTGAGCCTCTTGATGCTAGTTTTTTTATATAGGAAAATGAAAATATAAAAGAGAAAGCCGAAGAAACCACAGAAGATGAAAATAAAACAGTTGAAGAAGAAAAAGAGGTAAAACACATGATAACACATGATTTAGAGTTGCATAATGGGGTTAGGATTTCAATTTGCCCAACAACCAATTACAGCTAAGCATCTGTGGATACTTTTTTGAGAGAGAGATTTTGACTATGAAAATGGGTATTTCTATTGTAAAGATAGGAAAATAGGCTTTTAATTTTGCTTCTAGGCGACGTAATTAATTTCAAATTTCTATCATGAGGAGTAAAAAACTTTAAAAATTTTCATATACTTATATTTTAAAATGCCTATAATTTTTTTGTTTTTGAAGCTGGAGACTTCAAATTTTTGGTATTGGATTTGGGTCTACTTGTGTCAGTCTTTCAGCAGTTACAACGGTATATTTCTTGCTAGGTGTAAGATATAACCAACAAGTGAAAAAGTCTTAGATAATATTTGGGGGGCAAATGGAGAGGTCGTCAATTTTTACTATATGCTGCCCCCCAACAACAGATGAAAACCACGCATAGGTTTTGTGATTATTTTCGAGTCAAATTCGTTATTGGTATAGGCTCTTTTCTTGCAGTCTTCCTATAAGAATATTTTTCATATAGGAAAATGATGATATAGAAGAGGGGACAGAAGAAATCACAGAAGATGAAAATAAAACAGCTGAAGAAGAAAAGGAGGTAAAACAAAGATAAAAGTAGATTGAGGGTGAAGCAGCTTATAGTATATAATAGAAATGACGTCATACAGATCAAATGACTAATGTTAGGCCAATATTGATTAATGGTAAAATGTTTACTGGCCTATCATTGCTCATTTGTATTGTATGACGTAATTTTTTTATTAGGCACTATAAGCTGCTTCTTGAGAGTTGCACAATGGGGCAAGGAACCTGCTTTTTGAAAAAAATAATGGTGAATGTTGTCATTTCTAACACAAAATAGACAGAGGCTATGGGCGAAGCCGCTAGTAAATGTAGGTAAATATTATATTAAAGTAAAACATTAGATGGGGAAGGGGTTAAATAACTGTATATCCCCACCCAATGGCCCCTGTGTCGACTTCAATTGGGTCTTGGAATATTAGCCAATAGCCTTGTAAATATTGACACATCCAAGTCGCTACAACGAAGCAGAAAGCAATATTATAGCAGACGAAAAAGGTGGATTCTTTAAAAACTTTTGCCTCACTAAAATCAGTGAGGCTCGCTAAAAATTTACATGGGATAATTTTGCCTCACTATTTTAATGAGGCAGTGATTCAAAAAAGTTTTTTAAAAAATTTAATTCACCTCTGGATTATATAAATACTTATAACATTTATATAATGTAAAGTTATGTAGATTAAGATAAAACATTTCAAAGCATTTACCTACTAAAAGACCTACAGACAGACAGACAGACAGACAGACACTTATAACATGTAAATTAGTCTTTAAAGGATATAAATCTCTGATATGCTAAAAGTTTCATGTGTGACATTATTAAATTATGTCTAAAAAAGAGATGGATAATAGACGTATTTTTATGACGTCACACATGACACTTTCCCCTTATCAATAAATTACTTAAGGAGGAGGAAACTGACGACTTGCCAAGCCCTATGAAGGATGACCTACCTAGCCCCGTGAAGGATGACCCACCTAGCCCCATGAAGGATGACCCACCAGGTCCCCCAAAAACAGAGCTACCCCTAGTTATTGATTTCAACTTGGAGATTGCTAGGATGTTGATGAAAAGCGAAATCAAATCTCTTTTCCTACTTTTTCTATCCAACAAGGAACAGATTGATTATACATTTTTCATAAAAGCGAAGCTTTTCTATTAACACGTTCTGCAACAACTAATTATTATTTTATATTTTATTATATATATAAAAATGACCTTTATTTTATATTTGTATGTCATAAATACATAACATAAAAATCGATATATAATTACTTGGATGTTGCACCAGATTTTTATGTACTCTAATGTACTCTTTTGTAGGTGTTGTTGGTCTTTTGTAGAGTTGGTCTTCTGTAAAGTTGGTCTTTTGTAGAGTTGGTCTTTTGTAGCAACGCCAAATTTTCCCCTGTCAACATATCCACGTATTCTATGTCAATTAAAATGAAATACAAATATGATCTGTAAAGGAATTAGAAAAAGAGATAAAAAGAAAACAAATAGAAAGTGAAGAACAGGTTTGTCAACTTTTACAGTTTTTTGTAGCAATGCTTCTCTAAAACAATGTCCTTTTTGTATTTTGTCAATAAGGCCTTGTCAGATTTTTAAAAAATCATATACATATACAAACCGGAATGCCCTCTATGAAATTTAGGGGTTTAATGGGACAAGACAATGGCCGAAAAATTGATGTACATCCCCAATGATATACAAAATTATTTCTTTTGTACAGATTACAATTATTGGTTGAAAAGTGTGGACACTCAATCTAATAAACCAACCCATCAAAACTAACTTAAAGTCCCCAAAGTTGTTAAGTAAATGAATAAGAAAAATCAACATATACAAACTGGAATGCCCTTTATGAAATTCAGGGGTTTAAAGGGATAAGACAATGGCCGAAAAAATGATGTACATCCCCAATGATATACAAAATTACTTCTTTTGTACAGATTACAATTAGTGGTTGAAAAGTGTGGACCCTCAACTTAATAAACCAACCCATCAAAACTAACTTAAAGTCCCCAAAGTTGTTAAGTAAATGAATAAGAAAATGTTATGACAAAACTTTGGGAATTAGTGTTATAAACAGCCCATTGTCCCCTTCCTTCCAGAAAAAAATTCCATATATGTAATATAAATAATGTATATCTCCAAGTATTAACAAAATCTTTTAAACAAATTAGGGATTACGCATTTGTACGGTCCTAGTTGACTTTGTGATTCCTTACTTTTGTATCACGATTGATATTTTTTCTATTTTTATTAAATGTATTTGACCATGCTAAGGTTAAAATAAATGTTATGTTATGTTAAAGGGGATTAGATGAGCTAAATAGACTCGCCCTACATTTGATAATGTTAATACTAATCTTGGGTGCAAAAAGAAAAATTCCGAAAAGAGAGATTGTCTGTTTCGGTACAATTTTAGACATCCAGTTGAATTTTAAAGTTTTAAAATGACGATTTCACTGAGGCTGACACGCGGCTTCCGAGCCCTGCAAATTGGGGTTAATTTATGTTCCAAATACTTCAAACTCCCCAAAAACATTTTGTTATAGAACATCAAAATTTATGAAAAGTTGTAATAAATATTTTAAAAAGGATATAAAGTGTGTTACCTTTTTTTATGTTTTATCATTATTTGGCCACAACTTGGTAAAAAATGCTCGCAAATCAGACCTTTTTCGACAAAAGATACTCAAATGGTTCCTTTACAAGCCCAATCAATCAGTTTTAAGATATCTTCATATTTCAAGAAAAATTAATGAAATACTAAAAAACAGCAAATTTGGGTGTTACCTTTTATATGCACAGATACCATAAAATCAACAGAAAAAATATATATTTTTACTTTTCTGTCATTTTTAAAGTATGATTCTATTAAATTGGCTATTCTTGAAGGGATTTATGCATTGATTATACTGAAACATAATATTGGGCAGAAATTAATGTATTTTAAAGAAAAAAAAATTTGAAAATAAGAAATTCGACCTCTATCACTTTAGAGGACAGCTGTCAACCTCCAGTTGACAGGATATAGTTAAATACTTGTTAGCAATAATAATTAGCCCAAAAAGTAAAACAAAAAGTTTTTTAATATGGCAAAAAAATGATAATCTAAATCTTAATTTTGTGGATGATGATCTTAAAGACGCTCTTGCTGTTGGTGATGATGACCCAGATGGTATCCAAATGCATGAGCATTATGACAACTTATCTATTAAACTATGGTCCGATTTTTGTATTTGTAGCATTCTCCAATCAAGAGAAATCTTAAAACATACAATCATGGTTTTTAAATTCTCCAATTCATAAGGTAAATATAGTAGTTTTTAAAAGATGGTTATATTTTTTGTTACAACTTTTAATTGGAGGCTGCTACAAATACAAAAATTGAACCATAGTTCAATAGATGAGTTGTCATAACGTTCATGTACTTGGATACCATCTGGGTCATCATCACCACCAGTAAGAGCGTCCTTTAGATCATCATCCCCAAAATTAAGATTTAGATTTTCATTTTTTTGCCATATTAAAAAACTTTTTGTTTTACTTTTTGGGCTAATTATTATTGCTAACAATTATTTAACTATATCCTGTCAACTGGAGGTTGGCAGCTGTCCTCTGAAGTGGTAGAGGTTGAATTTCTTATTTTCAAAATTTTCTTTCTTTACAATACATTAATTTCTGCCCAATATTATGTTTCAGTATATTTCAATGCATAAATCCCTGCAAGAATAGCCAATTTAACAGAATCAAACTTTAAAAATGACAGAAAAGTAAAAATATGTATTTTTTCTGTTGATTTTATGGTATCTGTGCATATAAAAGGTAACACCCAAATTTGCTGTTTTTTAGTATTTTCATCAATTTTTCTTGAAATATAAAGATATCTTAAAACTGATTGATTGGGCTTGTAAAGGAACCATTTGAGTATCTTTAGTCGAAAAAGGTCTGATTTGCAAGCATTTTTTACCAAGTTGTGGCCAAATAATGATAAAACATAAAAAAAGGTAACACACTTTATTAATACTTGGATCTTACACCAGATTTTCATGTTCTCTAATATAGTGAAACACGCAGAGAACTAAAGATAACTATTCCCCCCTTCCTCTCTTTTTACCCAATCCCCTCCCCTTCTACTGGGTGAATGAACTGACCAATAAACCAGTTAGCAAGCATTGGCGAAAATTTTTCTCCTGTCATAATATCCACGTATATTGTACATCCATTTATTTTTATCATTTAGAATGCTGATGATTTTGTAAGTATGGCTGATATGATCAAAGATGTTGCTAAACAATTCAAAGGAACTCTTATTTTACAAGTTTTATATTGAACAAAGACATAAATAGAATAGAATTTAATAACGAATGCAATACATTTAATTTTTTACTTTAGATAATAACCCATATTACAAATTGCATAGCAAGGGATAATTAAGCCTTGGAGTAGGACATAGATTTAATTGATTTCGATTTTCATTTTATTTATAGTAAGAATAACAAAAATTATGAACTAAATGAAGATTTTTACATAAAGAAAAACACCTACGTACATCAATAATTAAGGTGGTTGAAATAAATAACTATTTACAGTTACAGAAATTTGTAAAGATTTTATTCCTTACAGGAGCGCATTTTTTTTAATGAAATTATTTATAAGTTGAAAAATTATCTATTTAAATCATGGACAATGATTTTTTACTGAGCTTGATAGCCTTACGTAATTTCTTAAGTCATAGTTTTTTAAATGACACTGCTGGAAAACTATAAATTGTATTAAGTGAAATTCTACAGGAAAACTGTTGTTTGTAACCATCAATACAGATTTAGAAGATCACAAAGGTCATTAAATGTTTTTTTTTAGTTTTTGTTCGTTTTCATACTTTTTAATCAGAGAAGAAAGGGGACAATGAGCTTTTTATTACACTAGTCCCCAAAATTTTACAATAACGTTTTCTTATTTGTTTGCTTACCAACTTTGGGGACTTTTACTGAATTTTGATTGGTTGGTTTATTAGGTTGATTGTTCAAACGTTTCAACCACTAATTTTGATCTACAGAAAGGGTAATTTTGTGTTTCATCATTGGGGATGTACAATGTAAATCAATTTAGCTGCCATTGTCTTATCCCTTTATATCCCTGCCTTTTAATATATTTATACATTTAATAATATCATGGTAGAAATCAGAAACTTTAATATATATAGCAGATATAGTTATATATATATAGTTAGCAGAATTTAATGATTAGTGGCTTATTTCTTCGTTTTTTAAGACAATTAATAGAACAACAAAAAAATATTTCAGTTTTTATTTAAAAAGTACAGAAAAAGATAAAATTCAAAACTTAGGTGTCAACATCTAAAAATGGTTTTAGCGCATTTTTCTTATGCTCAAATCTTCTAACCTTTGCAGGAAAAAAGTTGGATTTTCAGTATTCAACTTTGGGGGGCCAGTACTCCCTTTCTGGTGGAGATTTTTCCTTCAAACTTTGATATGTTCTAGTACATGTCCCCAATAGAAAATTTTTAGCTCTACATCTCAATTTTGAAGCGTTTTGCAGCCATTCTTACAAAAGGTAGAAGATTTGAGCATAAGAAAAATGCGCTAAAACCATTTTAATATGGTGACACCTAAGTTTTGAATTTTAGATTTTGCTGTACCTTTTTAAATATAAACTAAAACATTTTTTTGTTTAATATGAAAATAAGCCATTAATCATTAAATTCTGATAACTATAAGTGGGGTAAAATTGCTTTCAAAAAAGTTCTCATAAAAAAACACACTATATATTTCGGGCTGATAAAGTAAATTTGCCTTGGGTGTAGCAGAAAAAGCTATAAAAGATGATAAACAAAAAAAACAAGAATAATTCCAAAACATTTAATTTACTGACAGCTTTCATGGAAAATTGTGGCGTAGACAATTCTAAAGTCCCTTGTATGAGAATATTGAAGAAAGGAGATGATAGGATGATAAAGTATAAACCTGAAGATCCAGAGATATCTGCCTATAACATGAAATCATTTATTAATGACTACAAGGCATAAATACTATACAATATGGTTTAAAATATGCACCTTCCAACATTGATCCTCAGTATATTTTGGTGAATATTCTAGGTTTATGTTTAATATTACTATATCGACTAAAAAAATAGTTTCACCATTGTTTCATATAAAAAACTTTGAAATTTGTATAAGCATTTTTTTATGAAATATCATCAAATATTTTGTTGAGTTCAAACTGTTGTTTCAAAAGCTTTGACACAAAAGTAAATTATTTCGATGAAAGTTGGCCCGTCGTGTCTAACAAAACTGGTGTTAATCTTATAACTTTTCATTTTAATATCCGCGGAAAGCTGCCTATAATACGATGCAAAAAATAACTATTCCAGTTGTGTATAGAATGATATGTACCCAGGATAATACCATCTCACCATATCTGAATTCACAGGAGTTGCCAAAGGACTGGAATAAGAATCCTGTCAAGGAAGAGAGACTTATTTACTACCTGTATTTGCGACAACTTTTATTAAAAAGAAATTCACAAAAACAGCTTATTTTATTGCATCAAGATCTATATAGGAAAAAAACGTCTATAGTTGAGCTCGAGTTCTCAAACCATAGAGTGTTTAAAACTCGTAGTGCTTCAATAATTCTAATTAAACTCTCATTGACCAAAATCATTAAGTTAAAAATGTTTGTCCTTCTGCATGCAGTGACAGGGTTGGCAGATTTTTAAAATAATAGTGGAAACTTCTTAGGAAAGTGTCATGTGTGATGTCATAAAGATAGGTCTATAATCTATCTCTAATTAAGGGGTTTTCTTTCCCACTTCCCCTCATATCCTTCCCTTTTAGATGTATTTTTATAGTCATTAGTGAGATCCTTTGCTGCAGACAAATAAGATTGAACTTCTTTATGTGATACGATTGAGCTTTCCCTCAATTTGCCTAGGGAGTACAGAAACATGCCTCCTTATTTGTAAAATAAATTAAGATAAATAGAAGGTTATTTTGGGTATAGTCCCTTTCGTAGCAACGCCTCTTAAGAGGCGGTTCGTCATATTTTCTCTTACCTAACTTAACCTAACCTAAAAGGTACTGTGAAAATATGATGAAACGCCCGTTAAGAGGCGTTGTCACGAAAGGTACTATACCCGTTATTTTTTATTCACATCAAACCCAGCAGGGGCTCAAACCCTGATTGACTACACTGTACTTATTTAACCCAACCTAAGCAATAATATTTTTAAAAAAACATTTTCCTCATTTTCAATTTATTTCAAAATAAGGGGGAAGAGGTTTCTTTAAGGTGATGAGGGAACTAGCTGTCCTTTTCCTTCTTCCTCTTACTTTGTTTGAAAAATGCTGAAACATTGAATGTTTAAAAGTTCCAAATATCTCTCTATCTTTGTAGATCCTTGTTGGAAAAAACTTCAATGATTTTATCTCTCATGCCAATGCAGATGTACTTGTGGATATTTACGCCTCCTGGTGTCCACCCTGTCAATATCTGGCTCCTATCTTCATCCAGGGATATAGGGATATGTAAATAATAATTAGACCTAACATGACTAGCAGCTCTGCCCCTAGCCTCTAGGGGCTTCGTCCCAAGAGGTATTGTGAAGTCACGCTCCTATATAGAATATTTTGTTTTAATTCTAAAAAAAGAAAAAAAAATTAAGAGGGACCAGTAGGTATAATCCATGAAGAGTCGAGCAAAATCGGTTCAGCAGTTACCGAGATCATTAGCTTCAGACGGACAGACAGACATAGTTCTACTTGATAGATGAAAGATTACTTTATCCCTGACGAAATAAATTACAGCTGGCAGAAAAACTGACACCCAAGAACCAAACAATTTTTGCCAAGATAGACGGAGATCTGAATGAGGTGGAGAATTTAGTAGTAGACGGTTTCCCCACCATCAGGAATGTTTATATAGAGCTAGACATACTGCCTAAATCAGCCAATAGGAGAATACTAAAGGTACATTCAAAACATCTCAATGGTTGAAACATTTTACAGATCTTGGTACGTAAGGACATAATTTTTTTTATTTTCTTCACATTATGAGTTAGCTTTAAATTGTCGCATATCTTAGGATAAAGTTTTTCTTAGGGTAAATTTATTTATGTAAAAGTATCTTACACGAGAAGCATATGATAAAACATATGATAAGTTAGTTACGAATAGTTACATTTCTTAGAATAAAATCTTTCTATAAATTATATCGCCAAAAAATTTCATCAAAAATAATGTTGCCCGAATCTTGTATATAACAAAAAGGTAACAAAGGTTTATGTCTGCTAGAATCCCTTTTTAAGTTTGACGAAAAACGGGGTCAGATGGACCATCTTGATATATTATGTTTATAGTTCATATCATACAAAACGGGATTCTATTTCTGAGCTGGATCTTTAAATCATTTCAATGGTGCGCTAATTCGGGGTGCGCACCGTTGAAATGATTTAAAGATCCAGCTCAGAAGTCAATCTCATTAAGTAAAATTTCTAAAATATAAATCAGTTTGAATGATTCCATTTGCAATTAGGGTACTTCCTCCCCCCCCCCCCCTCGTAAAAAATATATTTTAAAATGCCGCTATGCCTCTAGGGGCGTAGCCGATAGTTTGTATATATAAACAAAGCTAATAAAAGGTTCAACATAAATAAAAAAAACAGCTGATCTTTACAAACATATACAAATCATTTTTCAACGTAGATATTTTTAAGTGGTGCTAGAGGCCTCTAGAGGCGTATATATAAACAAAGCTGCTATAGATTATACAAGAAAGAGGATAAGGAGACCTTAGATTATGGTGGAGAATATAAGTTGGAGGATCTTATCAAGTTTGTAGAGAGCAGAGGCACTAAAGGTAATTATCAGGGATATTAGGGGATAAGACATCCCCAATAATGACACTCAATATTACCCTTCTGTAGATTTCAATCGGCGCGGCTGTGGTGGAATCGTTTGGACACTCAATATAATGAACCAATCAATCAAAATTGTTTCTTAGGTGGACTAATAAGAAAATGTTATTATAAACCTTTGGAGACTAGTTTAATAAACAAAAATGTCCTCTACCTCACTGCGAAATATTTACTTTCTGTTTTTATTAAAACAAAAAAAATGAATAGCCTATAAAAAGTTTTTTTTTGTCTTATAATGATGAGTGCAATGATTACAAGTTACAGGATGTCAGTCCTTGTGTACCGAAGGATCTCGTTAACCGCTGGACCGATGTGTATTTCATTGAATGTGAAGCTTCTCATGGGTCCTAGGTAGGTTAATAACTTTTTTGTGGGGGAAGGTTACTAATCACTCCATTGAGAAAAGCCCCTAGAACAAAATTATCAGCCCCCTCCCCCAACTAAAAATTTCTTTTTGAAAAATAAATTGAAATTGCTGGGAATCACCCCCCCCCCCCATTAATTGCTCTAAAGGCCTTTAGGGGCGTAGCTGCTGGTAGTAAATTTATCGGACCATGGAAAGAAAACGAAGTGGCGGGTTTCGTCGTATTTAAGCAGTAGCTTTTAATAGGTTATTATAGGTTAGATAAATGTTAATGATTTCCCCGCAGGTTTAGAGCTAGAAATAGAAGAAAAGTTGGTAAAAATACGACGTAACCCGCTACTTTGTTTTCTTTCCATAATCCAATTTATCTTGAAGGAGCAGCTGTTCCTGAAAAAGAGTTTACAGCTGTAGAGGAGTTTGATGGAGAAGATAGTGAGGGTGAAGATGTATCCGCAGGTTTGTGACAGGGATTTAAAGGGATAAGACAATATGGCCGAAAAATTGATGTATATTGTATATCCCCAATTTTGTCACACAAAATTATCCCTTCTTTAGATTGAAACAATAGGTTAGAACGTTTGAACACTTAAGTTAATAAACCAACCAAACAAAATTCAGCAAAAGTCCCCAAAGTTTTTAAGCCATAGAGTAAGAAAACAAATTGTTATGTGATATAATTAACCAATTGATCTGATTTTTGGAATAATGATTCCTAGGACAACAAAGTACAATGTTATAAGCGGAGCATCTCTATAAACAATGTTGTCATCCTTGTTTAGATATTTTTACATGATATAGTTGTCCTATTACCAAGATACTTAAAATGTTGATTCCTCTGACGTTTAGTTTATAAGCAGAGCATCTTCATTATCAAGTCTAAATACGTAAATTTGTTGATATGAAATTTTCTGCATGCTATTTCAAGAAGAATTAACATCAAAGAACTTGTCCTTACTTTTGTTATTTTTCTCTAACCCATTCGTGACGAGCTCCCAAAGTTCAAAGTTTTGATTGAACGGGGTTTAACAAAATAGATTTTCTCAATAATTACTCAACAGAATTAAAAAAAGGCAGGTGTCAAATTAAAGATCTTACTATTTTTGTGCATAATGGCAATATTATTCTTTTTTGTTACGTTTTAGTACCTTAAAACCAGGAATAAGGTATAACCAACAAGCAAATTAAATCTAAAATAATATTTGGGGGGCAAATGGAGAGGTCGTCAATTTTACAATGTGTTGCCCCCCAACGACAGCTGAAAAACATGTATAGGTTTCGTGATTTTCTTCCGAATTAATTCCGTTATTGGTATGAGCTGCCTTAAAACCAACTTAATTAAAAAAACTTTAATTACTTCGAAAATAAGAGATCTACAAAAAAAACGATTGCATATCTAAATTCTTTGGATCATTTTACATCTACTACTTACTAAAAACACCGACTAGCTATTTCATAAAAAAATCACAAAAGTTAGGACATGTTCTTTAGAAGTAATATTCTGTGTCAGACACTATCTAGTATCCCTATCATACTAGATGCCTCGCCCCATAGACTCTAGGGAAAAAATAGCCTAAAACCACACCCTTATTATTAAAGGTTGCAGATTTGTTGAGCTGTTTGCTTATTGACATTATTATTGTCCTAGTTTTTTTCAGCGGCTGCCAAGAAAGCTGTTTGTAAAAGCGGTGTTGATGTTCCGGCCGACAAATGGAGCTGCTGTTAGCTGCTAAAATAGGCCGCAGTTGCTATTTAAAAAATATATAGCTTTTGGCATCTCGGGGCAAAAAAATGGTTTTAATCTTATAAATGTACAATACATTTTATATCCGCGGAAAGCTGTTTATAATACGATGCAATAAATAACTATTCTAATATCAAATATTTTTATTTTTTAATACTTGTCTATTAAACTATTCATTTCATTAAAAATATTGTATTTTTTGGGTCTAGCTAAATATTCTTGGGGCAAGATCCACTGATGCAAGCACAGGAAAAGGACTAAAGATCCGGCCTAAAATAAGTCTTTTCGCGCATTTAAGTGTGTTATTGAATAATGGCTGATCCCGATTATTTAGTCCCTCTTATGTTGGTTGGAATTATGCACTAACATAATATATAGGCTCAGCCGTTTGGCCGCTTTTTAGATTCTATTTTTAAATATTCATTTTTTTATATATCCGTTCATAAGAAATTTGGTTTACTATCAAAGCTCATAAAATCCAATACATTTATTATTTTACTTGTATTTTTATATGTTTATGAATGTCGAAATAAATCTGTTATAATATGTTTTTATTCTATCGAAAGTCGCAGATTCTTCAATAGATATTACTTCTGTGTTTTAGTAAGCGGTGATTTTCTGTAATAAGGACTTCCGTGACGGTTTGCTCTTTTGCATGTAATAATTGGGTGTAGCAACTCTATACAATTAATCATTACCAGAAAGTCCGTACGTCCATTTCGAACATGCTGATTTTTTACTTTTTAACAACAAATTTTTGTATGGTATAATTCTCCTATTCTTCTGATTTTTGGAATACTGATTTAAGCAGTTTTGTAACAATTTGGTAAGATGCATTGATATATAAACTGCTTATTCAGTTAAGACACTCTACAAGAGTTTAAGTTTGTTTGTCCTTCCGTTTCAGAGCTTTGCTTTAATTGCTGTTTTCTATTACGTTCATAAGAAATTTGGTTCAAAATGAAAGATCATAAAATACATTTTATTTATTATTTTACTAGTCTATGGATGTCCAAATAAATCTGTTATAGTATATTTTTATCGCAACTGGCAAAATTTTTAACAAACATCTCTTGCATTTTAAATAAATCTGAGAATTACTATAATATTTTAAATTAAAGGGAACAAACGAGAAAACGAGAGCAAGTGATTCGAAGCACCTTCCAGTAGTTATTCTATATGTTTTTGTGGTGAAAATACTATTGTTATGTTTAATATTTTAATTTTAAAAATAAGTTTCACCATGGTTTTATATGAAATTTTTTTTTGAAATGTTAAGCATTTTATTGCTATAGATCATCAAATGGTTTGTTGAGTTCAAACTGCTGTAACACAAAAGTAAACTTATTCAATTAAAAATGTTAATTTAGAAAAAGGGATGGTAACTTGTAATATTATAAACAGTTTTATTCATGCACTTTCGTAATTTACAGCATTTGATTATGTTTTCTATTTGAACCTTTGAACTCAACAAAACATTTGATGTTATTTTATCAAAAATTCTTAACATTTCAAAGTTTTATACAAAGAAAACCATGGTGAAACTTATTTTTTTTAGTTGGTATAACTATATCAAACATAACCCTAGTATATTCACAAAACAAATATTTAGAATCACTGCTGGAAGGTGCTTGGATTCACTTGCTCTCGTTCGTGCTTAGTCCCCTTTATAAGCGAGAAGAAAATAAGTGACCGATCAAAGTCAGGGAGTAAGGGAGGGGACAATGGATCGAATATTCAATTTTTAAGGAGTCTCAGACTTTGGGGACTGGCTTAAAGGGAATGTGCACGAATACAGCAGATTCTTACTGATTTTGGGGACTTGCGCATCAATGCCCCTCTAACTAGCTGAGCTAGTTTTGAATATGCAGACAGAAAAGTTTGTTATTTATCGCTGGTTTTAACAAATATTTTTTCCCAAGAAAATGTCTTTTCATGTATAGAAACTCTACTGTGATATTTATGTATTAAATAATCTAAGAAC
The DNA here is from genome assembly GCF_053477335.1 of Acartia tonsa. Lineage (NCBI taxonomy): Eukaryota > Metazoa > Arthropoda > Copepoda > Calanoida > Acartiidae > Acartia > Acartia tonsa. The sequence goes on along the minus strand of NC_137269.1, from coordinate 36,428,608 downwards.
CGCTTGAATTTAGGGGTAAAGTATAAATATATCAGAAGGGTTGAGGTATTTCTAAACAAGATTTTTCTAGTGATTAATTACAGAATGTTTACTACATTGTAATGTGTTGATAACTTAATTTTCAAGTAAATGATTTTTTTCTTAGAACTAATTTTGTTCTAAATTAGGTTACTATGATCCCTTTACAATTTTGGTAAAATTTTCTTGATAAATTTGGTTTTCATTGCTTTTCAGCGAACCCTCTTAAATTGAATTAATTGCCCATTGTCCCCTCCCTTACTCCCTGGATCAAAGTTACCTAGGTATCACGAAACTAAAAATATTTGTTACTATAATTAATTTCTGATCATAAATATGACCAAACATACAGACGAACCAAGTTCAAATTATATAGCACCTCTGCTAAAAACATAAAATAAAAACATGAATTATGACTCGATACATGTATTAAATATAATAATATAAAAAATAGTTATATAATATTAAATATGGCAAAATATAGGTGTTAATGATTATTATGAAAAATTATGTACATTATAATAAGCGTAATATAGATCAAATCAGAATGACATTTAAAATTTTTTTCAACAGTTAATAATTTTATTTTAAGCTGTTAAGGATCGTTTGTATTATGACAGCTGAGCCCCCAGCAGTTAGCCGCTACTTAAACTTTTTATTCGTTTTGTAGAAATAGACCTAAATATTTTAAACGGCTGAAAAACAGCTTAAATCGGCTCTTTAAGGGTGCTTTTGCATTAAGAAATTATTTGTTTGTATCATACCTATAAATTATAATATTTTAACAAAGTATAATTGAACATATTCAATATGACAATCACAATCACACAGTCAAAAATAAAACATAAAAATGGTAGGTATACTTAAATCATTATGGTCAATCCTATAATATAAAGTAGTAAGGTTTTTTCTCTAAAGCTGAAGATCTCAATAAATACTGAACTGATTTGATTTTCTAAATTAGTTAAATGTTTTGAAGCCTTAGATGATGTCATACTAGCCTACTAATAGTCAATTAAAATATCATTGGTAATTTAGTATGTTTATTGGCCTATCATTGGTAATTTGCATTGAATGACGTCAAGTTTTTAAGGCACTATAAACAGTTTCCTATGTTGGTTTAATGCTATTTTTTTAGAATTTAAGACTTGGGATGGTTAAAGCTATTTTTCTCGCCCTTCTATGTCCCTTTGAATACAAAGCCCCTGGGCGCCAGGGGCCAAGTCGCTAATTTAAATTATAAAGAGATAGCAGCCATTTCTCAAAAACTAAGAATATCAAATCAAATTAAAAAGCTGGTAGGCCTTTAGGCGGTTTTATATGTTAGAATACCTCTCATGATTAAAGCACAAAATGCTATAAAATCAGTCTTTTTTTTAGGTTAAGCGTCATATCAACTTTGAATAAAATGTTTTTTTTTATTAACTTGAATCAAAACAGACAAAGATTTTTAAAAAATATGTTTTTTAAATACGATTTTATACCTACAGAAGTCATATTTGATATTAAAATTTCAGCCTGTCAAGTTCGAATATATGTTTAACATGAATAAAACATGATTTAGCTCATAGTAATTACAAAAATAATACACATAGTAATTAAATAAGAAAAAAGTAAGATTTTATTTCAAATGTCAATTTGTGAAACTTTCAGACCCTGCATACTGTTCCTAAAATTAAAAAAAAATATTGTTAATATCAGAAGACGAAAATTCATTTAAAGACAGGGGTGTATGTTAGGGTTGGGCCGCATATCCAGCCATTTTCAATATCCGGCCGTATACCGGATGTTTAACTGATTTATAATCCCGGATATCTGGTAATTTGCCGGATATCCGGCATTGGCCAGATATCCGACTGGAAACTGAATATCAGGTATCCGGCCAAAAAAGTATCCGGTCCAACCATAACTTGTAATAACTGGTTTTAATCTTGTAATTGTAATTTTTATATCCGCGTAAATCTGTTTATAATACGATGCGAGAAATAAGTATTACCTTGTTTGAAAATATGTGGTGTCTGCGTCATTATCAGGTTGAGGCACAAACGGAGCTGTCTTCTCAAGTATATTGTCCCAACACACATCCTTAAATTAATCAAAATCAATCATTTCACCAGATTAAGGGGGAGGGGGGGGGGGGGGAAGTGTGACCGAAATCAAAACTCAATAACTCAAATAAAATAAAAACAATAACAGCACTGAAATTTGACAAGGCAGTAGCTTTTAAGAGGTAGAATATGGAACTGTGAAGAATCTGCGGCGCGGTGGAACCGCTGCTCTCGCCGAAAATCGCTGTTTTCCACAGATTTAATTTCTGCCTTTTCTTGCCATATCAGACAATTGAGAATCATCTGAGACACAATTAATCTTTTATAAAAATTTTCCTTATTTTTTCAATATTAATTTTCAACATATTACTTTGAAGATTAAAATCAAATTGATTCCAGCTCATTATGGAAAAAATGACTAGAAATAAATTATCATTATAAATAATAAAGTAAAATTAGGTTTCTTGGAGTATTTTTCAACTCTTTGAAACCCTACAAGAATTTTCAAGACTATTGTTTATATATCAAGGTAAAAATAGTAGGAGGGAAAAAAGATAAAAGAAAAATGTATACCTAATCATATTTAATATTTTGGAAATAATCCCATTACAATAACTGAAAAACGTCTATTAGTTATTTAACATAAACACAATATTTTTAGGCAAATAAAACGAATTAATAATAGACAAGGAAAAATGTTCAGAAAAGACTACATTAGAATAGGGTTGGGCCGGATATCCGGCAAATTTCTAAAAAAAATATCGGCAATAGAAATCAGCCGGATATCCGGTATCCGGTTAGTTTCAATATCAGGTAGGATATTGAAAATGGCCGGATATCCGGCCCAACCCTAAATTAGGCACATTCTTTTATTGCGTAAATAAGAGGGTAATTTTTTTCTGCGTATTTTCCATAAAGTTGTGTGTTAGCGTTTAGTCAAATACGCTTAATAATACGAACTGTTCTTAATTATGGCCATTTTATGCATATATTTTTGGTCAAAATTAAGAACAGTTTGAGGTCGTGCAATCAAAGGGTTAGTTGTCTGCTGGATGTTACTTAAAAGCTTAGGGTAAGGGGGGGGGGAATTTTCGGATTTTTTTCTTTTTTTTTGAAAAAAAATTGGGTAAATATTAATATTTTCAAATGAAACCAAGACCATTAAAAAGCTTACGAAAAATTAAATTCATTTTGTACTTTTTTTTGTAGCAAATGCAATAACGAACAAATTTGCTATTATGATTGTTTTCTGTAATTCGACGGGATCATGGTCAAAATGACATTTTCCGAAGTTGGGTCGAAATTACCGAAAACTACCCTATAATATTGCATCCTGTTACAAAAGGATGACGCCCTTAATTCTTTAGATCGTCAATTAAAATCTAAGAAGAATATTGCCCCAATGTGGTAATCCTAACTTATTTATAACTAGCGGCTTCGCCCCTAGCCTCTAGGGGCTTTGCCTCAAGAGGTAATTTAAAAAAAAATTTAGTATTTCTAGTACTGCCATTTATTTTAAAATAACTGCCTAAAAAAGAATGGTGGGGGTTGTGTTTTTTTTTTTTTGGGGGGGGGTGTCCCACCCACCAAGAAAATAGCCTAAAACCACCACAGGAACAGAAGGTATATTTCCTGAAGAGTAGAATCCAATCGGTTCAGTGGTTACCAAGAGCTTAATGGACAGACATCATTCTACTTTGTATTATAGATACTCAAAATCTACCTCTAATACACGAAAAATACGAAAACTGCACCCATAAAATTAATTAAAAGTTTTAAAATACGCTTATGACACAAAATCAAATTCATTAATCAGAAATTTTCTCAACAATCGATTTTCGATGAACTTTTTTCAATAGTTTAACAGATTTTTTGTTATATAAATTGCTAGGTAAATTAGTTCTTTTTACGTAGTAGCACAAATACTTTATAAAGTTGGTATGCCCTAATCAGAATCTCCTAGTACGAAATATCTAATTTTGATACTCTGTAATACCAGGGAGAGAGAGGACATTGCGCTGTTTATTTCAATGGTCCCCAAAGTTTTATAATAACGTTTTCTCATTCGCTGACTTAACAACTTTGGGAACCTTTATTGAATTTTAATACTTTGGTTGATTTAGTTGAGTGTCCAAACATTTAAAGCACTAATTCTGATCTACAGAAGGGGCAATTATATTTATTATCAATGGAGATGTACCCCAATTTATCGTCCATCGTCTTATCCCTTTATATTCCCGCTATAATACTGCTACGCAACTTACAGACTAATTGTTCCGTACCTAGTTGAAATGACAATGATTAAACCTAGAATATCAAATTTCTCCGGCCCCATATCCAGTAAATTTTTCCTTGTTAAAAGCGAAGCTTTTCTATGATTAGGGTCGGTCCGTCCGTGACAGATAGCCTTTTTCGTTAATTAAGGCACGTTAGAAATGTCCTATCGATTTCAAATTTTGCATGGTGATCCCTGCAGTAGTTAGGTACAATTTAGAAAGCGTAGCAACTCTATAATCGTTACCAGAACGTCCGTACGTCCATTTTCAACATGTCGATTTTTTCACTTTTTTAACAACAAAATATTATATGATCCAATTATCCGATTTATCTAATTTTTGGTTTACTGATTTATGGGACAACAAAGTACAATATCATAAGCGAAGCAACTCTATAATTCCTAAGTCCTAAAAAAGTCCTAAAAATGTTAGTATGTCCTTAAACATTATCCTGCATCAAGTAATTTTTCAACATATTTATTTACAATTTTGCTTCGACTTTTATACATTTATATTCTACTTCAGTTCTGACACTATACAGTGTTAATGCCCTTTTTTCAAACCGTTTCAGAGCTTCGTTTTTATGGATGTTGTCATCCTTGTTTTGTATTAATCTAATTTGTTCTCACCTTCATTAAAGTATAATCTTTGATGGTTTTCCCGTTCGCTCGTTTCTCCGGATCTAATCTAAAAAGACACAATATTATTAATCTTTATGCAGAAGGTAAAAACGATAACTTGTTGATTAACATACAACCTTTTGATTGTACGATATTTGTCTGCAATTGTTAACAATGCAAGAGTTTAACAAGTATACAAGTAAAAGTAGTTGGTACCATTTTATAGGTATTTTCAAAACTTTTCGCCGAAATGTTGCAGGTCTGATTCACTTTTAATAGAATTTGCTCCAAAAATATGTATTTGTGTTACATACTTATTCAATTCATACAATTTATATAATTTTTCTGAATTGTTCAAAGCATTTGATACACATTTGTGTAACGTGCTGTGCTAAAAATAACAAAAACATTTTTGAAATCCAGAGTTTTAGAGGTCTCTGTAAATATGAATATGATATGAATATTTAGTCCTAAGGGGATAATTCATGTTCTTTTGACTTGTTCAAATCATTTGATACGTATTCGTGTAACGTGCTGTGCTAAAAATAACAAACCCTTTATAATAACAATACTTTATACTAAAAATAAACCTTCAAGACAGAATCAAGTAGAAAATGAATCTTTTAATTTGTAACCATAACCGCTATAATCAAGTTAACTATCTGAAAATACAATAAACAATCCAATAAACTCGACATATGACGTACTTCTGGATTTATTTTCTGTATTTTTCCAGAGAAAAAAAATACATGGTTTGTTTAATTGTGAAAAATGCGCAATAAATATAAAATGATGTAGCATGAAAATATAATCCAATTTATTAATAATTCAAGTAAAACCGAGTGACCGGATGGACAAAGCAAGTTACTGAGTAAATGCTCATTGCTCATTTAGCTGGAAATTAGGATATTATTTTCAGACAAGAAATTAAATTTTTCCAAAATTTACAAGTTCTCCTACGTAGCATTATTGACGTACAGACAGACAATGAAAGTTATGAAGTTGAATATTTATTTATCGCATCGTACTATAGACTGCTTTCCGTGGATATTTAAGTGAAAAATTCTAGAATTCAAACCCGTTTTGTTAGCTATTTTATAATATTTTGTATTTATTTTTAAAGGCATGGAAAACTTTTGTAGTACGGTGCTATATATGCTTTTTTAGTATAGCTGAGAACCGGTTCTGATCCAGCGGATATCAATCAGTTTCGAAGCCATACTTGAATAGTTATTTCTTTCATCGTATTATAAACCGCTTTTTATGATTGTACCTTTCTATATTCGTAGAAAGCTGGATATAATACGATGCTAGACATAGTTTTTTCGTATGGATGAGAACCGGTTCCTATCCACCGGATTCGAATGAATACGAGAAAAATCTTTCCAAAATCTTCGGTTATCTATTTTTAATCGAAGAGATTCCAAGAAAATCAGACGGTCAGTCAATTATGGTAGACTGACATTTTACACTAGAAAGTAGCTTCGCTACTAAAAATAATTTAGGAAAATGTAATTTTCCAACAGATGTCAATGATCTTATTGGTCGATATTACCTATAAAAAATAATTTGAATTTTCTGGATGTAAACTAGAAAACAATGCGTCTTTATATCAGATTTAATCCTAATTCTATTTCCATATAAACATCTCACACGTGGAATTTGTTCTAAAGCAGCGTAGCAACAAAAAGCAAAAAATATTTTTTAAAAAGAACAGTTGTACAGAATAATATAAAAAATGTGTTGATATTAGACATTATATATCCAGACAAAATTCGTCCAACTTAAAAAGGGATTCCTTACCTTAACTTTTTTTTGCATTCAAGTCATACAAGGATTAAATTTTTCGAGAAAATAAATTATAGAAAGCTATATTTCAAGAATTTAACTATTCACAGCTAACTTATTATCGGATTTTTCATGTGCTTCACACTGTACCCAAGAAAAGCTTTATTTCAAGAAATGTGACTTATTATGCGAATGAAATGAAAAAATATGCCCTTTCAACAATCTTACAGAATTAATATTTTTATCATTATTAGGAATGCGTATCAATCTATCGTCCATTTTATTATATCTGAAGACTCTGTAAATACATTAAAATTTACTAACCTTAAAAACGCCATAATCGCCTCAACGGCGTTTTCTGACAACGCCTCTTCGCCTTCTGGCCAGTCAATATTGAGCGCTAGTATGTTGTTGAATACAAGGTCTGCATAATTAAGATACTTTGTTAAAATCTTCATCCGTATTTCTTTCTATATTTCTAACTAGCGGCTACGCACTTAGAGGCTTCTAGGGGCACTTGAGGTGGTGGGGGATTAAATTCGATCCCCCTCCAAAAAAAAAATTATTTCAGTTTCAAAAAGAAAAAGTAAAATAACCAACCCTAATTTATTTTAAAAATCCTAGCTAATAAGAAGCTAGGTACTTTGTAAAGGAGAACCATTTAGTTCATCGGTTAGCAAGATAATTTTGAGTTGTTTATTCATTACCTAATGAGTCTTTATGTGCTAAACATTTCACATTACTGGAACTTTTTTAGTTGATATAACCAAGTATATTTACCCAAAAAATACTCAAATTCATTGCTTGAAGGTTATTAAAAATCACTTGCTTTCGTTCGTGCATAATCCCCTTTTGTGTAATACGCTATCATCAACAAATAAAGCATCTTTCCTGGGGTGGCATCGTTAAACGGCGGTATCCCGGTCATAAACTCGTACAAACAGACGCCAACCGCCCACCAATCTACTCCGGCGTCATGAGCCTGTAAAAAAAATGAGATAATTATTAACATTTTAACTAGAAAGTTTTAGCGATTTCCATGAAGATTAGGTTTTCAATGTTTACATGCACTAGAACATTTAGCAAATGTGTTTTTAATGTTTCAAAAACATTGGGTGAGAAAAACTTCGAAGAAAAAATATCCTCAAATGAAAAAAAAGGTACATACAAATTTTAGAGACTAGGTACTATTTTGTAGGTCCTATACTTCAAAAAAGCATAAATTCTAAAGCCTTAATAGACTATGATATTAATTTACCTGTCTTAATAAAAGTTCAGGGGCCAAATAATCCGGAGTGCCCAAAATTCGGCCATCCGTCGACTCGTGTTTCCGCCGCCGAACCGATTTCGGCGTGCGAAACGGCGTCGCCGCCGAATGCATCGGCGATTGTGGCGGTGGTGTGTGAAACTGCGGTGGCGGCGGGGCCTGAAAACCACCGTCCGAGCCACCGCCAACGACGGATGGCCGTTGCGGAGTTTCGGCGGTGCTAAGCGACATTGGCTGAAGCGGACTTTTGATTCTTGAGATTTGGTTCAGGTCAACCATGGACAGCGGGGTGGACACACTCATCTGAAAAATATTTAGATTAAAGATAATCAGGGGTTATTTTAGAACTCGGAAATACAATGTACATCAATTAATCGTCAATTGTTTATCACTTAACGTCTATTAGTACTTTTATTTAGGACAACACTTAAATCCGCTTCTAAATAAACTTACAATTATTTTTATAAATATTTTCAATGGGCAATTGACTTTTTGAAATTCAAAACCATTTTTTGAAACAATACCTAATGAAAGATGCAAAGTTAATTTAAAACCAGAAAAGTTTCCATGAAAACACATAAACCTTACTACTTTTGCAGATTATTCAATTCGACAGACACGCATAAATCCAAATCCTTTGGTAGGCATAATATCTAATAACATAATTTTTAATAAGAAAATATTCTATAATATGACTAAAATCAAAAGTTATCCTAAAAATTCTATTCTAGAATTCTTGACATTGTTTATGCACTGCCAACATAAATTTCTACTCTTGATTTATCTGGAATTTTTACTACAGAATTTCTAGGTGACGCATATTTTTTTAACTTCCTAGTAACAATACAATCTAAATAGAACAAAAACCATGGAGGGAGGGAGGGGACATTGGGCTGTTTATTAGTCCTCTTTGTATTATGATAATGTTTTCTTAATCATTTACTTAGCAACCTTGGGGACTAATATTGAATTTTAATTGGTTAGCTTATTTTGTTGATTAAGTAAATGTTTCATCCACTAGTTAACTAGTACATAAGGGTAATTTTGTGTATCATTATTTAGAATGTAAATTAACGGCCATTGTCTTATCCCTTGAGATACCTGACAAAAACAAAGTTGTCCAACATGCACATAGCACATGCCAGGGAAGCAGAAAATTATCTCCCACAATACTCGACTCTGCATTTCTTCAACTTGGGTGGAAGGTAAATTTTGGGGAGAAAAATTAACTTTCATTGTCCTATCCAGGGACGTCCAAGAGGGGGGGGGGGAGGGATAAACAGGTGATTAACCCCCCTCTCCCCCCAATAGGAATTTCCTCATTTACAAAATTTAACCCCCCCCCCCACCCCAAATAAAAATGCTTGGACGTCCTTGGTCCTATCTATCACAATTTTGTAAATTTTCATACCATAAGAGAAAAACGCAAAAAAACATAGAGATCTATTAAAATTTAAATTTTTCCAAAATGCATAAAGCAAGGCAGCATGAATTATCGAGTAGCTTCAAAGTCAATGGAACAAAATGACTTATAGAAGAGTCTATAGTACACACTAAGTTTTATATTATTTTCATTGGAACAATCATAGCAATACCTGGAACTTAAAAATAAACCTCCTAACCTTTGTTATTCTAGATTAATTTGGAATTGGATTATTTTGAAATTAAGAGTAATCCATAATACAAAGCAGCTTGATGTCTGTCCGTCCGTCCCTTAAGAAACCACTTCTACTCTACAGGGAATATACCTACTGGTACTGTGGTAGATTTAGGCTATTTTCTTGGGGGATGGGACGCCCCCAACCCCCCCAAAAAACAAAAAAATTCCTCTCCAAACTTTTAATTATACCTCTTGGGGCAAAGCCCCTAGAGGCTAGGGGCGAAGCCACTATTATCTCTAAAAGTATTTAGACCCCCGATCCATTACCTATTATTTCTATTTTTAAGATTTTATACTGTCTTGGGAAATGTTATGAAATGTAGGGTTCTGAAGGATAAGACAATGGACAATAAATTGATGTAATGCCCTGTACACACCAACAAATTACAACTTCTGTAGATTAAAAACTTACATCAAATAAGCTTAGAATTCAGAAAAAAATACCTAAATAATTTTGTATATCAGACAGTAATAATCTGTAAACGAAAAATTTTTTGCTATATAAGTTTACAGCTAAAAATCCACTAAAAGTAAAAATATCTTATTGGAAATCTTTGAAAGCGTTTTATTCTTGTTTTAAAATCCAACCAAACTAGATCTAAACCTATTGTTAAAATATGAAAATTCAAATATTTAATTAAAATATATTTTTTTTGTTCATTTGTATTATCAAAACCAGATTAATCAGGAGTCGGATACTCAAAAAAGTTTCTAGTTTAACATTTAATAATGGGGCTAATAACCGATAAGAGGGGCAAACGGGGGGTGTATATATTAGGGTTGGCAATCCGGGATCCGCCCAATTTTTGGGCCAATTTTGGAATCCGAATCCGGAATCCGTTTTTTAATAGCGGGTTCCGGATTCTTAATTGTCATGCTAAAATTAGCGTCTTGAGTTTTTTCTTTCAACTCTCGCTTTTTGAAGGCAAAGATAATCATGATTAAATATAATTTTTTGTAAAATTTGGTTCGATTCTCGGAAAAGAATTATAGAGAACATCAAGAACATTAATTTTTAGGACATAAGTAGCACTTAATTTTTTTTAAAAAATTTAAAAGGTTTTAAAAGTACTGCTAGAATCCGGAATGCGAATCCGGAATCCGCCAAAAATAAGAATCCGAAATCCGCAAGGAATCCGGCACTTTTTTTGACGGATTCTTTTAAGAATCCGGAATCCGAATCCGGCCCAAAAATTCGACGGATTGCCATGACTAGTATATATATTTGTTGGCCGAGTTACGATAGTTATCAATCTCATGATATAGTTTTAACTTGGATGTAAGCCAGCCAATTGATATAAACCAAGAATACTAAAATCTTTCTTCTTTTTCCGAATTTTTCAAAAATTTCAGGCGTCTATTTTTTGTGAACTAGCCCGAATATCATATGGATATCAACGTGAGTAATACAAAAAGATTACATTTTTTATAAGAATGAAATAACACATCCAACCAAAATACTTTTTAGTTTTTACTATATATCTTCCAGATAAGTGGATTATATACTAAGCCTTAAACTTTTTCGCCAGCCAAATCGATATGAAATGTACCTGTGGCTGTCTGCCAAGCATAGCAGGATGTACAGGATGGCTGACAGGAGTAACTCCAGCTGGAGACAAAAATTGGACCATCTTATTCTAAAATAAACAGCATTATAGTCGTGTTCAGTGCTCGATAGGCACTTAGAGAGAAAGCACAAAACTATTTGGTATTTGAGGTATAATTTCTTATGAAAAATATCAAACAATAAAAGTACTGGTTCTATTAATCAAATTTTATAAAGAATTGTAGTTCTATATTTCTTTTTAAAAGAGGGACATTATCAAGTGTATTCGATAGTACATCCACACTGTGACGGAGTGACATACCGACGGCCATATCCAAGTTATAGAGTAACTGCACTGTTAACTACAAACTACAATCTTAAACATAAACACTTCAAACTATGAATAGTTATTTATCGCAAAGTACTTTATAAACAGCTTTCTGCGGACATAAAAATGTACAATTATATATAAGATCAAAACCAGTTTTTATAGGCCCGAGATGCCGCAGGCATTTGCTAAAAAAACTGGTTTTAATCTTATTATTGTACATTTTCATATTCGTAAGAAACTCGATTTAACACCTACATGCTATACAAAATTTTTAAATGTAGCTTAGAACCGCTTCTAATCCACCGGATATTGATTGGTTTCGAAGCTATACTGAAAAAAAAAACAATTACCTTGAGCATTTTTAGATGTGAAGGCACGGCACTTAGGGGCGTGGAATATTGGTACTCCAACTTGGGATGTTCTCCTTGCTCTCTATAATTATAGATAGACAGATAGGTATATGGATAGATAGATAGATGGGTATATGGATAGATAGATAGGTATATGAATAGATAGATAGGTATATAGTGAAGGCATGGCACTGAGGGGAGTGGAATATTGTTACTCCAACTTGGGATGTTCTCCTTGCTCTCTATAATTATAGATAGATAGATAGGTATATAGTGAAGGCATGGCACTGAGGGGCGTGGAACATTGGTACTCCAACTTGGGATTTTCTCCTTGTTCTCTATAATTATAGATAGATAGATAGGTATATAGTGAAGGCATGGCACTGAGGGGCGTGGAATATTGGTACTCCAACTTGGGATGTTCTCCTTGCTCTCTATAATTATAGATAGATATATAGATATATAGATAGATAGGTATATAGTGAAGGCATGGCACTTAGGGGCGTGGAATATTGGTACTCCAACTTGGGATGTTCTCCTTGCTCTCTATAATTATAGATAGACAGATAGGTATATGGATAGATAGATAGATGGGTATATGGATAGATAGATAGGTATATGAATAGATAGATAGGTATATAGTGAAGGCATGGCACTGAGGGGAGTGGAATATTGTTACTCCAACTTGGGATGTTCTCCTTGCTCTCTATAATTATAGATAGATAGATAGGTATATAGTGAAGGCATGGCACTGAGGGGCGTGGAACATTGGTACTCCAACTTGGGATTTTCTCCTTGTTCTCTATAATTATAGATAGATAGATAGGTATATAGTGAAGGCATGGCACTGAGGGGCGTGGAATATTGGTACTCCAACTTGGGATGTTCTCCTTGCTCTCTATAATTATAGATAGATAGATAGGTATATGGATAGATAGATAGGTATATAGTGAAGGCATAGCACTGAGGGGAGTGGAATATTGATACTCCAACTTGGGATGTTCTCCTTGCTCTCTATAATTATAGATAGATAGGATATATAGTGAAGGGATGGCACAGAGGGGATGGAGTAAAGGGGGGATGAGGAATGGGGATGATTGTTATTTTAGCCCACCACAAGGTTCAAGTACATGATAATCTGGTATAAGATCCAATTAATAATAAATCCATTCATATACTAATAAAAAATCTATTATTTACCTGTCATCAGAGCCCGTACTGCTCGTTGACATCGTTTCTCTTTTACCATCCTAGCAAGCACCATATTCAAATATATTTTATAAATAGAAATATAAGAATAGAAGCATATTCTGAACCCTTTTTTCGTCAAATCTAAGAAGGAACATTTTTAGCAGACAAAAGTATTGTTTACTTTCGACTCAAGCTAATGTGTATTCTTAAAAAATTATGGACTCGCTACTTGATAGTGAGGCAAAATTATTTTTGTGAAAAATCATCCAAAAGCACATTAAAAATCTACAAAAATTAAACAAAATCATATGTTAATAACCCTTTTAAGATTTTATTTAATTTTTGTAATTCTTTTTATTCGATTTTGGAGGATTTTTCACAAAAATAATTTTGCCTCACCAGCGAGTAGCCAGCCTAACCTTAAAAAAAAGAATCCACCTCTGTTTGAAGCTTTCAAATTTAAGAAGTTTTGAGCAATTAATTCTGATTCCGCAAAGCTTTCTACTAAGAAAATATACTGTTTACAGCTGACTTTTATCTATGTATGAAATGAAAAAAAAACATGCGTTCGTAACAAAATGTGTACACAATTTGAACCAATGAAATTTAATGTATGTACCGATGCGATTCTCCTATTGGATCAATCAGACATTACTTCTCTTTCTTAGTACCTTTATTATTTTATATTACAGGGATGGCTCAATGACAGATAAGTCAACTTCCATCTTTTTAAAGCGAAGCTTTTATATAATTAGGGCTGGTTTGTCCATCCGTCCGTGACGGATAGCTTTTTTCGTTAATTTAAACAGGTTAGAATTGTCCTATCGATTTCAATTTTTGTATGCTGATTCCTATAGTAAAAAGCGTAGTGAAAATCATTACTAGAATGTCTTAAACATTATGATTTTTAACTTTTTTGATAACAAATTTTAATGTGATAAAATTATTCGATTGATCTGAATTTTGGAATATTAATTCCTAGAACAACAAAGTACACTATTATAAGCAAAGCATCTCTATAATTATGTCTAAACATGTAAGTATGTCCGTAAACAGTATCTTGTATTTAAGCAGTTTTTCAACAAATTTACTTACAATTTTGTTTCAACTTTTATACATTAATATTCTGATTATTATGTTATGACACTCAACAAGAGTTAATGTTCGTTTGTCCTACCGTTTTAGAGCTTCGCTTTTATATATGTTGTCATCCTTTTTTATGAAGTATAAGTATAAAGTGTTTTAGCAGAATTAGAAAAAAAATTTAATTATGTGTGCTAAGAAAGATATCATGAAATTCTTTTCTAATTTGGCTTCGAAACCGATTAATATCCGCTGGATTAGAACCAGTTCCGAGCCATACTGAAATATCATGTATCATGTGTTAAAGATAACTTCCTACGAATATTAAATAAAAATCATAAAATCAATACCAGTTTTGTTACTCCGGTCTTAGGGGCGAACAAACTGGTATTAATCTTATTTTCTTTTATTTTAATATCCGTGGAAAGCTTTAGTTAAAACGATAAAAAAATAACTATCAAATATCTGAAAATTTGTCGTTTATCCTTGAAGGAACAAATTGTATAAGAAAAGATTGATTTAGTATCTAAAAATCGACAAATTCGTCAATAGTGTGTTCTTTTTAATACTGTTTACATCGGCAAATTATATCCAACTTTTGAGTTGAGTACGTAGTCGTACATACATAATGTAAATTTTAAAATAATTTAGAAAATTAAATATATATCATTCATCATATTTCATTCAATAATATTTAAGTTAAAGAGGTACACATTAAAGAGTAAATATTTTTTAAAACAAAGCTTTTCTACAGTTGGGGTGAGAGTAAGCTATCAAAGAATCGTGTATGTAAGAATCGTCCCATCAATTTACAATTTTGCAAATGATTCCTTTACAATATGGAAATTCGTTTAGTAACTAACGTTTAAATAAGTTTTTGTCCTTAAGACTTGCTTCGAAATCATGATTATGCATCCCGAATTTAAAGAAAAATCAAATTATATTTGAGAGTGTAGCTTTCCTTGGACTCATTAGATCCCTCGCTGCTGACAGACATTGTGGTGCAAGCTCCTCCCGCTTCTTCGCTACTCGTCGACATAGTTGAAACTGTACAAATAATAATTTTCATTACATTGCCCCAATATTTAATTTTAATTCACTCAATATTTAATTTTAGTTTTTGGAAAAGGGGGTACAAATTCTATAGAGGCGATCGTTTCCAAAATATGATTTGTAATGACCCAGGGATATGGTATAGCCAACAAGCGAAATAAATCTGAAATAATATTTGGGGGACAGAGAAGCGAAGCGCTGTCCCATAAAATCACGAAAAAATCAGCTGAAATTACCAAATACTTGTTCGAATTAATTCAGTTGTCGGTTACAGTTGTAAATGACCTAACTTATAATGTTTAATAACTTTGAACAAGGAATATCTTTGTCCACAAGAAACGCAACAACTAGCTAACAACAAAAAGCTTTAGAATAGCTCGTTACTTATAACCACTATTAAAAGTTTTGTTTTAATGGAAAATAATCCTGCCTGTTCCGATTCTATTCTTGTTGGCTGGGTCCGTATGGCTAATTTTACTAATATCCGAGATGGTATCGTGATGACCCGGGCTCCACTTGGATTGCTGGATGGTTTCTGTGCAGGTCTCCGCATCTTAATATTTAGAGGGATGATTTGGTGATTTTAAGGAAAGGATTACTTATCGTGTCTCTTTAAAGAATTTTAGGTTAGAAAAATGTTAATGATTGCCTCGCAGGGTTGGAGAACCCCGCAGGGGCTAGAAATAGGAGAATAGCTAATGTGAAAATTCGGCGAATCCTGCTAATTAGTTTACTTACCATGATCCAAAAATCTTTCAGGAAAAGCTAGGTATCATTTTACAAACAGACAGAAAAATATCAAGCCTCTTGTACTAAGGAATAAAAAACATACCTTGATCCAATTTAAGATTGCTGTCGTTATTTGTAGAATCAACTGACATTCTTGTAGCAGCATTAGCTGTTACCATCTCAGTAACAACAGGTTTTGGTTTATCTTCAGCAAATACATTATTAGTATCAACATTGCCATGTGCGGCAACGAAAAACTGCCTCAAATTTGGACAGGATCGTTTACGCAGCATCTCGGATAGATCTTGAGTTAAGCCTGTTTACATAGAATATTAAGTTATCACTTAAGATCTCGGAATTGGGTAAATCATTAGTATTTAAATTTTATGAAGGGTAGAAAGGTTATTTATTTTGGGATAAGAAGTTAACAGTTTAGACCCTCCTATAACTTTATATTCTATGCCTGTGGAACGTAATTCTCCGTCAGCTGTGGATGTCACGTGACTGCCACAGCTACTGCTACTGCCAGTGCTACCAGAAGCTGCCCGCTTGCGCTTGCCACTGGTTGCAGCTGTGCCCATTTCTGGCGATTTGAATTTGACAGCTCTGAAAAAAAAATATTTCGCTTATTTTTTTCATTCAAAGAACGATACATTTTTCCAAATAATTCTAATTAAAATATCTTAATTGGTAGGTAAAATATTATTTTTTCTTCTATAGTCCTTTTCTACATTAACATTTTTTTTGTTTAGGGGGGGGGGGGTCAAATTTTGTTCCTTTATCCATATATCTTCGGGGGAATGACGGACCCACTACCATCCGACAAGTATCATCTAACTTCTCAGTTAGAGAGATCTTAAGCTACGGACAGAAACACGAACAGAAAGACAAATATCCTGTTACTATATTATGAACCTGGGATGTAGTTGAGGCTGCAAGGGGTTACTACTGGAGGCTCCAAGTACAGGCAACTGTATAGCTGGAGATCCTGTGTCCATAGCATTCAGATTCTTCAATTCTGGAGAATCCAATATTTCTGGTTTATACAGTCCAACTTCTTTTTCTTCACCTATATTTTGAAAATCACAGCTTAGCAAAAACTTGTTCTAAAAGCTAAAATCATCAAAGTGTCCATATGTCCTTTGAATTCCAGTAAACCACTGGATCTAACAGTCCTTTGTAATGGTCAAGGGGATGGTTCTATTATATATGTTGACAACTAATACTCAAGGATCTTAAGGGATAAGACAATAGACGATAAAATTATGTGTATCATAAAGAATAAAAATAGCATTGGTTGAAAAGTTTGGACATTGCTAGTTTGAATCATCCCATCAGTATATAATAAAAGAACCCACAAAATTTTTTAGCCGATAAATAAAGTGTTTTAAAAGTTTGGGTACCAGTAAAATTTACAGTTTAATGTCCTACCCTCCATCCCTGACCCTGATTATACCTGAATAGCTGCTGGTTGATGGTAAACAAGGTTTTGTTGGATATATATTGGGCACCACGTGGTGTTGATCTGTTTTAGAATGGTTGGGGTGTTTTAGGGAAGGAGAGGGGGTTTCACAAAACATTGGCTTAGGCGGACTAGAACATTCACGGACTAAAAACAAATAAAAGCATTACAGAGGAGGGGTGGGCCCTGGGGGGGAGGGGTGGTGTTAATGAAATCAGAATTTAATTTAATTTCTCAGGATGAAATATGGAATGAGTAATCCTTGGCGGGTCTGTTTTGCCAAAATTGAAAAATATAAGTTGGTAAAGGAACAAATTACTAATAATTTGGGCACTGATTGAAGATTTTATTATCATAAAGGCAAGCTTTATATATATATACCTACCCTAGATATTTTTGAGAATTTTAGTTGTTCATATGTTTTTTTTACGTATATAAATATCAAATCAGAACCGAAAATTATTGTAAGAACAGAAATTTCTCCTTCCACTAATATTGCTTCATTCTAAATTTTCAACATTGCATATGGATCGATGGATATATGTTATAGAATATAGATATGTAGAGTATACATACATGGATATTATGACATAATTGTCGTCAATCTAGGTTGCTAACATGGACATCATTTATAGGTTAGTCAGGGTTTCGGATCCGGATCTGGATCCGGATCCGGATCCGCAAGGATCCGCATATTTTTGAGTCCAAGGATCCGGATCCGGATCCGCAAAAAAATGCGGATCCGGATCCTTAGACTCCAAAAAATGCGGAAAAAATGGAAAAATCTACCTAAATTTATATAAAATCTCAGACATTCTCTTGATGAGAGCCAATCTTTAAGGTTTAGGTTCAGACTTGAAAATTAAAAGTATTTTTGACTTCGAATTAAAGAATAAAATTTTTTTGAAAAATTTGGTGATTTTATTTTTATTGTCAAAGATCCGGATCCGGATCCAGTAGGATCCGGATCCGCATCCGGATCCGGATCCGGATCCGCACTGACCAAATTTTGAGGATCCGGATCCGGATCCGGATCCGCATAAAATCAATGCGGATCCGAAACCCTGAGGTTAGTTCATCCATCCAATAAAAGGGGAGGAAATGGGGTAAAGGGGGTAAATGGGTGGGGGGGGGGGGGGTCGTTATGTTACCAAGAGTTTATTTTTTTACAGTACATGAAAATCTTGCAATTATCCAAGTAATAATATATTGATTCAAATATCTAAATATTACCTGACAACTGTTCAGCATTAATATCAGTAATATTTGCATCACCAACATTATTAAGAGATGGAACATGTATAGCTGTGTTAACTATTACTGGTTCATGTAGGGTAGGACTTGTATTGTCTGTATTTATAGATGTATCATTTCCTTCTAGGATAGATGGATACTTTAAATATTAAGGGGTGTGACTATAGAAGATAAAATATGATTCCCCTAGCACTCTAAATTCTTGTTGTTCTAAAACATGTCTAGCGAAGCTTAAAATCAAAAGAGTTATTTGAAATATGTAATTATATACCAATAACTTTTTTTATTTAAACAAGGATGACAACATCCATAAATGCGAAGCTCTGAAACGGTCGGTAATCGAATTTTAACACTTATAGAATGTCTGAACTGAATAATCAATATATAAATATATAGTCTAAACGAAATTGTAAGTAAATTCGTTGCAAAACTGCTTTAATACAGGATACTATTAAGGACATATTTACAAGTTTATAACTTGATTATAGAGATGCTTCGCTTATAATATTGTAATATTTTGTCCTAGGAATCATTATTCCAAAAATCAGTTGAATGGGATAACAATACCACATAAAAATATTAACAGTACCTAATATTGTTGTATTTAGATAAGTAAATTATAAGAGAGTATCCATTCCTAAGCGATTAGGAGGTGGGGTATTTGTAGCAGACTCTAATTGGATATCACTATTAAAAGATTCTCCATCTCGGAGATTTTCTGGGGAACCTTGTCTAATACCAGCCATATTCAACCTAGATAAAAATACATGGATAGATTCAAAAACAAATAGATAATAAGATAGATGATAAACAGAATGATTAAATTCAAAAAGAATAACAAAGTTGTAGAAGGAGCAAGTTTTTTTAAGTCCTCAGATTTTAAAAATTGTTAGACAAAAAAGAAAAAGATAGTAAGAACGAAATTCGGCTATTTAAGAGACGTTAAAATATTTCTAGAGGTTATCAATTTTGTTTAAAAGATGAATTAGATTATGTTGATACCTTGCTTGAGAAAATTGGTGCCTAGATTCTCCAAAGTTAACTGGGAATGTGGGAGTTATTTTCTCAGCATTTATTTCATCCATATCAGGATACCTGCAATAATGTTTAGTTTTTTAGTGCCTAGCGAAGTTAGTTCATGATACATTTTTTCTTAATTGTTCGTCCGCCTGTCAGTCTGTAACGCTATGGGGCAATTGCGATTTCCTCAGCTGATACACGGCTGATTTTTTCATCTGAATATTCTATACTAATGCCGGTCAACCAGTATGTGATTTAAGAGCGTATTTTTTTTTCGAAATATTCCGTAAAATTATGTGCAAGCTTCCAGTCAAATGCGCTTATTAGGTCAAACTGCACTTAATTTAAATTAAGGGGGGGGGGGGGGAAGTTTGTACACTTATAGGAAATGAAATTCAGTATCAAATTTTGGGAGGGACGTGTGGGCTTGTGTTTATAGTTATCGACCTAATTCTTTTTGTAAAAGCTCTTATATGACTGGATGTACACGGAAAACTTTTAAAAATGAATTTCGGGACTTTCCTTCTAGGGGATAGTGGAGCAAAAGACCCCCCAAAACACTAAAAATATGAGTTCTGAGCTTATTTTTAGAGATATCAACCTGATTTTTTTAATGAAAACTTTTTAAAAATAACTAAACTTAGTAACCATTAAACATTTCATTTTGGGACTTTCCTTCTATGGGCTTGTGGAGCAAGAGACCCCCCAAAACTAAGAATAGGAGTTCTGAGCTTATTTTTGAAGATATCAACCTGATTTTTTAAAAAGAAAACTTTATTAAAATAACTGAACTAAGTAACCATTATACATTTCATTTTGGGACTTTCCTTCTAGGGGCTTGTGGAGCAAGAAAGATCCCCCAAAACTAAGAATAGGAGTTCTGAGCTTATTTTTGAAGATATCAACCTGATTTTTCAAAAGTAAACTTTATTAAAATAACTGAACTAAGTAACCATTACACATTTCATTTTGGGACTTTCCTTCTAGGGTCTTGTGGAGCAAGAGACCCCCCAAAACTAATAACAGGAATTCTGAGCTTATTTTTGAAGATATCAACCTGATTTTTTAAAAGTAAACTTTATTAAAATAACTGAACTAAGTAACCATTACACATTTCATTTTGGGACTTTCCTTCTAGGGTCTTGTGGAGCAAGAGACCCCCCAAAACTAAGAACAGGAATTCTGAGCTTATTTTTGAAGATATCAACCTGATTTTTTTAAAGAAATCTTTTTTAAAACAACTGAACTAAGTAACCATTACACATTTCATTTTGGGACTTTCCTTCTAGGGGCTTGTGGAGCAAGAGACCCCTCAAAACTAAAAATACGAGTTCTGAGCTTGTTTATTAAGATATCAATCTGATTTTTTTAATGTAAACTTTTTAAAAATAACTGAACTAAGTAATCATTACACATTTCATTTTGGGACTTTCCTTCTAGGGGCTTGTGGAGCAAAAGACCCCCCAAAACTAAAAATAGAATTTCTGAGCTTATTTTTGAAGACATCAACCTGAATTTTAAAGAAATCTTTTTAAAAATAACTGAACTAAGTAACCATTACACATTTCATTTTGTAACTTTCCTTCTAGGGGCTTGTGGAGTAAAAGACCCCACAAAACTATAAAAAGGAGTTTTGAGCTTATTTTTACAGATATCAACCTGATTTTTTCAAAGAACTTTTTAAAAATAAACGAACTAAGTAACTTTACAGATTTAGGTTTGGGACTTTCTTTCTAGGGGCTAGTGGGGCAAAAGACCCCCTAAACACTAAAAATATTAGTTCTGATCTTATTTTAAAAGATATCTATCAACCTGATTTTATGAGGAAAACTTTTTTCACATAACTAAACTATGTAGCCACAACAGATTTTTTTTAAAATCAGGTTGATATCTTTAAAAATAAGCTCTTAAAAATATTTTAAGTGTTTAGGGAGGTCTTTTGCTCCACAAGCCGCTAGAAGGAAAGTCCCAAAATGAAATGTGTAATGGTTACTTAGTACAGTTATGTTAAAAAAGTTTTCTTTAAAAAAAATCAGGTTTCATTTTGGGTCTTTCCTTCTGGGGGCTGGTTGGGCAAAAGACCTCCAAAACGCTGAAAATATGAGTTCTGAGCTTATTTTTAAAGATATCAATAATGTGTAATGTTTATTTAGTTCAGTTATTTTAAAAAGTTTTTTTTTTTTTAATCAGGTTGATATCTTTAAAAATAAGCTCAGAAATAATATTTTTAGTTTTAGGGGTTATTTGCTCCACAAGCCCCTAGAAGGAAAGTTACAAATGAAATGTGTAATGGTTACTTAGTTCGGTTATGTCAAAAAAGTTTTCTTAAAAAAATCAGGCTAATGGTTACTTATATCAGTTATTTTAATAAAGTTTTCTTTAAAGAATCTAGTTGATATCTTAATAAATAAGCTCAGAACTAATATTTTTAGTTTTGGGGGTCTTTTGCTCCACAAGCCCCTAAAAGTAAAGCCCAAAAATAAAATGTGTAATGGTTACTAAGTTCAATTATGTTAAAAAAGTTTTCTTTGAAAAAAATCAGGTTAATATCTTTAAAAATAAGCTCAGAACTCATATCTTTAGTGTTTTGGGGTGTCTTTTGCTCCACAAGCCCCTAAAAGGTAAGTTCCAAAATGAAATGTGTTATGGTCACTTAGATCAGTTATTTTAATAAAGTTTTCTATAAAAAATTAGGTTGATATCTTTAAAAATAAGCTTCTTAGTTTTGAGGGTCTTTTGCTCCACAAGCCCCTAGAAGGAAAGTCCAAAAATGAAATGTGTAATGATTACTTAGTTCAGTTATTTTTAAAATGTTTTCTTTAAATAAAATCAGGTTGATATCTTAAAAAACAAGCTCAGAACTCGTATTTTTAGTTTTGAGGGGTCTCTTGCTCCACAAGCCCCTAGAAGGAAAGTCCCAAAATGAAATGTGTAATGGTTACTTAGTTCAGTTGTTTTAAAAAAGATTTCTTTAAAAAAAATCAGGTTGTTATCTTCAAAAATAAGCTCAGAATTCCTGTTCTTAGTTTTGGGGGGTCTCTTGCTCCACAAGACTGTAGAAGGAAAGTCCTAAAATGAAATGTGTAATGGTTACTTAGTTCAGTTATTTTAATAAAGTTTTCTTTAAAAAAAATCAGGTTGATATCTTCAAAAATAAGCTCAGAACTCCTATTCTTAGTTTTGGGGGGTCTCTTGCTCCACAAGCCCCTAGAAGGAAAGTCCCAAAATGAAATGTGTAATGGTTACTAAGTTCAGTTATTTTTAAAAAGTTTTCATTAAAAAAATCAGGTTGATATCTCTAAAAATAATATATATCTCATATTTTTAGTGTTTTGTGGGTTCTTTTGCTCCACTATCCCCTAGAAGGAAAGTCCCGAAATTCAATTTTAAAAGTTTTCCGTGTACATCCAGTCATATAAGAGCTTTTACAAAAAGAATTAGGTCGATAACTATAAACACAAGCCCACACGTCCCTCCCAAAATTTGATACTGAATTTCATTTCCTATAAGTGTACAAACTCCCCCCCCCCCCTCAAACGCATAATGAAGAAGTTGAACTAAGTTAAACAATATACACCTATACACAAAAAAAACAAGAACAAACAACTTTAGAAAGATCACTGCAAATAGAATAAAACTAACCTGG
This sequence comes from Acartia tonsa, assembly GCF_053477335.1. Classification (NCBI taxonomy): domain Eukaryota; kingdom Metazoa; phylum Arthropoda; class Copepoda; order Calanoida; family Acartiidae; genus Acartia; species Acartia tonsa. The sequence goes on along the minus strand of NC_137269.1, from coordinate 36,405,266 downwards.
GTGGAACAGGTTCATTGTTAGCTCTGACAGTGTTTAAGCTCGAGAAAGATGAAGAGGTATGGGGTGGTGTGATGGATAATGACATATGGTCTGTACCTAAATAATAAATATTATCATGTGGTATGGCGTGGTGTGAATGATAATGACATATGATCTGTACCTAAATAATAAATATTATTATGAGGTATGGGGTGGTGTGATGGATAATGACATATGGTCTGTACCTAAATAATAAATATTATTATGTGGTATGGCGTGGTGTGAATGATAATGACATATGATCTGTACCTAAATAATAATTATTATTATGAGGTATGGGGTGGTGTGATGTATATTGACATATGGTCTGTACCTAAATAATAAATATTATTATGAGGTATGGGGTAGTGTGATGGATAATGACATATGGTCTGTACCTAAATAATAAATATTATTATGAGGTATTGGGTAGTGTGATGGATAATGACATATGGTCTGTACCTAAATAATAAATATTATTATGAGGTATGGGGTGGTGTGATGGATAATGACATATGGTCTGTACCTAAATAATAAATATTATTATGAGGTATGGGGTGGTGTGATGGATAATGACATATGGTCTGTACCTAAATAATAAAATATTATTATGTGGTATGGGGTGGTGTGATGGATAATGACATCTGGTCTGTACCTAAATAATAAATATTATTATGAGGTATGGGGTGGTGTGAATGATAATGACATATGGTCCGTACCTAAATAATAAAATATTATTATGTGGTATGGGGTGGTGTGATGGATAATGACATATGGTCTGTACCTAAATAATAAAATATTATTATGTGGTATGGGGTGGTGTGATGGATAATGACATATGGTCTGTACCTAAATAATAAATATTATTATGTGGTATGGGGTGGTGTGATGGATAATGACATATGGTCTGTACCTAAATAATAAATATTATTATGTGGTATGGGTGGTGTGATGGATAATGACATATGGTCCGTACCTAAATAATAAAATATTATTATGTGGTATGGGGTGGTGTGATGGATAATGACATATGGTCTGTACCTAAATAATAAATATTATTATGTGGTATGGGGTGGTGTGATGGATAATGACATATGGTCTGTACCTAAATAATAAATATTATTGTGTGGTATGGGTGGTGTGATGGATAATGACATATATGGTCTGTACCTAAATAATAAATATTATGAGGTAAGGGGTGGTGTGATGGATAATAACATAATAATAAATATTATTTTAGTCCTAAATGATCAAAATTATCAAAATAGGACCGAGTTTCAAACCTTTCACCTCTCCGACGACGAGCGAATGCGCTACGTGTTGAGCCACGGTTGCGGGTTTGGTTCACAAGGGTTAGTTATATGATTATTAGATAAATCAGCCTTTTTTTTAAATAACCAGTTTCATTATGATACGTCAGAAAAATAAATTTCCCTTAATTATCTTTAAAAATAAGGTATAACCACACAAAAAAAGCATAATATTAGACAAGTCACAGAAGAAAACATAACTTTAGAAACTATAGAGAAGCTTCGTTAAAACTATAAAAAATAAACTTACTTGAAGCTGACTTATCAACAGGTGAAATATTGGGATGACTTGTTGGCGGACATGATAAGGTTTTGGGACTAGAACTTAGGCTACTCTGGCTGTTTTCATCTGGCGACCCTGTTATAGTAGGGATTTGTGTTTTCATTTAAAGACACTTGTATAAAGTTAAATAGAAACAAAGTTACAAATAGATATTCTGTATTAATATATACCTATAGGTTAATATAAGGTATCAAGGCTTTAACGGTACTCTTGCTGATTTCATCTGGTGACCCTGGTTTATTAATAAATTGACAATGTGATATATTGTGGCAATGGACTTAAGATTATCTTGCTGATTTTATCAGGCGACCCTGTTTTGTTAAAAGACGAATAGTGTAAGAACAGAAACAAAGATAACTAAAAAGTATATAATAGTTATTTCTCGCATCGTATTATAAACGGCTTTCCGCGGATATAGAATGTACAATTATAAGATTAAAACCAGTTTTTTAGAGCTGGTTTTAATCTTATGATTGTACATTTTTATATTCGTAGAAAACTGGATATAATACGATGCTAGACATAGTTTTTTCGTATGGATGAGAACAGGTTCCTATCCACCGGATTCGAATGAATACGAGAAATATTTTTAAACTTACCGATATAAAAGACAGGTCTTCCATTATTATCTCTTAAAGGACTTCTTGAAATATTCATTCCACCTTTTAGCTTCGATTTAAATTCTGGACTTTGTAGTTCCTAAAACAAATAAAAGGTTATTAAAAGACAGAGTTGGCAATAAAAAAACCACTTGGTTTCTTATACCCCCGTTTGGGGGGTGAAAAAATAGGAGGGGCAGGCCTATAATTTGGATATTATTAAAAAAAAAAAGCCTGGTTTTTATAAAAAAAAATCGGTTTAAACCAAAAAAAACAAACTGGTTTGTTCTTTTTTAATTTTTACCATCTCTGTCTTACAATAATTCTAAACGAAAGTTAAGGTTTAATAATACAAAATAACGAAAGTAAAGGTTTAATAATACATAATACTTTTATTAATACAAAATACAATTAAAATTAAAACAAACTAAAACTTGAAGATATTGAAATTAAAACAACGAGTCTTTTTGATTGCTCTCAAAATTCTTCATTTCACTTTATTTACTTGCTCAGATAAACGAAAGTAAAAATCAAAGTATAATTTCTCCTATATTAAACTATTTTGTCAATAAAAAAGGGCTAGGTAATATAGGTATACCTATTATTTTTTTCTAATAGACTAGCATCGAAAATATACCTACCTCAATCTTTTTCCGCCCTGCTACTAATTTCAAAATATTTATTTTCTTCAAGATTGATTCATATAGAAGTCTTATAATGAAAATGAATGACAAAATATTTTCTTCTTACAAATTGACTTATTTTTGATGTTATCAACTATTTTCTAGTCTAACTTTGGTATTAACTGAAATTAACTAATATTTTCCAGTTTAAGCAGCTGGAAAGCTGGATTTGGAGAGCTTTTAAAATTTTCTTAAAGTCTAGATGATCTAGACTGTAACTATTGTTTTTAATCATATACATAAAGGTCTACCTGTCCATGAAAAGAAGAACTGGTAAAAACCGGTTGCTGAAAACCAGTTACAGCCGCCGCACTCGCGGGGCTCAGCCGAAAACCGGTTTTTGATGATGACTCTTCCATGCTGGTTTGTAGGCTGTAGGGTTTGGATAGTTGGCCAAGTTCTATACAGGATTTACTACCCAGGTCTTTCACAGGACTTTGATTCTCTTTATCACTAAACATGGGCAATTAAGTACTTTTAAGTACGAATTTTCACAATTGCTTTTGATAGGTTATGTTAGTTAAATGTTACTGATTGTCCACGTCCAGCAGGATAAGAAAATAGGCCCCGTAGGGGCTAGAGTTAGGACAAAAGCTAATGTGAAAATACGACGAAACCCGCTACTTCGCTTTCTTTCCATAATTCAAAGTATGAAGCTAGTTAAATTATACCGTAGATATAAATAAACTGAAAATAAAAGTACACTTTAATTATTACAGCAAGCAAGACGGACAAACGGACAATTTCAAGTTGTAGAGAAGCGAGACGAAACTGTTAAAACTCACCTAAAAACATCGTCATATTGAGACAAATTAAGGTCAGGGAATGAGGAGTAGGATTCTAATGTTTTATCCTAAACAAAGATATCAATTAAAATATATATTTAAGTCGATCCTTTCAAAATAATACCTAGTAGGATGTCTTTCTTAGGGCACGCTTCACTGATTTGGTCTTTTTTTATAGGGACGACTCCCCCAACCCAACCACGTAAAATTAGTCTGCTAAATAAGTTAGGGTAAAGCGGGGCGAACTCGGTCTTTTTTTCGGTTTTTTGAACCTGCAAATCGTAAAAATTATTTTTTTAAAATGGGACCAAGACCAGTAGAAAGATCTCGGAAAAGTCGATCAGGTCCTAAAAGGACGTAAACCTAGGACATTGGGAAGTTTGTCAAAATTGATCTCTAAAACGGCACCGACTTCGCCCCGCCTTGAGGCGAAGTCGGTAGGGCATTTTCAAGCTTCGAAAAATCGATGACGTATTGATTTTATTACAGCATGCCCAAAAGGTAAAAGTTGCTAAATGTAATAAAGAGTATGCACAAAAATTTTTATTAAGTTAGGTAAATTTTTTCTACCAAAAAAAATAATTTTTCCAAAGTACGCGAAATTTGACTTTTTTTTTCGAAAATTTTTTTGATAAAAAACATAAAAATACTACTAGAAAAAATAACTTTTTATGACTTTAAAGGCCTGATCCTTAAAATTCAGGCAATTTTGAATAGATTTGGCCAAAAAAAAATTAGTTCTATTAGCAAAATTTCCTAAAAAAATCAAGTTGAAAAAAAAGAGAAAAGTTTGGCAAAATCTGTGGTCGATTTTCCAGCTTCAAAAAACCTATGACATATTGATTTAATTACAGCATGCCCTAAAGGTTAAAGTTGCTAAATGTAATAAAGAGCATTCACAAAAAAAATTATGAAGATCGGACAATTTTTTCTACAAAAAAAAAAAATTTTCTAAGTACGAGAAATTTGACTTTTTTTCTCGAAAATTTCACTTTTTTATATAAAATTGAAAAAGTTAGTATAAAAAGTGAAAAAACCGAATTCGCCCCGCTTCACTTTTAGTCGATTTAAGAAAAAACTATACAAGCCTTTTTAAAGTTTTAAACGGAAATGGATAGCCTATTAGATTCTTAATAAGTCCCCTGAAGACGTCTAAGCTCTAGCTCTTACCAGTTTTTCGCCAACTTACCGTTTTTCCGACCGAAGCAAAAAAATCGAAAAAAAAAAATTTTTGTCGTCCGACTTTAAGACCCAATAAGTACCCTAAAAATTCATCTCACAAAAATTTCATTTTTTGTAGGCAATTTAATAAGGAACAAATTTGATTTTATGTTTTTTTTCTGTCAGTCGATTAGAACATGGAGAAAAATGTCATTTAATGAAGGTGGTCAAAAAAATACCGACTTCACCTCAAAACCGAGATCGCCCCGCTTTACCCTAGTTAACTCGTACTTCAAAAAATTAATATTTTGAATGATTTCAAATGAATTCAATGACGTAAAAATATTCACCCATTCAATGTTATTAATTATGAATAGGTATAAACATAAGTACAAATTAAAGGTACATTCCGAATTTATTTTTTTTAACAAAATTTATAAATTAATTACCTAGTTTAAAAAAAAAATCAAAATTAAGTTATTTTTTGAGGGGAGGGGTGGGAGTTAAAGCCAATTTTTCCGAGAAGGGCTGAGTAACCAAAGAAAAAGGAGATAATCGGCTGTTTATTACACTAGACCCCTAAGTTTTTAAAATCGTTTTCTTTTTCATTGCCTAAACAACTTAGGGGTCTAAGTGAATTTTAAATGGTTGATTCATTAGGTTGAGTGTTTAAACGTTTCAACCTCTAATTTTAATCCAATGAAAAGGGAAATTTGTTTGTCATCATTAAAGATGTAGAAAAATTTATCGCCATTATCTTATCCCTTTAGATCCCTGTTGAGTAACCCTTCCTTAAAATAGAGAAAATACGTTACCAGGGCCTGTTAGAGAACCATATCGGTCCAGCGGTTAACGATATCTTTTGTTACAGACAAATATACTTTTTAATGGTTGGTGTTGCTCTTATTCAATATTCAATTTGTATTGAAGTCTAACTAACTTATAATATGCTTAATTATTTCAACTTGTTAATTCCATTCAAACTATTTATGTAAGTTTGACTTTATTTAGCATTTGATAGTAATTAACAAGAGAGATGGTTTGGCAATTGACTGAATGAAACGCCTCCCCCCCCCCTCCCACAAAAAACAAAAGTTTATCAACTTGTTCATTTATCAACTTTAAAGGGATTATATTAAATCTTGATTTTGTGTAAATTTTTCACCATCCCTTATATCAAAGTAACAGGATCTTTGTGCGTCTTTTGTACCAAAGGTTCTCGCTAACCCCTGAACCGATATGATTCTCCTTTGCAAGTTGCTTCTCACAGGTCCTGGGAAGGTTTAAAACTATTATGAAGTGAAATCGTCCTTAAGAAAAAATCCCCCCCCCCCCCACCGTGTTCCAGAAAAGCCAAGAAATGACAAAAAATCATAGAGAGTGTATATTTTAGAATTTTGATAAATAGCAATAAGTATCAATATATCTTTCAATATAATGGCGAAATTTAAATATCTCCATCCTGGCTGGCACAGGATGCCAGCAAACCTGGCAGGGTAATACAGGTAAAGAGCAAAAATATTTTGTTTGCCTTAAACTAAGCATTTTAAGTTACCAAATACTAAAATATCCTATACCAGTACATACCAATATCAAATTTAAGTGTTTAAGTCAATTTCAGGGTCCAGGTATGATCCTGCAGGTCCTGATCCCTCAAAAATATTTAAACAGCTCTTGAGACCGCAATTTTTGACCTATAGACTTCAAATTTTAAACATAATCTTTTCTAACAAGTATCTACGACCTACTGAAATCATATGAAAATCTCCCGCCGTTTTCCCGCCGACCGCCGCCGCCGAAATTTATATTTTTCGATTTCTAATCCAAAGTTGACATACAGATGAGCCTATTTCTTATTTATTTTCTGTGTGTATATGTAGGGAGGGAGGGGACAATGGGCTGTTTATTATAATAGTACCCAAATTCACCAAATAGCGTTTTCTTATTTGTAGGCATAACAATTTGTGGACTTTTATTGAATTTTGATTGGTTAGTTTATTAGTTGAGTGTCCAAACGTTTCAATCACTAATTGTAATTTATAGAAGAGGCAATTTTGTGTATTAGCATTGGGAATGTACATTAATTTCTCGGCCATTGTCTAATCCCTATAAATCTCTGATATGTAATACTTTTATTTTATTTTCAATTCACTTGAAAGGAAGCATTTTCTATCTTAAACAATACAAATTCTACTTGTCTTTTTTTAATAAGTATGAAAGCACCTTTGGAATAAGGTTGTTTAATGAAAGGGTGAAGGGAGTAAATAATGCTAACGAATTAAATAAGAATATATATTTGAATTAGGAAACGACATAAAAATTTTTAAACTTCTAGCTTTAATGGGTTCAGATGTGGATATAAGTAGTGCATTCCCCCCCCCCCCTCCCCCCCAATAAAAAGGTAAAATGGTTCAGATAAGAGCCTAGACATTTAGGGATAATCTTTATTTAAAACTTTTCTTTACTTTTAGTTTAAATGAATATGTGTTTTAAATAAGTAGAAAATAAATTACTTTTATATCTTAAAAAATTGTTATATTTTGATAGACCCAGTATATTTAGGGATTAAAAAAACAAACTTCGCATACTTTCGCATACACAGGGTACCGTTCTCTGATATTATACATACATCTAATATCACCATGTAAGAGGATTTGCTTGCGCTCTTTTGCGCTTAAGAGATCTGGAACCAAACGTAAAATTTTCATTAGAAGAAAATTGTCTATTTTACAGAAATCGGGTATGCTAAGTAAACCATCTACAATTACATCAAAAAATGGAGATTTGACTTCTTTTAAAGGCTAAACGTATAAATTATTACATACCTACTGATTCCAAAATTATATTATACTTAAAAATAGCTTTAAAAATAAAGGGTCCACACTGATTTGAAATGTAGTTTAGTTGACCTTAAAAGTAGTTGTTAACAATGATGAAAAGGAACTTAATTCCATACCTCTGGTATAATTACACATGAAATTCTTATTTTTCATAGTAAAGAGCTAATTCTTTCGGCTTTATTTCCAAAAACTTGTGTATAATACTAAACAATTGTTTAAAAGTGTATTTTCCAAAATGTAAAAAACGCTTATTTGTCACTCGCTGGAACATAGTGCCCCCCCCCCCCCCCCCCCCCAATAAGAGACATCTAGGGGCTAGCCACTGGGATATAATAATGTAATAATAAAATTTTAATCTACCTGATGTCCATTATCAAAGCTAGAAGAAGGAGGGGGTAAAACAAAATCCTCCTCCCCCTCTCCACAAAGTTCATATCCATCATTGTTTGTACCCTATGCGTTTTTTAGTTTTTACAATAGATCTATAAAATGTCTATGGCATTGTAACACAGTATATTTTATCTAATTTTAATAATCATCTTTTATACAAAATGTATTATTAAATCCTCCTACTATATAAAGTAGTAAGCTGTTTTTGTCTGTAGAGAAGGATCTCGCTAACCGCTGAACCGAAATGGGTCTCTTTTACAGAGTAGCTTCTTATAGGTCTAGGAAAGGTTTGTATCTATTTTGGAGAAGAGTATGTCCACCCTCCCAAGAGAAATTGAACCTAAAAAATCCCCCTTCAAAAAAAGGAAACTTTAAATAAAACTAAAATTAAAAATGGGGATGGTCGAATCGATGGTTGCTTGTATCAAGTTATTAAATCATAATTAAATAAAACATTGGAAATATAAGTTGGGCGTATTCTTTTGTATAGTTGCGCATCTCGGGTAATAAATCTATTGTATCAACATTCCTTATTTGATATATCAATATCAATTGCTACAAGGGCAGGACCAAAGGAGGAGGTAGATGGTACACTGTTCTGACTGATCATCAAACATTTATATATATTATGCATTTATATAAGAGAGGTTTGTTTTCTACGCTAGTCCGTAAAGTTATATAATAACGTTTTCTGATTCGTTGGCTTATCAACTTTGGGGAATTTAATTGTTTTTTTTTTATTTGTAAGTTTATTTCCTTTTTTCTAAAGTAAAAAAAATAACATACTTTTAACATAAAACTTTAAGAGTTGTGTTAATTTTAATTAAACCCGCGACCGTGGCTCAACACGTAGCGCATCCGCTCGTCGTCGTGAAGGTGATAGGTTCGAATCTCGGGCCGACACCGCGTCATAACTAAAGACGTTAAAAATGGTTCCTACTGCTGCTATGTCAGATGCGCAACATAATAGTAGGGGGAATGCCTTGGCCCAAAACAGGCGCAACTCGTTACCATGCACAGTTAGGCTTCTCAGACAAAGGTCGTGCATCACAGAGAGTTGGTTGTCTGTTGGATGTTACTTAACCTAATATCCTTCGGTGTTTGGACATAGAAGGGTGCGTAAACACGTCATCCTTAGTTCTCCTGGATTGCTGTACTAGGACCTAGACAGTACACCAAGTCGAAAAGGTCCTGGACTGTAATCCCACCCGTACGAGGTAATCTACTAGGTAATTTAAATTTAATTACCTACTTAGGTAATAGGTAATCTCTCTAGTCCAGCCAACTATATGAATTTTAAATTTCTAATATTTCTAGATGTACTACTATACAAAAGAAAAATGTAATAGAAAATATTTCTAATTTAGCTTAAAGTTAAGCCCTTAAAAAGCAATATCAATAAACCCTTTAATTCATTCTTTAATACAAATGTACTACACATCTTTAATGTATCATTAAAAGCTTTAGTTTTTAATTCAATAAGCTTACACAAATCAATAATAGTTTTACTTAAATTTGAACCAAGTAATTATACATTCATTGAGGAAAAACCAAATATTAATACAAGTTTTTCAAAATGGAAAACGGTATTCTAGTGCAATAATCAAAAATACACATTATTATGAAAAATCAAAAAAAAACTTTAAAAATTCAAACAATTTTGTTGTGTGTGTTAGCATTAAGTCAAATGTGCTTATTAGGTCTAACTGTTCTTAATTATGACAATTTCATATAATACATTAGTTCATAATCAAGATTAGTTTGACTTAAAAGGCGCATTTAACTAAACGATAACACACAATTTTACGGAAAATTCGCGAAAAAATTTACCCCTTTTTACCAAATAATACCTATTTGAATTTTAAATTGTAACCTTGCAGTTATTATAAAATTTTCATTTAAAGGGGGAGGTAGGCTGTGCTAAAATTCCGTAAAAGTGTGAGTTTTTAAGGCTTAAAAACAGTAGGTAGTAGAACGATAATATTCACAAAATATTTTTCACTAATATTTTTGTCTATAGTTCTTTTCAATAAGAAAACACATATTTAGTAAATATTATCGTGCTACTACTGTTTTTAAGCCTTAAAACTCTTACCTTTACGGATTTTTAGCGCAACCTACTTCCCCCTTTGTATGATTTTATTATTACCCAAAACACCGTTTTCCATTTTGAAAGAATTGCATTATTTTTTGGTTTCCCCCCCATTGAATACTGAATAGCCCCCTTTTTGAAGATTTTTAATGCATAATTTTGCAAAATGTTTTTCCTAGTTTCCATGCTGCTCTGGTGTTGGCTAATCACATCTATAAACGACTTCTTCCTAAAAATAAATTTGTTTCCAGTACGATCTTTGACAAACTTATTTCTCAATAATTCAACTTTAGAATACCTAGTTACATAGAATATAATTGGATATTAGGACAGGTGAAAAATTGTCGTCAATTTAGGTTGCTAACATGGAACTCATATATTGGTCAGTTAGTTCATCCAACATAAAATCTGGTGTAACGTCCATGTAATAATAAATCCAATAATAGTCAGTTCGTTCATCCAGTATGAGGGTGTGGGAGGGATCGTTATTTTAGCCAGCTAAGCGTTTCACTTTATTAGAGAGTACATGATAACCTGGTGTAAGGTCAAAGAAATAATAAATCCATTACTGTAAATATATAGCTTTTTAAATTTTTACTGAGCTGGATCTTTCAATGTGTAGCCGTTGCCGTAGCTTTAGTCGTGGCCGTATTCGTATCCGTAGCCGTGCCACTGCCAGTGCTGCCATTAAAACATGGATTTTTAAATGTTTGAAGTTTTTACCTAAGTATTATTAATATTTTTTTTCTTCATTTTTTACTGAAAATTCAAAAAGTAGTTGTAATTTAAAGATTTAAAGCCGTGGCCACGCGTAGCGTATTAGGTTAGTGGCTGCACCTCTGGCAGCGGCAACGACAACGGCTACACATTAAAAGATCCAGCTCTGATAAAAAATAGTCTCACCGTGTCAATTTAATACCGCGGGTAGCTGGGGTTGCATGATGGCTGCTTTTGGACGCTTTAGTACATGGGGTATCTTTGATGCCTGAAAAATTATTTGAATAAGAAATAATCAACATAAATTGCTTCAATTTTGCACATACTTTTTAAAATAAATTTGTTAAATATGCATAAGCAAAAAACAGCAGGAAAATTTGGGAATAATATAGTTCAAACTATGAAAATAATCACATTCTATTAAAAAATAGGATTATTGTCTTTTCCAATGTTAATAACTAGCGGCTGCGTCCCTAGTATCTAGGGATATTAGAAGGGACATGAAAGTGCAGAAAAATAACTTTAAACCTTACAACGACTTTTTTATAAAAATTAAACAGCCTAAAACCATCCTGGGACCTATAAGAAGCTTCACTCTAAAGGAGAACCATAGCAGTTCAGCGGTTAGCGAGATCATTCGCTACAGACAAAAAAAAGCTTACTACTTTATATTATAGGATATAAAAAAAGATACACACTTTTGAAAACATGAATGAACAACCTCAAAATTGAATTTAAATTCTACAATTTAATTTCCTTAATCTTTTAGTAACATGTTATGCGAGAGAATACAAGAGGAAATTTGTGTAAGTGAATTTTATTTTATTCAAAATTAGAATTATTTACAAATTCCACAAATTTTACTTCAATTTTAGATTAGATAAAATCCTGTTCAGTGAAAAGAAGAAAATATTTTTTTCTTAAGTTGAAATAGGTGGAGTGGTTTGAGTGGTCATTTAATTTTTTTTCAAGAGGCAATCTCTCTTGGGATATGGTGGTGGTACCTCCACTCCACAGTCCACATAGTTGTAACTCTTCTCTAGATTTAATAGAACCTACCTTGAAAAGGAGAAATATATCAGTTTAGCGGTTAGATCCTTCGGTACAGAGACACACGGACATACTGTTACTTATATATGAGGAATTTATTGTTTTTATTAATATTAATTCTAATTTGCCCTATAGAAAACTGAAAAACAGAAAACCTATTATGTCTATAAATGTCCCCTAAAATGAAATTAACTAGATAAGACAGATTACTTTTATATTAATCTGAAGAAAATAATTTAGTTTTAGACATAAAGATTGTATACCTGGGGTACTTAAAAAATATTAAAAAATAAATATATTTAAGATTTACATCTTTTTTTTTCTCTCTAGTAGCATAAGTACCCTATAACTAGAGCATGTCCTGTCGGCCGTCAATCATAGAAAATGATAACTAGGTTTCGAGATATTTGCATCAAAATTGACGTTTTATGCTCCCCTTAATTAACAGACTACTTATAAATATAATTGTCCTAACTTATAAATGACTTTAATTATCTAAGCATAGATTTGATCTTAATATGTTTCATCCTCATATAAAAGTAACAGGATGTCTTGTATGTCTATCTGTGTGTGTACCGAAGGATCTCGCTAACAGGTGATTCTCCTTTACAATGTAGCTTCTAATAGGTCAAAGTATAACCATTTTTTCCCTTCTCCTTAAACTTTAATAGTTATTTCTTTCATCGTATTATAAACCGCTTTCCGCGGATATAGAATGTAAGATTAAAACCAGTTTTTTTTAGCCCGTGCTTCAGGGCTAAGAAAACTGATTTAATCTTATGATTGTACATTTTTACATACGTAGAAAGCTGGATATAATACGGTGCTAGACATAGTTTTTTTCGTATGGATGAGAACCGGTTCCTATCCACCGTATTCGAACGAATACGAGAAAACCCCTTATTTTACTTTACCTCACCTAAAACTTTTTAAAAAATACATCAGAATACCCCCTATCAAACCTTTGACACCCCTAATTTTACTCCCTCAAAAATAAAAACTTACCTGATGAGCATATTGACATTTTTTCCTCCTCTGGTTCCAAAAACTAAAAAAAAAAGATATTAATCAGAAATAAGGTATAGCCAACAAGCGAAATAAATGTAAAAAATATTTGGGGGGCAGTTAAAAAGGTTCCTTTGATATTAATATCTTTTAAACAAAAGCAAGTATCACAACATCCATTGAAACTCAAATCTGTGAAGCAAGGAAGTCCAAGCTTTCGTTAAAAAATTAGGTGTTTTAAAGGTTTGAGGGGGCTTTAATATAATCGGTGTTCTTTCATCTCTAACCTAATTTTAATATTATTTATTATTTTATAGTATTTACTATTTAGCTATATAAAACTCAGTATTTAAATATAAAAATAATATAGGTAATATTAATACATAACAAAATTTAACATATTTAAAAAAAATAAGATTTGATCTTTAAAATTGCGATATTTTAGTGCTATCTTTACAAAATTTTATCCAATTCGGTTGGTTTTTAAATGGCACTTCCTTCCTACGACAGGGCACATTCTGACTAGAATTTGTAGAGTGTCGCTTTTAGGGATTTTATCGTTCTTGTTTTTATCTAATAATCATTGTTGTTATTCAGTGAGATATAAAATTAATATTGTATGATTTCTATGGGTTCAATTAGTTTGAAACTAAATATTGTATACAATGTAAAACATGAACAATTATGCCCATAATTAATATTAACTTTTAGATGGAAACTAGCGGCTACACCCCTAGAGGTTTCTTCAGACGGAAGGGGGGGGGGGGGAGTCTTTGATGGAAAAGTCAACCCCCAAATCTATCAATTTATTATTTCAGGGGCTCATTTTTTTCCAAGAAGCAATTACTCTTTGGTTATTAACCTTCCCAGAGCTACTCTGTTTAGGAGAACCATGTCGGTTCAGCGGTTACAAAGATCTTTAAAAGGATAGAATAACAGCAGTTCAAAAAAGTGTGTATGTAAATAAACACGAAAAAATTGGTACTGGTAACGTACGGACAAAACCTGATAATAGAGTAGCTGCGCTTTTAATAAATAAGGAAAATGTATTGAACTAAGTATAAAAAAGAGATATTGAATTTTTTATTTTCTTAGATTTAAAAATTTCTATTCTATCCTATCTAAAAAAAAAATTTTCCATAAGTTCAGATGAAGATTTTTTATTTACTTTTCACTTAAATATCCAATCTTTTTCCTTTAGATTTCTATTTCTTAGATTAATAGCTACCGCTAACATATTATTGACGTGTATAATCAAAATATAAATAACAAATAATGGTTGATTTTTCGTGGAGTAGTTGACTGGACATTTTTTCTGTCATGCCACACTGTTTACAGTAATGAGCTATCCCCTTAATGGGTTTAAAGTATTTCCCAATACACTAACGTTCACGCAGTTGATTTGGCAGCAGCAATTGGTACTATGTAAAAATGTTCAACGTCATCCTTATACTAAAGTAACAGGATGTTTGTGTGTCTTGTGTGATTGTTTGTACCGAAGGATCTCGCTAACCGCTGAACCGATCGGGCTCTCCTTAACAGGGTAGCTTCGCATAGGTCCCGGGAAGGTTTATAACTATTTTGGGGGAGGGTACCACCACCCTCACAAGAGAAATAATAATAAATCGAAATTTTTATTATAGTATAGTATAGAGACTCGTACGTAACATTTGCATTGCGAGGTATCGTATAAAGAGACTCTTATGCAACATATTTTAGAAACTTGAACGCAAAAAAAACATTTAAAGTGCCACTAGAGGCTTCTAGGGGCGTAGCCGCTAGTTAGTGATAATGTGGTAAGGAAAAATTGAACACTTTACAATTTCTACAACACGCACATGGGTAAAGTTTTAAAATCTTACAAAATTAAATAAATGAAGAGAACTAACCTGGTGTGATTTTGAATGTGAAACTGTATGGCCTAAACTTCCAAACATCCTAGATATATAGAATTAGACAGGTAATATAGCCAGAACTAGATACCTTGAAGCTGGACAATACTAAGAAGCGGGACTAGTAAGATATATAAACAGATAAAGATAGTTAGACTAGATACATAGATAGAAAATGTACCTGGAAGCTAGACGAGAGTGACTAGTATCTTGGCTAAAATTTCTTACTAAGATATATAGCCAGACAGAGATAGCCAGAACTAGATATCTAGATAGAAAATGTACCTAGCAGCTGGACGTGAGTGACTAGTATCTTGGCTAAAATTTCTTACTGAGATATATAGACAGGCAGAGATAGCCAAAAATAAATATCTGGATAGAAAATGTACCTGGAAGCTGGACGAGAGTGACTAGTATCTTGGCTAAAACTTCCTCCTAGGCTGTGAGACTCTTCTCTTTGAATTGATGAAGCGTTTGTTCCATTTCCATTACTCACAAAGGATAAGTGAGACGTCAATGACAGAATTTGACCTAAAATGTATTTAACAATGTTAATATGAGAACCAAGAACGGGAATAGTCCCTTTCGTGGCAACGCCCCTTAAGGGGCGATTCGTCGTATTTTTAAAATGGTTATTTTAGGTTAGGTTATATTGGGTTAGTTGATTGCCCCACAGGGTTAAGCAATTGGCCCCGCAGGGCTAGAAATATGTGAAAAGCTACTGTGAAAAAAACGAAGAATCGCCCCTTAAGGAGCGTTGCCACGAAAGGGACTATACCCACCAATTCATATATAAAATGAGGAAAAAAAAGATTACTTTCATAAAAAAATCTTGAAAATGACCATGACATAAGATAAATACAAATACACCCCACTACAGATACCTAGACAGACAATTAATGCATAGAAAAACAAAAAAAATATATTTTTGGATTTTATATCCGAAAATAATGAAATGAATAATGGCCAAATTGCGCAAACTTTTATGTATACAGACACACTTACATCCTACTTCTGAGATTGAATAGGTCATAAATGAAAATAGAATAAAAAGTAAAAATAAACCTGGAGTTCGAATAAGCTTGTAGTCCTGTGCCTTGTTCTTACTTATCCATGGAGTATTAGGAAGTAGATCCGCTACCTAAATAATAATATATTCCAGTATAGCTTCGAAACTTATTAATATCCGCTGGATTACAACCAGTTCCTAGTCATACTGAAAAATCATGTATCGTATCCTATTATGGAATTATATACAGAAAAAAACATTTTATCAATGCCAGTTTTTTGGTCCGGGTCTTTTGCTCTGGTGAGGAATTCGGGGTCAACAAAACTGGAATTAATATTTTATTCTCAGCGGAAAGCTAGCAACTAGAAACAGTGTTTATAAAAGTTAGGATGCTAGTCCAATTTATTTACACTCTACTGTCCCTTCCCTCCCTACGTACCTGCAACTCTCTGTTGATACCAACATTGCTGAGGCCAAAATCTGTTAGCTTTAGATGACCTGTGCTTGATATCAACATATTATCCGGTTTTACATCCCTAAATATACAAAATTATGTTTAAATCATAACCAAATATCAATTAATGTAAATAGATAAAAATACTGTATTATTTTATCTGATCTGTAATGATATTTGCTACAATTTTTCATCGTAAATATTTTGATGAATATAAAAAAGGAATTTTAGGGATTAGATTACCAGGCAATACTAGATGTTGATATACTGTTAAAATACGTATGAAGTGTCATAATGTTTTTAACATAATGTTTCATTACAGAGTGATCTCGCTGACTGCTGAACCGATAAGTCTATCCTTTACAGTAAAGATTCTTATAGTTTTAAGGTAGGTTTTAAAAAAGACATTTTTGGGGAGGTTGCTTCTTCACCCTCCTTTTAGAAATCGCACCTGGAAACCTCTTTCTCCAACTAAAAAAATTGGTAGTCAAACCCTCCTCTGTATGTGCACCTAATCAGTCTCTAGGCGTGTAACCTCTTGTGTGGGCAGAATAGTTATTTCTCGCATCGTATTATAAACTGCTTTCCGCGGATATAGAATGTACAATATTAAGATTAAAACTAGTTTTTTTAGCCCCGAGGTGCCGGAGGCACCGGCTAAAAAAACTGGTTTTAATCTTATGATTGTACATTTCTATATTCGTAGAAAACTGGATATAATACGATGCTAGACATAGTTTTTTCGTATTGCTGAGAACCGGTTCCTATCCACCGGATTCGAATGAATACGAGAAAGAAATTTACCTGTGGACAATTCCTTTCTTGTGAAGATATTCTAAAGCCAAGATAACTTCAGCAATATAAAACACAGCCATGCTTTCCTAAGAAAAAAAGAAGACATTGACCCTTATAAATTGCGCAGCAACTCTATCATTAGTGTCAGTCCAAACAACCCGTAAGAACATGACTTTAACACAGAGGTGTACATATATTCTGCACAAGATTCATTTTTTTCCCCTGCTGCAAATTTTTTATTTTTTTCCCCTCCTGTTTTTTTTTCAAGCAAGGCGGGGAAAAATTGAAAACTTTTTATCTTATCTATATTATGGGGTCCCACACATTTTACACCCCCCTTTAGCAGAGTCAATTTTGCAGAATATACACCCCTGCTTTAACATTGAATAGAAAGATTATCACTGTGGGCTACAATTGAATCAAGACAAAAGTAAGTGCCGAGCCCTGGGACCTATGTAGGGTGAAAATAGACATCAATCCTTGATGATTCCAGGTGGAGACAAAATATTTCAGTGGGGTCTTTTGGTTTTTTTTCAATTTTAAGTTCTGAAAAAAAATTGAAAAAAATATAAAAATCTTTAATAAAAAACAAACAAAAAATAATTTTCAATATTTTTTTTCACAAAAAGATACAAACAACTTATATAAATACTATAAGCTTTAAAAAAATCACAATTTTCAAATTTAGACTTTCAATAAAAAGATTTGTAGAAAAAACCTAACAACAAATTCTAACATATTTCTGATCAACATAGCAATAAAACATCTTTTGCAAAATCTTTATCATCAAAAATAAATAGCACTTACTAAAGACTTTTTTTCATTTAAACTTATACTTTTCACATTAATTAACTTTAAAGATTGATTTTTTTAAAAAGAAAGGTTGCGTGATTTTTTTATTCATAATTAATTGCCTAATTTTGAGATTCAGATAAAAAACTTTACTGCTTTATATCATGGGATACTCTACTAGCAGCGGCTACGCCTCTAGAGGCATATGAGGCCCTTAGGTTGGGGGGGAAGACGAACCCTCCCTTATAATTACAGTTTTTTTAATGAAAAAGTTAAAAACATTTATTTTTGAGAGTTAATTCTCTTGGGATAGTGATGGTACCCTTCCCCAAAATAGTAATAAACCTTACCAGGACATATAAGAAGCTACCATGTAAAGGAGAACCATATTGGTTCAGTGGTTAGTGAGATCCCTTGGTGCACAAAGACTCACATAGAACCTGTTACTTTATTATAAAGATACATATATACACAGAAACTCTACAATCAGAGTATGTCTGTTTGTTCATCCGTCTGTATAAAAATATTACAGAATATATTTATTTGGTACTAGCGGCTACGCCCCTAGAGGCCTTTAGGGGCACTTGAGAGGGGAAGAAGTGGTTGAATTCTACAACTAGATTTTTATTTTAGACTTAAAAAGAAAAAGTTATTTTTTGTGTGTGAAATGGGGTCTTTTTTAGGGGTTGATTTCTCCTAGGATGGTGGAGGTACCCTCCCAAAAAAAGTTATAAAACTTCCAAGAACCAATGAGAAGCTACATAGAAAAAAAAGAACCCTTGATCATTGTTAATTACTATTCAGGGATCTAAAGGGATAAGACAATGACCGCTAAATTGATTTACATTCCCAAATATGATACATGGATAACCCTTCTGTATGTTTCAGTTAATGGTTGAAACGTTGGGCACTTACTTTAATAATCCAACCAAACAAAAATCGCAACAAGTCCCCTAAGTAGTTAAGGCAACGAATAACAAATTGCTATATTAAACTATGGGGACTAGTGTAATAAACAGTCCATTGTCCCATCTCGCTCTGATTAATATATCTTTGCATCTGTATATTACACTTGCTATTTTCTTTATTTGTATTCTTTTAAACTTAACAGCTTCACTAATTATGGATGTTGTCTTTTTCCCTTGTTAAATCCAATTACCTAATTCTGGATGTTCTTTGAGGTTGATAATTACAATTATATTTTATTAAATGGAAAAAGAACAATTTAATCAAAATTCAAGATAAAAATTATTTTATCACTAGCGGTTTTGCCCCTAGAGGCATCTAGGGGCCCTTGATAAGTGGGGGGAAGTTGACCCCTCCCCTACTTTCAGTTATAGTATGTAAAAGAAAAAGTTTTTTTTTAAATGTTGGGTAGGAACTCATTTTTTTCCAAACTCAAAACTTCTCAGGACCATGAAAAGCTGGAACCAAAAGGAGAACTACATCAGTTAAGCGGTTACAAAGAATCTTCGGTACCGACAGACACCCTCACACACACACGCACACAAACAGACAGACACAGAAACTGTTACTTTTATATAAGGATTAAAAGACACTAAACTACTCCTTAATATGTTGATCCTATCAGTCTAAAAGATAGGTCAATAAAGAAGAACTAAATTGGTCCAGTGGTTAGCAAGAACTTTAGGCACAGACAGAAAAAACACACAGACATCCTATCTTTTTTATACAGGGATATAACTTTTAAACGATAGGAAAATTTTTTTTTCCAGATGATATTTCTCTCACTGCTTTAAAGCACTATTTATGATACAAAATAGATTGATGTCTGTTTGTCCATCTTTCTGATGCTTAAGAACTAATATGGTTCTTTTTTTACTTTACTATGTAGCTTCTCATTGGTCCTTGGAAGGTTCATAACTTTTTTTGAGAAAGAGAAGAGAAATCGCCCCTTAAAAAAGGACCACAACACACAAACAAAACTTTTCCTTTTTAAGCCTAAAATAAAAATATAGTTGTAGAATTAAACCCCTTATTTCCCTCTTAAGTGCCCCTAAAGGCCTCTAAGGGCGTAGCCGCTTTAGCAAAAAAAATATATTCTGTATTGTTTTTATACAGACGGATGAACAAACAGACATACTCTGATTGTAGAGTTTCTGTGTATATATGTATCTTTATAATAAAGTAACAGGTTCTATGTGAGTCTTTGTGCACCAAGGGATCTCACTAACCACTGAACCAATATGGTTCTCCTTTACATGGTAGCTTCTTATATGTCCTGGTAAGGTTTATTACTATTTTGGGGAAGGGTACCATCACTATCCCAAGAGAATTAACTCTCAAAAATAAATGTTTTTAACTTTTTCATTAAAAAAAAACTGTAATTGTAAGGGGGGTTCGACTTCCCCCCCAACCCAATGGCCTCATATGCCTCTAGAGGCGTAGCCGCTGCTAGTAGATTATCAATTAATATAAAGTAGTAAAGTTTTTTATCTGAATCTCAAAATTAGGCAATTAATTATGAATAAAAAAATCACGCAACCTTTCTTTTTAAAAAAATCAATCTTTAAAGTTAATTAATGTGAAAAGTATAAGTTTAAATGAAAAAAAGTCTTTAGTAAGTGCTATTTATTTTTGATGATAAAGATTTTGCAAAAGATGTTTTATTGCTATGTTGATCAGAAATATGTTAGAATTTGTTGTTAGGTTTTTTCTACAAATCTTTTTATTGAAAGTCTAAATTTGAAAATTGTGATTTTTTTAAAGCTTATAGTATTTATATAAGTTGTTTGAATCTTTTTGTGAAAAAAAATATTGAAAATTATTTTTTGTTTGTTTTTTATTAAAGATTTTCATATTTTTTTCAATTTTTTTTCAGAACTTAAAATTGAAAAAAAACCAAAAGACCCCGCTGAAATATTTTGTCTCCACCTGGAATCATCAAGGATTTATGTCTATTTTCACCCTACATAGGTCCCAGGGCTCGGCACTTACTTTTGTCTTGATTCAATTGTAGCCCACAGTGTTATCTAATGAATGAATATGTTATAAATAGTAGGTTCACCTTTTTTTACAATACCTCTCATGATTCATAATCATTATCAATATATCAATGTAAAAGTTTAAAAGATACTCCATTAAACTGTTGTTCCAAGAATTTAGCTTGGTCTTTTCGGAACTATCAAAAATCAGGAATAAGGTTTAGCCAACGAGCAAATAATTAAATTTAAACGATATTGGGTGACAGATAAAAAGGTAGTCTTTACTAACGAAGCGTTGCCACCCAAAATAATGAAAAATCAGCTGAAATTACCAACTATTTTTTCGAATTAAGGGGGGGGGGGGAGTTCTGACACATTTGCGTAAACCTGGAGCTCCGGAACCTGGAGGCCTATCCAAAAAATCTTAAATCTGTGGGAAATTTACCATATAAGAATGATTTTATCCCTAATAGCCTATCCTCTCAGTCCAAAGATAAAGCCTATACACCAGGTTTACGCAAATGTGTCAGAGCTTCCCCCCCCCCCCTTATGTTTTTAGTTACAGCTGATAAAAATATTTTAAGCTTACCTCAAAATACCCATAGACTCCAAGTAGTGACTTCAAATCACCTCCAATCATATATTCCATCACCTTAAATGGATGATCCAGTTATAATCGGTCACTTCAGTAATTTACTCTGTTACTACTCTGGGGGATTTACCTCAAAAGGGGTGTTTCAGGATTCCCACAAAATTAAACACTGTTTTTATGTGTATAAAATAATTTCCTATTTTTTAGAGGGGGTGGGGGGGGAGGAGGGTATGGTATATTTTCTTATAAAGAGTATTTAAATTTAAATAAAATAGCTCAAAAGGAAAACCTTCCCATTACCAGGACCTGCGGTTAGTGAGATCTATCTGACGGACAGACAGACTATGTGTAATAGGAAGTTATTTTTTTATCCTTAAATGTCAAACTTTTTGACTTGTTTGATATTATTTAAGATGAAAATTAATTATACTCTAGTTAAGAAATTTAAGTGGGTAATATATAAATATTTTGCTTAGTAATTACCTAGGTAATTAAAATTAATTTAGGAAACTAAAAACTTATTTAACAAATATAAAACTTTTAATAAACAAGAATATTTTTAAAAAAAAGGGGGGGGGGGGGAATTTACAGTCGCTCGAAGCATAAAGTGACAAAATATTTATTTGGGTGCTTCTTCCTTAGTTTTTGGGATAATTGAGATTTTATGGGTTTGTTATTGCCCTAACTAGACGAATTTTTCCTTTTTTTCTCTCTAAATAAGACAATTTTGAATTATTTGAGACAAAAATCTCTTTAGTTTATATTTTCAATTGACAATTTTGGTAGAATTGTAGAAATAAGAAATATATTTTTACGACAAAAAAGCATATATGCACCTCCCTATCCTTTTTTCGCATAATTTCGAGCATTCAACGTCGAGATACAAATTTATCTGGTGGATCATTAAATGACTTACCAAAAAAATATTGTTGTGAGTTTGAAGACAATAGTAGAGATTAACACAGAAAGGAGACTTTGTTATGGCCAAGGCATTTCTTTCAGCAATTGCCTGCAGACAATAATATTTATAAACTTTTATTTTTTCGGCCTTTTAATGCTTGCACAAAAATTTAAAAAAAACAATGATACCTAGGTATACCTATACTTTCCGAGTAGATGGATAACAGCCTAATTCTGTAAAACCATGCTACATTTAGATAGATAAGCAAATTTTCTAGTCGTGATATTTTTGAAACTACATGGTGGAAAATTGAAATTCTTTCAAATATACCTATGCCTTATAAATGTAGTTTAAAACATTGAAGAGGGAAAAATATGCAGTTTACTAAATCCAAGTTTAAATGCATTTCGTGCAACTACCCCTTTCAATCAAATTAAGTTTATAAATTCCTGCGTGACAAGATTTTTCTCTACAAGTTCTGTTTTCTTCATGACCTTGACCGCCAGCTTCCGGTCAGGCTGGTCCTTCTTGTGACACAGAAACACTTAAATAAATTAATATTTTAATGTTGTACTGCCTGGGGTTATCACATATTCAAGGATGATATTTAAACATGTGTAGATTTTTTTTGACAAGCCCCACGTCCCTTACTGAAGCTATGTTAATGTAAGGCTAATTAAATCCACTCTGGCTTTTTACCTAACCATAAAGCGTGGGAAATGCAAAAGTTTAAAAAATTTGAAAAAATAAAATTACTTGGGTATCCTATCCCTCCCAACTCTGTAGCAAAAGCTCTAAATTCAGAATGTAGGCCAGAAAAACATTAATACTTGTAGTGTCAAAAGCATACATTAATTTGTAGGTCTAAACAAAATTGTTTAAATACAAGATACTGTATATAAACACACTTAAATTTTTAGGGCTTGATAATAAAGATGCTTTTCTTATAATCTTGCTGTCCTAAGAATCATTATTCGTACGTACGTGAGGACGGACCGGTCCTATTTATGGAAAAGCTTTGCTTTTAAAAACGCCTACAAGATCCCCAAGGTAGAAACACCTTTAAACATCAGAAAATAATATACAGGGCACAAGTTAATATATAGTTGAAAACTCTAATATCACAAACTCTACAAAAATTCAGTGATCTTAAGGGATAAGACAATGGCTGATAAATTGATATATAACCCCAATGATGATACACAAATTACTCCTTCTGTAGATTAAAATATGTGGTTGAAACATTTGGACACTCTACTTAATAAACCATTCAATCAAAATTCAATATAGTCCCCATAGTTTTTAAGACTACGAATAAGAAAAAACTTAGGGGTCTAAAAATCTCACCTTTTCCAAAAGCTCCTCTACTAATGGGCTTAAGAAGGACAAAATCATCTATTTTAGGAGCCACACCCAGTGAGGAATTTGACCTACTTTTTGTATAATGAAATAAGTGACCATTATGTATTATAAATGATTTTATATCTGTATACGTCAAAGGAGAAAAAAAATTGACAAACTTTTACATGAAAGTAAAAACTGAAGCATGTTTTTTACAAATACTTTTATTATTCCCAGAGATCGTTAGGAATAAGACAATGGAATAGGTATGAATTGTTATAAATCCCCATTGATAATGAACAAAATTACCAATTCTGTAGATTTTAGTATTAGAAACTATTAATTTTAAACCAACCAATCAAAATTCAATTTGGATCATGGAAAGAAAACGAAGTTGCCGGTTTCATCGTATTTTCACAGTAGCTTTTAAAGGGTTATTTTAGGTTAGGTTAGGTTAAGTAAATGTTAATGATTGCCCCGCAGGGCTAGAGCCCCCCGCAGGGGCTAGAAATAGGAGAAAGGCTACTGTGAAAAAACGACGAAACCGGAAACTTCGTTTTCTTTCCATGATCCTTCAATTTATATAAGTACCCAAAGTTTTTAGGCCACAAATAAAATGGGTACACGTGTAATTTACAGAGCAGTATATTCCAAAACTATGTATCACATTTTCTAATTCCATTATTCCTGCCTACCTACTATCACAAAGAATACTTGATGTATCCGCTAGACTTGACAAGCAACCAACACTCTGCTGATGGGTTCCATCAGTAAAAGCACCTGAAAATATGAAACAATCCTTATAATAAAGTAACAGGATCTCATTAACCGCTGAACTTATCGGGTTCTTCTTTACAGAGTTTCTCAAAGGTCATGAGAAGGTTTATAACTATTTTGGGGGTGGATACCGCCAACATCTCAAGAGAAATCGCCCCTAGAAAAAAATTAAAGTACCCCCCCCCCCTCACAAAAAAACTAATCTAAAATAAAACTTGGGTTATGGTATTCGACTTCCCCCTCAAGTGCCCTTAGGGGCGTATCCGCTTGTGAATAATAAAGTTGCAGGCTCCTTGCTATTTTTATTCTGATAAAACATGAATATAAATTAAACTTTTATAGCATTAAATCAGATTTTTTTTGAGGTGAAGCCTAAAAAACACCATGAAAGATCAGCATAAAAAAAATGTTGAAAGGGTTATTGTATCAATTTTGGTTTTAAAGGATTCAGAAATATCCTTAAGAGCGACCTATAAAAAGGGAATTATGAAGCTTGATTGAAAACATAAAACTGAAAATTATTTTTGGCTTCAGCGTATTTTTAAAAGTAACAGGATCTCTGTATCTGTCTGCATTGAAGGATCACACAAACCACTGAACAATAACCAATATGGTTCTGCTTTAAAGTGTATTTTCTCACAGGCACTGGGAAGGTTTATAACTATTTTTGGAGATAGTAACACCACTCTCCCAAGATAAATCGACCTAAGAAATAATGAACCACCCCAATTACTTTTCTTTTTAATTTAAAATAAAAAATGTCCCCCTTTTACCCTGCCTTAATTCCCCTTGAAGCTTCTAGGGGCGTATCCGCAAGTGTAATAACAAAAATAAAGAATATCTTCCCAACCTCCCAATTTATGTTACTTATTATTTTACCTGCAGTGCTGTGAGAAGTTAAGTTGGTAGCTGCAGTACTATTGTGTCCACCAGTAGAGTGACAGGTAGAGTTTGCAGCTGCAGTACTATTGTGGCCACCAGTAGAGTGACAGGTAGAGTTTGCAGCTGCAGTACTATTGTGTCCACCAGTAGAGTGACAGGTAGAGATTGCAGCTGCAGTACTATTGTGTCCACCAGTAGAGTGACAGGTAGAGTTTGCAGCTGCAGTACTATTGTGTCCACCAGAACAGCCAACCGTCCCATCACAGGTTGAACAATTTAAGGGTGGGCCTCTGCTTTGTCCCATCATTGGTGCAGGATCACAATTCTTCTTTTGACCCTCTAATGGCAATTGGTCACTGGTTCCATCTTCAGATGAAGGCACAGCCTTGGATAGTTCTTCGGTGTCCATATTTGTAGGACTTAATTTAATTTTGATTCATGTTAACATATGACTAAAAATTAAAATTATCTCAAAAATATAAAAGTAACAGGTTGTCTGTTTGTTTGTCTGTCTTTACCAAATGATCTCGCTAAACGCTGAACCGATAAGGTTCTCCTTTACAGGGTAGCTTCTTATAGGTATTGGGAAGGTTTATAGCTATTTAGGGGGGCAAAGATTAATAAGAATGGACATACATTAAAAATTTCCTTATAATAATTGAGATATTTTTTCCTTATTTTTATTCGTATTTTACGGGCTCATTTTTTTATGTTCACTTCATTTTTTAATTCCAGTTACATTTTCTATTTTCTTCTGAAGAAAAACATAGTCTAGACTTTAACAAAATACAAGCTTTTCAAAGTTAGCAGTGTCCCTTTTATACCTTGTGGAAATGAAATAAAATTTTTAAAAATCATCCTATAGTCTAAATTACTGAAAAATGAGATGTGACTGTATTTTGTATATTTAATAAATAATTTATAGATTTATCTTAAATTTTTTTATTTTAATCAAAATAATAAACAGAATATTTTTAGTTTGAGATAATAAGAGACACTACTAAAATATTCTAATTAGAGATACAAAAAATATATATTACACAATCACACTTTTCTATACACATTCATAAGTATTTTAAATCTAGTAAGATATTTTTTTAGTTTTAGCAACGTAGCTACTCTATAGTTATATTTATACATTAAAAAAAGGTTTGGGTATAGTCCCTTTTGTGACAATGCCCCTTAAGGGGCGTTTCTTCGTATTTTACAGTAGCTTTTCTCCTATTTCTAGCCCCTGCGGGAGGGTCTAACCCTGCGGGGCAATCACCTAACCCAACCCTAACTTAAGAGGCGTTGCCACAAAAGGGACTATACCTAAAAGTTTAGTTATCCTTCATTTGTTTTCACATTGCTCCGCTACTCATGAAAGTTCTTATCCTTATTTCAAATATTGATAACGAAAGAATTATTGGTTTTCATATATTTTAATTTTAAGAACTAAATCTGATTAAAACGAAAAGTGCTGATAGTACTTTTAAATTGGCAAAATTTTTGTTTTATTTGAGAGTTAAATTTGAAATCGTTGATATCTAAAACTTGTATAATAATAATATAACTACCTAGGTCAAGAAAGACAAAAAATGTTTGAAGATAATCTAGAAATATCATTACCTCATTACATATTCTTTTTTATCTAATATTTTTTTATTTTTCATCAATACCTGTGTTTCTACAAAAGCAATATCTTTATCTAACATTTTTATATTAATCTAGAACTTTTTTGTTTTGTGATACTTGCAATTGAGTTTTTGTCCGATTCTTGGGAAATAAACTTTGATAAAAATTATAGAATTTCGTTAATTAAGTCAGGGACTTAAGAATAAGTGTTAAAAAACTGATTTTATGGAAAAGTTTAATCAATATAGGGATCAAAATTTCAAATACATTTCGTAGAAATACTCATTTTAAACTTGAATGAAATGCTTACAAAAATGCAGTGTTGCGGATCCGGATCCGCAAGGATCCGCATTTTTTTTGAGTCCAAGGATCCGGATCCTGGGGTATAAATTTATGGAAAAATCTACCTAAATTTATATAAAATAGTCACTTACAAATTTTGAAAATCAGACATTCTCGTGATGAGAGCCAATCTTTAAGGTTTAGGTTCAGACTTGAAAATTAAAAGTATTTTTGACTTCGAGATTAAAGAATAAATATTTTTAAAAAAATTTGGTGATTTTATTTTTATTGTCAAGGATCCGGATCCGCACTGACCAAATTTGGAGGATCCGGATCCGCATACAATCAATGCGGATCCGCAACACTGCAAAAATGGAAAACTAAAACTTTTGGGCTTTAATGATGACTAATCACTATTTTTCATGTTACTCCCTATATCCTTAAATACAGTACGTTTATAAATTAAAAATAAAGTTATATTTATTTAAGTAAAAAAAAACATTCATTGGAAGATGTTTTAAGTCTTAATTTAAAGAAATTATCATTATGAAACTAATGATTTGAAGAAATTAAATTAAAGCAATAATTTAAGAATCTTGAATTAGCAAAATCATGTTATTGGTTTGTGGATCTCCAATACCCCAAGAAATTTCCCACATAGGTCCCCATGAAATTCAGGGATAAGACAATGGACGTTAAACTGATGTACACACCAAGTGCGATCAACTAACATATTGGCGGAAAAGTGTTAACACTTAAGGCTTGCACATAGCAATACCGAAAGCTTTAAGATCATGTTAATAAAATTCTAGAGTTCCAGTATAATTTACAGTCCAATGTCACCTCCCTCCGCGGTGGACAGGTTTTAGCTTATATTGCTAGGGGTGAGAGGGGGGGGGGATCATTAGTGTCTAAAGTGAATTTTGAATTATTTGATGAAATCTTAACTTTCAAGGCATAAAAAAACATAAGCCACAAAAAGACATTCGATGCTTAATTTCTAAATTTTACATATTCAGGAGGGAAAATCTTCTAAATTAAAAAATCAAAAGAACGAATGTCCTTTTACACGAGTGTCAGGTAACTAATGTACATTACATTTACCACAAAAAAATGCAATACCTAAACAAGGACGTGAACTGATACATACACACATTAAGCGCAGCAAATATCAAAGAGGTGGGTGGAAGTTTTGACGCATTTGCGTAAACAGTGATTATAGGCTTTACTTTGGACTGAGAAGATAGGTTATTAAAGATAAAAACAATCTTCAATAATGAATTTTCCCAAGTTTTAAGATTTTTTTGATAGGCCTCCAGGTCCAGGAGATGCAGGCCTCCAGGTGGTCTCTGGTCAGGTAAAAATAAGAATAATTTTTAAAAAGAAATAGAGGTCAACTTAAAAAACAGAAAATGCATCTTTTTTCTACCAATATATAAATAACATTCAAAAAGATGCATATTTTGTTTTATAAGTTGACCTCTAATTCTTAATTTTTTTTTATTTTTACCTGTCCAGAGACCATCTGGAGGCCTGTAGCTCCCGAAACTTAAGGCCTATCTAAAAAATCTTAATACTTGAAAAAATTCATTATATATTCATCCGTAATAACCTATCCTCTAAAGCCTATAATCAATTTTTACGCAAATGTGTCAATACTTTTAGATGAGCTGCTAAACTACAAGTAATAAAAATAAACTAATAATTATGTAACTAACACTGGATGTTTCAGACTCATATTGGACTATTTTTGTTTTTATTATTGGAAAACATTTTATTGAATATAAAGTTTGATTCATAAAAAAATTAAAAATCCTACCTACCTATCTAACATTTTATAAAATATAAAGCTTATTTACAAAAAAATATCAGTTAATTTTTAGAAGTTAGTTAACTTAAATTTAAATACAGGGGTGTATATTCTGCACAAGATTATTTTTACCACCCTCCCACATAATTTTTATCCTTTCCCCCCTTTCGCAGAAAATGCAGAAAATACACCACTGTTTAAATAAAAATATTCTAAATCTAATTTACCTCAGACAAAACACAACTTTTTTAATATTCATTACTTTTAATTTATTAAAGAGTTTTTTATAGTCTTTTAGGAAACCTTTAAGGTTGTTTTGGGAACATTTTTGGGACCCTTCGGGGTCTAACTTAAAGCCTTTTCAGGGTTCTCTTCTTGTCTTTACTCATGAGTTTTCCTTTCTTTTCTCCCTGACTTTGTTGCTGGTCATTTGTACAGTCAGTTCGTTTTCTAAATTATAAAAAAACTAGAATGAACAATGAAAAATCCTAATAAGATAATGCATGTGTGCATAGACGTCAAAGGGGGGGGGGGGGGGTAAAGTTGACTTCCCCCCCTTCGAAACTCAAAATATGAAACCCCTCATTTTAACCACCACAAAATTTTCAAAAATACATTAGAATACCCCACCCGCTCAAACTTTAGATACCCATCTCCCGCAAAAAAGCTTGGGCGTCATAAAATAACTTATAAAAAGATATTATATAATAAGGACAATTTTAACAATTACTAGAAACTATAGTGATAGAAAATAGTTTTTGAACGGAAAATTTTGCCCTAAATAATTCCCCCCAACTCTTAACACTTACGAATCATTTCTTAGCCATTTAATCAACCATGACATAAAAGAATATAACTGAAACTTTATTTTTGTTATACACTGTTATATATTTTCATTATTAGAAATATGTGTATATAGCGGACTCATTATGCGAATGAAATGAATGAGTAACCGCCCTTTCTCACTAAAAACTGTACACTTTCTAACCCATAGTATGACCGAGTTGTTCCTCCAATGTAATTCTATTGACTGATTATCTCCATTGTATGAACATACCTATTTTCACTAGATCTGCTACTTGACTCTGAAGACTTGGATAACTTGGCGTGGATCTCGGTGTATAGCTTCGCTCTCTCGCAATATGAATCATATTGTTCTAGTTTGTAAGATACAAAATAAATTGTCTAATTCTTCACAAATAGTTGATTAATATTTTCGGCTCCGTCGTGTTTCATGGAGGGGGGGGGGGGGGGGCTATGTACCAACACAAAGGAACTCTAACTTTAAAAAAAAGTTTCAGCCCTTAAAAAGCCCCTAGCAAAAAAGATGCCCCCTTAAATTTCTTTTAACTTTTTCTTTTTAAAATTAAAAAAATATTAGGTGGAGCTTCAAAACTCCCCCCCCCCCCCCTCACTTAAGTGCCACCAAACCCCTCAAGGGACGTAGCCGATATTTCTACTTTATATAATATTTCTGTAAAGAAAATTGTTAAGTTTATATCTTTTGTGTTGGTTATTAAAAGAGTTTAATCAATACCCCCCCCCCCCCTTTATCCTAAAATTAGAAAATAACTTTTTACTAAAAATCGGATTAATTTCTTAAAATAAATTAGGTAATAAATTTAGATTTAACAAATATATTTATTAATTTTGATTTTTGGCAAATTAACGTTAGAAATATACCATAAAGTTATCTAAGTATATTTCATAAGTATCCTAATATTAAGTGAGTGGATTTGAGCATTATTAGCTATTTTTGTTTTTGAAACAATATCATAAAAGCGAAGCTTTTCTATACTTAGTGTTAACCCGTCTGTCTAACAGTAACGGATAGCTCTAAGCATTAATTTAGGCATGTTATAATTGTCGTATCGAGTTCAAATTTTGCTTCGTGATTTCTATAACAGTTGGGTTTATTTTAAAACCATAGCTACTATATAATAGTTAAATAAAAAACATGCAGATTTTTAATTTTTAAAAAAATATACTTGCATATAAATTATCCTATTAATTTGATTTTAGGAATAATAATTTCTAGGATAACAAGGTACAATATTATAAGCGAAGAACCTACAAAATCAAGTCCTATTATTGTAAGTCTGTCCTTAATCAGGTATTCCTGTTTTAATGTCTAAATGACAATGTATATTTATTTATGTAACTTTCCTAATAAAAGTTTTCCAGCTTCTTCGTTCAATGCGGACTCTGGGTTAGGAACTAAATAAAAATTATGTTATTGTAAAAAGACGATAACGTCCAATTTTGACAATGCTTTGACAAAATGTATTCAACTAGGAACTGATACAAATAACACATACATTGTTCGGTCAATTTATATAAGATATCGCCAATTATTAATGATGTCCAAAATAATAGGCCATAACATGACCCATCATCAAGACTACAGAATACACAAAATTGTATCCTAATATTATAAGAAATAATGTCTTTTTTTATACATATAAAAAGAAACTTTTTTGGCATTATGAAGAAGATCCCCCTCCCCAAATCTTTAAATTACACTAGCGGATGTCCCCCTTGCATATAGGGGCTGTATATTTAAATTATAATGAATAGGACAGAAAAATAACCTAAAACCGTTCTCAAGGCTTAAATCTAACAAAATAAATAGCCTATAACTTTCCCTGAACCTATTTAAAGAATACCTAAAAAGGAGAACTTAATCAGTTAAGTAGTAATTGAATTTATGAGCTTCTGACAAAAAAAACCACTAATGCTGGAAAAATTGAAGCTTACCTATTAGAAGACATTTAATAGTAAGAAGAATGTGTTTTATTCCCAGGTCTGGCTTCCAATCTTTCTTCAATGTATTCACACAAATCTCTCCCTAAGAAAAGAAAGATAAATAGATGAGTGAAAATATCCTTATAATAATAAAGTAATAAGTAATAAAGATAGATTTAAAGAAGTGTTTAATTACTAAAAAAGACAAACAAGCAATGGAAAAATTTGATTAATCTAAGAAATCTATCTAAGTTCAGCCCTCTATCAAGAATAGCATCCGAGAAAATGTTCCTAAATTCCATAAGATATGCAGAAATCAATATAATAAAGGTTTAGAAGAAACAAAATTAATTTTCACCAGAAGGTTATTATCTAGGTAATGATTTAATTGAATATTAAAAAATTATGTTCTAATTTTATTCTAATATTTTAAAGAAATTTTAAATTTGCTGAAATTTTTGTAAAAAATTCCATTCAAATTATATTGGAATTTCAGTCTTGCAAATATACCCAATAGAGACGTATTATATTAAAATTCAATATTTTTCACGGAGAATGGGCTAGCATCATTAAGAGTAAGTGGCTATTCTATAAGCTGTCTCGAATAAGGTATAGACTATAGACAGCGTTGAATTTAGTTTTTATAGAAAGTTTCCACTATTAGACACGAGAGCAGGGGTGTATATTCTGCACAAGATTTATTTTTTTCCCCTGCTACAATTTTTTTTATTCCCCCCCCCCCCTCTAGTTTTTTCTCACCAAGTAGGGGGGAAAATGGAAAAATATTTAAAGAACTCTATATTTTATTTATTTTATCCCTCCTACCACAACTTTTTATAGTTTTTTTCACCAAGGATGGGGGGGAAATGGAAAAAGTGTTTTCAGTTTTCTTAATTTTTACATTTTTTTCCCCTCCAACCTCTTATTTCCCCCCCCCCCCTGAGCAGGGGATCCCATGTAGAATATACACCCCTGCACGAGAGTGATCCTTATACAAAAATAACACGGTCTCAGTCAGTGTGTCTGTACTGAAGGATCTCACTAGCCACGGAACCGATACAGTTCTTATTTATAGTTAAGCTTCTCATAGGTCCTGGACAGGTTTAATTTTTATTTGAAATAATGAATAAGATATTTGAACTAATGAATATTTCTTAATTTTAAATAGTATGTAATAAAATATATTTAAACTAATGAATATAATTATTCATATTCAAGAAAAAATAGGTTTAAAAAAACATATTCATTTAAACATTTCTTAAAAAGATTAAAGCTCAAAATTTTCCTTTAATTTTTGTTTTGAATATTGAATATGAAGTCTTATATATTCTTGCTGTTTATTAAAAGATTTATTATGAATGCAGGGATCTATAGGGATATGACGATGGCTGATAAATTGATGTCCGTCCCCATGGATGATACACAAAAATAGCCCTTCTGTTGATTACAATTATTGGTTAAAATGGACATTCAACTTAATAAACCAACCAATCAAAATTCAATAAAAGCCCCTAAAGTTGTGAAACCAACGAGTAAGAAAAAGTTGTTATAAAACTTTAAGGACTAACATAATAAACACAACCCAATATCCCCTCCCTCCCTCCCTGCTATGAATGTTGTTTTTAAATGTTCATGAAGTCTTCATTTTCTTCAGAAAATATTTATTTATCAATTTTCACAAAAATATGCTATTCAATTCAAATTTTCTTTTCATATCAATATTGGAAAAAAATAAATTCAATAACGAAATATGTGGAAATCTTATAAGATGAGTTATAAATGAAAAAAATACCTAGATATAAAACGATTTAGATAAATACAAGAATGACAAAATTCAAAGTAGTGAAGCACAAATAAATCATTAATGAAATTCAAGAGCATTTGTTAATATACAGAAAATTACGAAAACCTTTCTCACACATAAAAAAAATATATTTAATATTTATATTTTGTAGCATGAATGACAGAACGACGGACAAAGTAAATTTCATACTGAATGCAAATTCAATTGGTTTTAGAAACGTAAAAAATCAGCCGTCTATTTAGACAGGCAGCTAAAAATTCGCATTTCCCCTATAGCGTTACAAAGTCAAACTGATTAGCTGAGCTGGATCTTTAAAACACAGCGATGCCACTATTGATGCCTCTAGTAAGTCGATTATGAAAGCGGTCTTTAAATCAAAATGACAGTGGTAAGCCGGAAAACACTTTGGAAACACCCACAGGCCGGCCCACCAATGCCATTTTTAAATCTATGTTTATTGGCAGCACTGGCAGTAAGCAGCTCTAAATGATTTAAAGATCCAGCTCTGATGAGCGGCCAGACAAAGTGAGTTATAGAGTAGCTTCGCTACTAATAATTAAAATCTAACCTGGGGGCCAACATTTGGATGGAATATTTTGGTAAGAAAGTATCCTTTAGGCGGGCTTGCGGGATAATCTTTGCTTAGTACGAGCTTTATTCTGAATGCGCCGCCTGCGTAGGGCGTTCCTGGAGGCCCATCAACCATTGCCTAGAATAACACCGGGATATAGGAATGAAACAATATATAAGAAAATCATGCTTTAGGTTGTATTAGACTATAGGTGGTGAAAAACGGGAAGGGCTTGTATCCAAAATTAAAAAAAAAATGCTAGGTAGGGGTGACAACGGGAATAATACCCCTCAAACACCACTTTTATGTTTATACAAGTGGCTGCTCCCATAGCATCTAAAGGATGTGTTTAAAGATTGAAAAATAACATAAAAACCATCCAGTGACGTAAATCTGAAAACTAAAATAGCCTAAAACCATCCTTGGACCTATGTAATGCTTCCCCAATATGGAAATCTAAATCTGTTCATCAGTTTCAAAATCTTAAGCTTCAGACAGAAAAACCTTACTACTTTTTATAATACTAGTTGCTTTGCCGTTAGCCTCTAGGGGGAGGGTGGTAGTGGGATGTAAGAAAAATAGCCTATAACTATTCAAAGATATTTATTATGTTTCCCTGAAAAGTACAACAAAATTGGCCGAGATCTTAAGCTTAAGACAGAAAAACCTTACTACTTTATGTATTAGGACTAAGGAAAATATACCTGTATGTCTGTCATATCAGCATCGTTTAGAATCACACTGATTCCCTCCATTTTCTCTTGTGCCAGCTCCTGTGCTTGTTTTAATACGGTTCTCAACACCTTAAAGAATTAGATATTCAGACATTTTCATTTTCAATAATAATCAAACTTATCCGTTTATCTGTTTTATTTTGTGATGGCTGTAAAACTGACAATAAAACTGAGTTTATGCCTGCATTGGTAAGGGTGCAATTTTGTCAGTAAATAAAAATATTCTGCCATTTTACACTTAACATACCTATTGAAAACCTTTTGTAAAAACCCACTGAAGATACTTTTGCTAGTTGAAGAAATGGCAGCACCCCATTCAAAATGCATATACATTAAATAATCTAGGCTTTAATTTATCTATCCATTTATTATTAATATATCTATTCATTTATCGTTAATCTAACTATCCATCTATTACAAATCTATCCATCCATCTATCTATCACAGACCTGCGGAGCCACGTTTTCCATGTTATTGGACATCATGACGAGACTTGGCCAATTCAGATCTGTCACAATTAAAATCTTTTCATTCAAATTAATAAAAAAAAGGGTTTAAAAATTGTAATGATTTAAACATTTGAATCATGGAAAGAAAACAAAGTATCGTGTTTCGTCGTATTTAAAACAGTAGCTTTTCTCCTTTTTCTAGCTCTTGCGGGGAGCTCTAACCTTGCGGGGCAAAAATTTATTTAATCTAACCTAAAATAACCTATCAAAGCTACTGTGAAAATAAGACTATACCCGCTACTTCGTTTTCTTTCCATGATCCAACATTTATCCCAATATCAATAGGATAGGGAAGTACCAATGTGCTTTTAAAAATTAATACAAAAATGAACATGCCAGAAAAGTTTTCAAACTTTTAAAATGCTTGTGAGAAGAATTACCTAAATCATGAAAATTTGTAGGTATTTGATATTGCAAAAACATTTTGAATATTCTATTTAAACAATATGAAACTTTTTAGCGAAACTACTTTTTTATTTTCTATCATAACATAAAAAATGATGATTTTGTTCTTGCAAATCTAGCCATTTATCCACCATAATATGGGGTTTAAACCCACTCCGATAAACAAAAATAATGGTATGAGTAGCGTTGCTACAAAAGACGCACGACGCAATTTTCTTCTACTAACGCAATTTTTTTTAGAATTAAGTTAAGTTGTACATAATCAAATCTATACATCGAAAATTAAATTAATAGGTACTGTATTTACTCGCGGTTACGCGTTTATATGTACTTTCCCTAGTGATAAAATACACCACGGATTTTGTTTTATATCTATACTAGCGCCTACGCCCCCTAGAGGCCTCTAGGGGCACTTGAGGAGGGGAGGGTCGAATTTGTTTACCCAATTTATTATTTTAGATTTTAAAAGAAAAAGTATAAAAAAAATTGGGGGGGGGGGGGGGGGTGATGAAATTTTTTTTTTTTGGGGGGGGGTAATTTTTTCTAGGGGCGATTTCTCTTGGGAGGGTGGTGGTACCCTCCCCCAAAATAGTTTTAAACCTTCCCGGAACCTATGAGAAGCTACCCTGTTAAGGAGAACCCGATTAGAAAGATCCTTCGGTACAGACATCCTGTTACTTTATTATAAGGACTAGCGGCTACGCCCCTAGAGGCCTCTAGTGGCACTTTAAATGTTTTTGTTTGTTAAAGTTAATTTTTATGACGATACCTCTTTATTTGACGTTGAAGTCTCCCCTAATTTTTTTAAAATTTCGATTTTTTTGTCATTTCTCTTGGGAGGGTGGTGGTACCCTCCCCCAAAATAGTTATAAACCTTCCCGGGACTTATGAGAAGCTACCCTGTTAAGGAGAACCCGATCGATTCAGCGGTTAGCGAGATCCTTCGGTACACACAGACAGACACACAGACAGACACACAGACATCCTGTTACTTTAGTATAAGGATTACAAATATGAAATTGATTTAATTATTAAATGAAAAGATTTTCCTTTTAATCTATGAAAAACGTTCTGAAGTAATAATCTGTTTTAGCGTCAATTTTCTATCCTTTAATCACTTTAGAAATTAACATTTAAATCTGAAAATAAATATTTTCATTAGTTATAAGCTAAGCTATGCTATCTATCTAATAATCTATCATTTATGGTGCTTTATCAAATATTAAAGAAAACACAGTGCAAAGTAAAGATCTCGTAATACTTTTAACTATCAAAATCTGTAAGCTAACTGTCAGATCTTTAATACCTTGATTACGATATCCTAAAAATTTCACTGTCTTTTTGTTGTTTTGTAAAAAAATACTTCTTTTCCGGTTTTTCTCAATGTGCCTAGCCGAGCACAGAACCCCCCCCCCCCCTTATTTTGAATTAACCACCTCCCCTTATTTTCATTCTATTACAGGAATAATGAGGGGGGTTCTCTGCTCGAAAGGCACATTAATGAAAACACAGCACCTTTTTTTTTTATAATATTACAGTTTTCAGAAATATAATACAAAAATACTTTAAAATATTTTTTTAAAAACTACTAATATTTTCAGTTATTACCTAATAATAAAAATTTTATTAATAGTAATAATTTAATAAACAGTTCATGTTGTTAAAACTAACAAAAACAAAGTCTTTTAATAGGTACAAAAGTTCTAAAGGTCTAAAAGAGATCCTAAAGTTAAATATGAGCGTATCATTTAAATTTTCAAGTCAATTTCTAAGGTACTGGTCAATTTTACACATATGAAAACATTTATCTTAAAATTCAGCCTGTTTAGACTTAAATACAATAACAAATGCTAAAAAATATACAAAAATATTTATGAATGCATTATTAGATACAGTATATATGATATGTTATGATATTAATGTGCAGTGTGCAGACACAGTGGTGGCTTTCTTTCTTTTAATTTTAAATAGTAAAACAGCTATCCGCGGATATAAAAATTACAATTATAAGATTTAAACCAGTTTTTTAGCCCCTAGATTCCGAAGGAACGGGCTAAAAAACTGCTGGTTGTTATCTTTTGATTGTACATTTTTATATTCGTAGAAAAACTGGATATAATACGATGCTATTCATAATTTTTCAGTATGGCTGAGAACCGGTTCTAATCCACCGGATATCAATCGGATTCGAAGGAATACTAGAAAAGTTATTTCTCGCATCGTATTACAAATAGCTTTCCGCGGATATAGAATGTACAATTATAAGATTAAAACCAGATTTTTAATCCCCGAGGTGCCGAGGGCACGGGCTAAAAAAACTGTTTTTTATCTTATGATTGTACATTTTTATATTCGTAGAAAGCTGAATATAATACGATGCTAGACATAGATTTTTCGTATGGATGAGAACCGGTTCCTATCCTACGGATTCGAATGAATACGAGAAAATATTTCATTTAATTTGACTATTAACAATTATCAAAGTTAATACTTTTTCTTGAAAGTACCACTCTCTGTGTCCCTAATACCTGAAGTATAAAATCACAGGTCTGTCTCAAAGAAAATATTATTGCTCTTCGCAGCCGAGGTGATATTTATGGAGGGGGCGGGGCCAATTTCTGTGATGGAACGCCGTTTTCTGTCAATTTGTATTGTCAAACTTCCATACTTTTGTACATAACAACACTATCTTACTTATTTTATATTAATATTCGGCGCTATCACACAAAGTAACCTCTTGAGCACTAAACTATTAACCCCTTTCACCTCCTAATTCCAAACTTTTTGTGTTTGTTTATTACTTTAGGTCAGGTTAGATTAAGTTAAATTGTGTGCTAGATAGTCTTGCCGGGTAAAGGCCCCGCAGTTAATGTCCCGCTAGGTTAGGAAGATGATTTTGGTACTCAACCAGCGCTTTGTGGATAAAGCCCTAATATTCTACTTTAAATCCTTAATGATTACTAAAAGTTTATTAATAATGATTATTAAAAGTTTGATATTCCTTGATTTAGCGCCAGAAATGGCTCCAGGGGTACAGTTCGGATCCTGATTTTCATCAAATGAGTCTCCTAAGTCCTAAAAGTTATATATCATAGGCCTTTGTTGCTAAACAACAACAAACAGTTTTGAGAGATAGTCTCATATGAATTTTACACTTCGACATTAATTATGATGTTTAATATAAGAAATATTATTTGAAAATTTATCATATGGTAAAAGTTACTTGAATCTTACTAATGGATATATCATTACTTGGATCTCACACCAGATTTTCATGTTTTATAATGAAGTGAAACTTGCATCGGGCTAAAATTAATAACAACCCCCCCTATTCGACTCCCTTTAACTACCCCTATGCCCTCCCCTTCTACTGGACGAACGAACTGACCAATAAACGAGTTTCATATTGGCAAGCTAAATTTACGACAATTTTGCACCGTCATAACATCCACGTATATTCTACATCCATTGTGTTTCTGGTTATGTAACTTCGTTTGCGAAAAATAAGTAAATAAGTATAACTTTAAAACATATTAATTTAAGGGCTATTAAGTTAAGAAACAATGTATATTGTATACCTAAGTGTCTAAGTGTCTAATCTCTCAAAATAATGTATTGCACTTTTTTTAATAATCTAAATATGAATCTTTTAACATTATCAAAATCTTAGTGTTATACAATTCCAAAAAGTAAAATTACAACAAAATCATATTATGAAATACCTAATGTAGATTTAAAACTTAATCTTTTATAACCTTTTAAAATTAAAGTTATAACTGGTTCAAATTGAAACATACTAAAAGAAAGGTGATATTTATACAAGTCTTTATAATTGTCAAAGTTTGTATGAATGTTTCAATCTTCCCAGTTGGGAATTTTACCTAAGCTGTAAAGGGGGGGGGGGGGGGGAGTTTAATGCAACCATCTCGTAATCAGTGAGCAAATGGCACTTAGAATTCGAATTTCCATCTATAATTTTGCATGAGTAATCCTTGGTAGATCTATTTTCCCTAAATCGAACAAAAAGTTGGAAAAGTAACGGCTAACGGCTGGCGGCTCATCTGTTTTGCCATTTGTTTGATATCTATATTGCAAATTAGTCACAAAACCTCTCTCAACATAATACTCTTTTCTACTCCAAAACGCTATCAAACGGTTCTAGACGGTAGCTGTTGGTACTAGAAGTTTTAAAATTGGTTATTGCTATCATTTAACATGAATTAAACCAAAAATATGTTTTAAAAAGTTGATTCCTACGTAATTGATGATGGATTTACCCTGAAAATAGGCAAAAAACGGCTGAACGGCTGAGCCGCTAGCCGTTACTTTTCCAACTTTTTGTTCGATTTAGGGAAAATAAACCTACCAAGGATTACTCATGCAAAAGTTCAGATCGAAATTCGAATTCTAAGTGTCATTTGCTCACTGATTACGAGATGGTTGCATTAACCCCCCCCCCCCCCCTTATATTTGCCACTAAGATCTTATGAACAAGAGCTCTGGCTTAAAAATAACTTTTAAAGGTCTTGATTTGATTGTACAAGCCTTCAGTGTCCAGACTTTTAATTTCAGCCTGTGGTTATTGGGTTTATCTCTCATTATCTTATCCCTTAAATTAATTGAACGTAAATGCTAAATTTGACAGTAAAATTGTCGATATAACATAGAATTTATGAACGTTGTTAGTATGGTAAAATCCCTAGATAAAATAATATTATCATAATACAGAAGTAAGAAAAATACAATTTTAATAGTCTATTTGGAATGTCGATATGCAATATCAAAGGTTTTTATCCATTGTATTGATTTTTAAAAAGTGCCTTGCCTATGGCTGAAATAATATCGACATATTTTTAAAAACTGTACAAATATTAGGTATCAAAAACGTGATTTTGGAATAACTTCATAAAATTCCAAACAACTTAACATAATTAGATTCCTATTTATGAAAAAGTTTTATAGAAATAATTTCACAAAAAGTATTTTTTCACCTATTTTCACAAACATCGCATTTTCACCTTAATAAACTAAATCTAAAATTTAGTCTAAGCTCTTAACAATTCAACCCTTATCACGTGGAGCTAATTTTGGTACTGGTTAACCCTAAGAAAAATCTATGAGAACCATTCAAGAAAATCTTCCAAAGACTTAAAGGGTCCCTAACAATTAAACATCAATATATTTCTATTTATAGGAATCATGATATCAAAATTTCCATTAAAAAAAGATTAATGTTTAGGATATTTTCTTCAATTTCAACTAAAATATTCTTTAATTGATTTTAACACGTGCTTTTGTTATAAATACGCTATTAAATAAAAATAAAACGGCTTTTTTTTTAAGGATCCATTATTTAATCTACTCCACCCATTTTACACCTTCCTTAACCCTCCCCCCCTCCTTCAAAAATCCTCTATAGTAAAAGGGGAGGTTGTTAATAAACC
This sequence comes from Acartia tonsa, assembly GCF_053477335.1. NCBI lineage: Eukaryota > Metazoa > Arthropoda > Copepoda > Calanoida > Acartiidae > Acartia > Acartia tonsa. Next base: position 36,364,032 of record NC_137269.1, on the reverse strand, counting down.
CCATTCTCAGACAAACCAGCCGCTTTCCGGTCAGTCACATGGAGCTTAAAGGTTTCAGACCAATTTTACGATGTTTTTCAAATGTAGAAAATTTCAATATCAATTATGAAATAATTGGAATTTTTGATAACTTTTAAAATAAACATTAATAAAATTTTTAAAACCAGCAGATAATTAAATATTCTGACATAAAGTATAATATGTGCAATAATATTTATGGTAGCTACAATCTTGTGGGGAATAAAGGGGTGTAGATTTAAACAGGTTAATTGCCCTCTAAATTAGGCGTTTTATTTGGTAAAAAAATATTAGTTTTTATGCATGAACACTGAATATAACACTCCATTTTATTCACTTTGTTAGTTTCTTCACTTACATATCAATAAAACAAAAAAAAGAAATGTAGGAGAAGTTCTTTTTCGTTTCGTATTACAAACACCTTTCCGCGGATAATAAAACGAAGCATGATTTTTTTTGTATGGAACATTATCTTTGTAACGATAATCAAACATCTGCTCTAAAATTTACTTTGTCAGTTTGTCCATACCATGATTAATTTTGTGCTTCCCTACTTATGGATGTTGTCATCCTTGTTAATACCCTAAAGTGTTTAAGCTGCAAATGGCAGAACATGTTAACAATTGTTTACCTGCTGGGAGCAGTTGTCCGCTTTAATTGTGGACCTTGATGATTCACTGCCCATGGAAGACGTGGAGGAGAGCCGCGGCGATTTGCGGCAAGGCGGCCGCGCAAAATCATCATCCGCGTTTTTGCGGCTGTAAGCACCCGGCGACGCTCCGTCCATTATTGCCTAAACACATTTAAATATATTTTTTTCATGTTTTTTATGTTGTCACCCTTGAAATAGGGCCAAGAAATTGAATGACGACATAATAAAATATTTCTGTAGCTTTTTATAAAAAAAAAACAGAAGAAAATCCAGCTTTCTACGAATATAAAATTCTATATCCGCGGAAAGCCGTTTATAATACGATGCGAGAAATAACTATTCTATGATTTCTAAAACTTTTTTCTAAGCTTTATAAAAATTAAGGAATCACTTATGGGGTGTTCCAAAATTACTATAAAACTAGGTTTAGCATTGAATTTAATTGATAGTTGGATTTTATTTGAGATCTTTCGGGACATACACAATCATCTCAAATTACTACTTAATAGAATGGATCTGTAATATAATGGGTCTAAAAGTAGCTATTCTTTTATTATAGGACTTAAACATTTCTTACATAGCTAAAATTATATATTTTAAGTCCAAAAAAGAATGATTTTTAAAATCATTTAATATATTATTATTCTAAATTATTAGTTTCAATTCTATTATATAATTGTATACTTTTTCATTAAGAGTTTCTTTGAACATTAATCTAAAGGTTGTTTATAATATTATATTTTTGTTAATTCTGTTATATAAATGTTAACTAAATGATTTTTATTATCCAATATCGTACTCAGTAAAAAAGGCATCATTATCATAAAATTCATACTATTTCTTACACTCCTATGCTTTATCGTAATTTGAAGCTATTTATTTACTTAGAAAATTTTATATCTTTATTGTTAAACATTTTGTTTTATAGAAAAATAGGTCTACTACAGATATATGCCAATTTTCCTACTAAAATTCAAATTTAAATTGCCATTAACCACTGATTACGAAATGGTTCCATCATGATCCCCCCCCCCCCATCACCTATTTCTTCTGAAAATAACAAAAAAGGTGTTTAACAGTATAAAAACCAATTAAAGCTAAATTGTCATTACATAATAACTTAACAGTACGAAATTAATGCATTTTAAAACTCTTTTATAAACAAAATCAAAACATATTATTTTTTTACTGCGAAATTAATCAACAAACAAGGATGAAAAAAGGTTTTTATAGACTTATGTAATAGCTTTGCAAAGTAACATCGTCGAACGGCCGTACGTATGTCCATGACAGTACAATAAGATAACAATCTAACCTGCATTGATGGAGACATTAATTCTCCCTGTTTAAGCAGGCGTCGTACATCTGTACTGTAAGACACGTCCTTCTCATCTGTTTCTGAGAAGGCAGAATCCTCCAAACTACTAGTGTCACTAGCGGCCACCTCAATCCCCTACAAATAGAGCAGCTTAACTCAATGCAGGGATCTTGATGCAAATACCCAATTTTAATAAACAAAATTACCCCATCAGTAAGTTTGACATTGCTAGTTTGAAACAATCAATAAAGATTTAATAAATATAAAAGCTTTAAGCCAACGAATGAGATAACTTGCTTCAAACCTTGGGGACTAGCAATTCATATTATATTTTATAGGGTTGGCAATCCGGATCCGGAATCCGCCTAATTTTTGGCCAATTTTGGAATCCGAATCCGGAATCCGTTTTTTAAAAGCGGATTCCGGATTCTTATTTGGTAGGCTAAAATTAGTGTCTTGAGTTTTTTCTTTCAACTCCTCCTCTTTGAAGGCAAAGATTTTCATCATTATATATAATATCTCTTAAAATCTGGTTTGATTCTCGGAAGTGAATTATAGAGAACACCAAGAACATTGATTTTTAGGACATATGTAGCACTTAATATAAATACTTTTAGTAATGCGTACATAAAAAGTTTGACGCAATTTTGACACTGCCTCCTACAACCTCCATCCCAAAGAAAATGGCTAAATACCTGCGTAGCCAGATAATGTTTGAATTCACTGCTCAATGACCTAGTTCTGCAAGAGTCCTTTCTCTTTGTGTAAGCTTCGCCATCGTCATTTTCTCGTTCTTGTTTGTTTTCGTCGTTGCTTGGTTTTTCTTTTAGCACCGGAGAACTAAAAGAAATCATTTGTTAACCCATACTACAAAGTAGAAAGATTTGTATGTCTTGTCGTCTGAAAATCTCGGTAACCGCTGAACCCATAAGGTTGTCCTTCTCAGGAAAAAACCTACTGGTCCTGTAATGCTTGTAAGCCATTTTCTGAAGAATGGGACACCCCCATTCCAAATAATTGCAAACCGCCTACATTTTTCTTTAATTTTTTATTGTATTACAAGTTTAGGAAATATTTCTCCTCGAGGGACTAGTATACAAATATCGTATGGATATTAAAACCCTCCGCATTGTGACTTTACATGTTAGTACGACTTAGATACAGTACCATCATATCATGGTTATAAACTTATAAATAATATGTTTGTTTTCAGGAATTTTAAAGTTAGGGGGAGATTTGAAATCTGCATCAAATTTTAAGGATTTTTTTTATAAAATTCGTTTTTTGTATAATTCTTTATCTAAAAGCGGAAATGCAATTTAAGTTAATTAATTTTGACATCTGTAATTGGTGGATTGAAAAATATCTGTGCTCTGATTGGAGAAGCTTAAGTGTCGTACATCATTCAACCAATTAGAGCGCAGGTAGTTTAAAATCCACCTATCCTATTGGTCAAAATTAAATAACTTAAAATGTATTTCCGCTTTTAGATAAAGAATTATACAAAAAAAACAAATTTTATAAAAAATCCTTAAAATTTGATGCAGATTTCAAATCTCCCCCTAACATTAAAATTCCGGAAAACTTATATATCTTAATGTTTACCTATGATCCACAATATTGTTCCATTTTTCCAGCTGAGACACAGAACAAACCATTACGGGCACTCTAGACCTGAACAAAGCAGGTATTTTAACTGATTCTATTCAGTTAGGGATATCATATACAGCGTGGCCATATTCTTCAGTATACTGAAAATCTTCAGTATTCTTCAGTATTTGGAAATTGGGGCTTCAGTATTTTCAGTAAATACTGAATATTCAGTATTTGAAAATTTTATTCAGTATTTTTCAGTTTTTGGAAATTTTCATGATTCAGTATTTTCATTATTTCTTAAATTCCAAAAAAATTTGCTTAAATAAGATGTTTATTTAAGTAGTTGATGTCAGATTTTTTTCGGCGCTTCGCGCCTCACTTTACTTTCCTTTGAATTACCCTATAACTTTGTACATTAATTTTGTTTTTATTTATGGTAATATACATTTTTTTTTTCAATTTCATCTCAAATATAAATTTTTTTAGATATTTGAGATGCTTTTTTACAGTATTTTTTTTGTTTATTAATAGAATGAATAATCTAAGGTGAGCACTTTGCATGATTATTGAAGGTAAAGTTTTTTAGCATGCTCTTAACCATAGACGTCCAAGGGGGGGGGGTAACCCATTTAGGAGGGGGTATTTACATCCCCCTAAACAATTTTGGGGGGGTAAATACCCCCCCCAAAATAAAAAAATCTCTTAACAAAGAAAATTTTTGCGCACTTCGCGCGCATTTTTAATACTAAATATTTAATAAAATTTAAATTACCCCTCCAAAAATTTTACCCTGGGGTTAAATTTTGGGGGGGGGTAAACAAAATTTACCACTGCCAACAGATTTCATGGGGGGTAATTACCCCTCCCCCCCCCCTCCCAAACAAATTTTACCCCCAGGGTAAAAATTTTTGGGGGGGGTAAAAAAAAATTTGCCGCGCCATTTTACCATCTCCAAAAGCGAATTATCCCCCCCTTAAAAAAATTTCCCCTCCCCCCCCAAAAAAAGGTTGGACGTCTATGCTCTTAACTCAACTAAAAAGTATTTAAGTTTTGTAATCATTTAAAATATTTATCAGTCATTTTCTGCTTAATTGGTGCAAGAAAATCTAAGAGGCAAAATTAAAAGATCTTTAAAATATCCCACTAATAACAAAGCTATGATGATATGAAATTTTGAAATGAGGAATCATATAAAAAAATACTTATTCAGTATTTGTATTTTTTTGTTCAGTATTTCAGTATTTTTTCTTATTTTAGGATTCAGTATTTTCAGTATTTCCTTTTTTTTCTTCAGTATCAGTATTTTTTTGGTTGTGGCCACACTGAAAATGCACTTCGTGCAACAGGCCTTTTCATATTTTGTTTTTGTTTTGTGAAGATTACAAGCAAGGGTTTGGTGGTCAGTTTGGTGTACAGACAGACAGGGTGGACAAATCTGCTCTCTCCTGGGAACACCATGAAAAACTGGAGAAACACGTTTCTCAAAAAGGTAGGCACTAAGTAAATGTTTTTAAGACATTTTTATTTTAGCATAGTTATTGGTTATTGGCTAGAGACTTGAATAAATAATAACATCCACGTTTGTAGTAAATCTCCTTTTATTTATTATATTAAATATGAGAAACCTCTGAGTATTTGTTTTAGGTATTATTATTTAAAGATATAAATGTCTTTAAAATCAATATCAATATTTTGTCATTGGGATTATGCACATGAAAATATTATACCTAAGCAAAATATTTTTTAAAATTTCAAATGCAACATCCCTCTACTTATTTATATTTTGTTACATCAATGTGACGTCTTTGTCTCGTTCAGATTACAAAACTGGTTTTGGTGGTGAATTTGGAGTCCAGTCAGACAGAGTTGACAAGTCTGCACTAGGTAAGTTGGAGTCCAGTCAGACAGAGTTGACAAGTCTGCACTAGGTAAGTTGGAGTCCAGTCAGACAGGGTTGACAAGTCTGCACTAGGTAAGTTGGAGTCTAGTCAGACAGAGTTGACAAGTCTGCACTAGGTAAGTTGGAGTCCAGTCAGACAGAGTTGACAAGTCTGCACTAGGTAAGTTGGAGTCCAGTCAGACAGGGTTGACAAGTCTGCACTAGGTAAGTTGGAGTCCAGTCAGACAGGGTTGACAAGTCGGCACTAGGTAAGTTAGAGTCCTGTCAGACAGGGTTGACATGTCTGCACTAGGTAAGTTGGAGTCCAGTCAGACAGGGTTTACAAGTCTGCACTAGGTAAGTTGGAGTCTAGTCAGACAGGGTTGACAAGTCTGCACTAGGTAAGTTGGAGTCTAGTCAGACAGAGTTGACAACACTGCACTACGTAAGTTGGAGTCCAGTCAGACAGGGTTGACAAGTCTACACTAGGTAAGTTGGAGTCCAGTCAGAAAGGGTTGATAAGTCTGCACTAGGTAAGTCCCTCCAACCGATAATAAGTAGGACAATTACCTCTTACGGGTGAGACTGATGTAAACGTAAGGCCCAACAACCTAGGATTAATAAGGTGAGCCATATCACTCCTTTTCTATCCAAACAACCGGGGTGTTAGTTAAAGTAAAACCCAATAATTAACCAAATCTTTGATGGCACAACCTCAATTAACCTGTCTTAGGGTTAGTTGTAAGTAGAAACTTATCTTTTTATTATGAATTATATTATTTCATTGTTTATTTTAATGAAAGATTATCCTACTTTTTCTCACATTTCCATAAAAATGAATTGTAACGTTGCTCAGTAATTTTACCTAACTTATGATGTCATATAAAATAGTGTTAGTCACTTTTTGAATTAATTAGTGTAACTAAACTCAGAGCTGTTTTTAATTATGTCTTTATTTAAAGCTATTATGAAGATGATCTGCCCTTTTCTTTTAAATTCCCTAAGCATAAACCCAATTAAAATTTAGCTTTTATTTAACATATGTGTACTTTTTTCATAAACTATTTTAACTAGGTAGGGTTGGCAATCCGAATCCGGAATCTGCCCAATTTTTGGGCCAATTTTGAAATCCGAATCTGGATCCGGAATCCGTTTTTTAATAGCGGATTCCGGATTCTAAATTGGTAGGCTAAAATTAGCATCTTGAGTTTTTTCTTTCAACTTTTTGAAGGCAAAGATCCCCCCACCACACACCACTACCCCCCCCCCCCCTATCTTTTCCCACATAAACCACAAAGTTGAGAGATCAGCTGGTAACGCAGAGCTCTCATTGTCCAGCCAACAATCACGTGATGAGCTGTTGAATACAAGAGCTCAGATTGGACAGCCAACGATTACGTTCATGTCAACTAAGCCCTCTAATTGGTTGTACAGTGGTCACATGACATTAAAATATATTTTCATTTTACAGCTTTTCATGCTTCATTTAGTTTTTTAAAAAGCCTTTTAAAATACTGCTAGAATCCGGAATCCGCAAGGAATTTGCTACTTTTTTTGACGAATTCTTTGAAGAATCCGAATCCGGCCCAAAAATTCGACGGATTGCTATCACTAATTTTAACTTTTTAATTTAATGTGTAGGTAGTCTTTACTTAGATTTTTAATTATGCATTTTTGTTTGTTTTAATTAAAGCTAACAAGAATGGATAATCCGTCTTTTTAAGATTTTCTCTAAATAATAGACAGAAAATCACGAATATTGTATCTCTACAGTCTACAAGTTTGTTTAACACCCAATGGCTCTGTACTCTAGTAATCTTTTAAATATCTTAATCATTTTCTATTAAGGATAGGGGGGTCAGATTCGTAAAATGTAAAGCATTGATGGAATAGTTATTTATTACGTCGTATTATAGAGATCTTTCCGTGGTTATTAAAATGAAAAGATAAAAGATTAAAACAGGTTTTGTTAGACCCAAGGGGCTGAATGCTTATGCAGACAAAAATAGTTTGATTTTATATTTTTTTCAAAATTCGTGGAATTTTGTCTTTTATACGATGCTATACATGATGTTTCAATACGGCTGAGAACTGGTTCTACTCCAGCAAATATTAATCGGTTTTGAAGTCATACTGGAAAATGAAATCTGTAAGGAAGGATTTGGCATTTTTATGACTAGAATCTTAAAGTTGCAGAAAAACCGAATGTTTGACCCTTAACTTCGGATTAATTGCAGAGAAAAAATCACAACCTGGATTTGTGAGCAATAACTGGTTTTCATTCAACTACAGAAATCCTAGCTCATTTTTGTATGTCTTATTTATAGATGCTTAATTCTATCATTATTGTTCTTTTTGTCCTTGTTTTTTGTATACAGTCTTATTCAATCTATTGGCCTTGGTTTGTGTTTTGTAATAGACAGAGGAAAAGTGATATTTTATTATGAAATCACTTGGTTACTACAACCACAAATAAAGAGGCATGAAAATAAAACATATTATTGAAACATCGATATAAAAGGGGGTTAGTGGGATTTTTTTCCATTAGTGATTTATCTTGTGAGATTGAGGATATCCCAAACATTCCCCCCCTCCCCCGTTCAAAAAAAGTAATAAACCTTTTCTGGACCTATAAGAAGCTTCTTTGTATAGGAGAAAAATATCGTTCTAGCGGTTAGCCTGATCCTAAGCTATAGACAATTATCCTTTTTTTTCCGTAAATAATTCTCTTTCACTGGTGTTGACATAATTATAAAAGATTATTCGGATATTACAGACAACAATTGGACTCATCAACTTCAGCTCAGCTTTTTATAGACATCAAGAATGCATTTGTCCACGAAAAAAAAAAAAAAATAGGAGTATATAGTGCCCAATCTTTGCCCTAACAGAATCTTAAATGGAGACTTTAAAAGTTGTGACATTAACATTAATATTACAGTGCAGGGAATGCCCTGGCCCACTCAGACCCCAACTCCTTTCCATAAATAGTTAGAGTTTCAAGATAAAAGCCATGCAATAAAAATGCCGTTTGTCACCAATAGTTAGGATAATTATTTTACTATTATCATAGTTATGATACCATTTGCTTTGTTAGGGGGGGGGGGGTGGGGCAGGGGTCTTAAGGGATTGGACAAAGATAGATAAATTTATTTAAATCCCCAATGATGATAGATAAAACTACCTTTTTTTGCAGATTTAAGTTTTTGGTTGAACAAGTTGAATTATTGTGTAAGGCACTACAACAAATAAAAATTCATTAAATTTTTTTTTAGATTAGGTTAAGTAAAGGATTAAGTTTAAAGGTTTTTTAATTTGAAAATGATTTACGGTGGGTTGAGAGGGGGATAATGATTGTTTGTGGTCTAATTGTCAATACATGGTATTATACATAAAATTGTTCATTCATCTATGAGAAACAATACTCATCAACGTCTAAGATATATTTAGAAACAGGGATTGGATGTGGTACTATGCAACATATCCTATTATATAAAATAGGAAGCTTTTTTTGTCTGTAACGAAGGATCTCGCTAACCGCTGAACATTTATAGTGAAGCTTCCTATTGGTCTAGGGAATGTTTTTAACTATTTAAGGTGCGGGTGTCTTCACCCTCCAAAGAGAAATCGCCTCTAGAAAAAGTTATCCCCACCCCAAAAAAAATTCTTTTAACTTTAATATTTAAAAACATAAATTGAAAATTGAGGCGGGTCGACTTTTTCCTTAAGTGCCTATAGTGGGTTCTAGGGGCGTAGCCACTAGTTCCTTTTCATTTAAAAAAATGTCTTTCTGAATTAAGTTTAAGATCTTCCACTAATTTTTACTAAACTAAAAGGCATATGGTTGTTACTTTGGGTGTGCTGTATAATATACTAGCGGCTTCGCCCCTAGCCTCTAGCGGCTTTTCCCCTAGAGGTTTGATCAACTTAATTTTTCGTATTTTAGATTTAAAAGAAAAGTTATAAAAAAAATTTTGTTTGGGGGAATTTTTTTGTTAAGAGGGGGTTTTAGTCGGCCTCACTATTTTAATTTTAGTTTTAAAAAGAAATGGTTTTTTTTGGATTTTTCATTTTTTGGGGGGTTTGGGGTGTCCCACCCCCTGAAGAAAATAGTTATAAACCTTCCTAGGACTTATGAGAAGCTACCCTGTTGAGGAGAACTTGATCGGATCAGCGATTAGCGAGATCCTTCGTTACAAACAAACAGACAGACAGGCATGGTTCTACTTTGTATTATAGATGATCTAATCATAGCAAGTTTGGGAGAAATAGGTTTTCTTCATATGAACTCTTCCTTGTCAATTTGAACTAATTGATATGTTTAATTGTTTATAATGAATGGCATAAATCTTTAAAACTATTTTTTTTTCTTCGTGTAATGAGCTTTCTGAAAATTAATGACTTTAATAACAAATTAAGTGTATTTAAGAATGTGATTAGGGATAAATATAATCCTTTGTTTGTTTAATGAGCTTTTTTTAAAATTAATGCCCTTTAATAGCAGATTAAACACATTAAAGAATTTAATGAATAAATAAGAACATATTATATATTCCATACACACAAACTTTTTTTGGGTCGATTTCTGTTGGGAGGGTGGTGGTACCCTCTCCGCAAAAATCTTTAAACCTTCCCAGGACCTTTGAAAAGCTACACTGTAAAGAAGAACCATATCGGTTCTTCAGTTAGCAAGATCCATCGTAAAGACAGACTCACACGCACACACAGATTTCCTGTTACTTTTATATAAGTGTTTTTTTAGTAACCCTTTAAAGAACAACTAGCGGCTTCACCCTTGCCTCTAGGGGCTTTGCCCCAAGAGGAGATAAAAAAAAATTAGGCGAAATTCGTAAAAGGACCAAGGAAATCTTCATCAAAAAAAAGGACCAAGGAAATCTTCTGCAAAAAAAATGGGGGGGATTTTTTGATTTTTGGGGGGGTTGGGGGTGTCCCACCTCCCAAGAAAATAGCCTAAAACCACCACAGGACCAGTAGGTATATTCCCTGAAGAGTAGAATCCGATCAGTGGTTACCGAGATCTTAAGCTTCAGACGGACGGACGGTCAGACAGACATCAAGCTACTTTGTATTATAGATGTCAAATGCTTCTATAAAATCTTAAAAAGTTAATATGTAAACCATAAAACATGGCAGGAGAAATGTTTGTATTTAACTTCAGGGATCTAAAGGGATAAGACAATGGCCGATAAATTGATGAACATCCCCAATGTTGATATTCAAAATTACTCCTTCTGTAGATTAAAATTGGTGGTTGATACGTTTGAACACTGAATTTAATGAACCAACTAATCAAAATTTACTCAAGTCCCAATAGTTGTTAGGCCAACGATTAACAAAATGTTATTTAAAACTTTTAGGAGTAATTTAATAAACAGCCCATTGTCATGTCACCGCTCTCTCTCTCTCTCTCTCTTTCTCTCTCTGATATAAATGTCTCTTTTCCCAAGAACCTGAGATTGTTTAAGTGCTAATAGACCTATTTTGTCGACATTCTCTTGGTGGGTTATTTTTAAATCATAGCAAAATAATTTCAGTTAGCTAACGTGACCAATAAGGATATATATTGCTATTAATTTTACTTACTAGCAGCTACGTTCCTGGAAGCCTCTAGTGGCACATAAAATGTTTTCTTATAAAGTATCTTATTTACAAATAATTTGTCTATGTTTGATCATGTTTCGACCTTGGTGCCGCCTAGCGGCTAAAATATTATCTGGTGAATTCTCTAGGAAAGGTGGTGGTACCCGCTTTCAAAATAGTTATAAATCTTTCCAGGCCCTATGAGAAGCTACATTGTAAAGGAGAACCATAACGATTCAGCTGTTAGCAAGATCCTTCGGTACAGACAGACAAAGATCCTATTACTTTTATATAAGGATTACGAATACGCAAAAAGCCCACTATAAGGTTGTGCCAAATTGAATTAGCATGTTTTTACGTGGTTTGTTTGTGTTTAAGTGACATAGGGATAGGAAAGTCCTGTTATTTGATTCTATTATCATAGTTTCTTTTTAAGAGCGAAGCTTTTTTTCCTATAGTTAATTAATTTAGGGTTTTAGAATTATCCCTTAGATTTGTAACGTTGCATCATGATTCCTGTAACAGAAGATTATCTTATCACTATTTTCTTTGATTATATTTAGTTTACCTTTTCTTAATCCCTGTTTTTCTTTTGTGGACGTGTGATGCATTTACATTTTGTGTTGTGGAGACAAATTTGCACAATAAATCTTTCTGTGTCAACCTTGCTAACCTTACAAGAAATGTGTCCACAAAATGCCAAATTTTTTTGCTAAAAGTTTGCAAAGTTAATTTTAGAACAAATTATGATAAATTCTTCTGTTTACTTCCTACAACCTTTTTATTAGTTTACTTTTAATAAGATTTAAATACAGCGTGGCCACATTTTTCAGTATACTGAAAATATTCAGTATTCTTCAGTATTTGGAAATTGGGGGTTCAGTATTTTCAGTAAATACTGAATATTCAGTATTTGAAAATTTTATTCAGTATTTTTCAGTTTTTGGAAATTTTCATGATTCAGTATTTTCATTATTTCCTAAATTCCAAAAATTTTTGCATATATAAGATGTTTTTTCAAGTAGTTGATGTCAGATTTTTTTCGGCGCTTCGCGCCTCACTTTACTTTCCTTTAAATTACCCTATAACTTTGTACATTAATTTTGCTATTTTTATGGTAATCATAGACGTCCAAGGGGGGGGGGGTAAAGTGGCGATTACCCCCCCCCCCAAATGAATTTTATTTTCATTTTACCCACCCCATTTAAAATTTAACAAAAAAAAATTTTGCGTGCTTTGCGCGCATTTTTAATAGGTACTAAATATTTACCCCCAGGGTAAAATTTTTTTTTTGGGGGGGGGTAAAAACAAATTGCGGCGCGCTTTGCGTGCCATTTTACCCCCCTCCCCCCCCACAGTAGGATTTTTGGTCATTTTTTAAATTTCCTCAAATTTGAGTTAAATGTCCCAAAGGCTAGTATTACCATTCAAAAGTTGCCATACAACAGATTTTCTTATATACTACAAAATTAGACAAAATACAGCCGTTTTGCTGAACGTGGTCAAAGGAATGTTTTTAAAAAGTGAATTTTTTCATTAAAATCATCATACATTGCTTTTCCGACTTTTTCCTAGAATAAATTGGTGCAAAAATCTGATTAAATGATATGTAACAATATTTCATTGATATAGACAGATGTTTCTACTTCAAAATGCCAAGAAAATAAGAAAAGTTGTCATAAATCTGTAATTTCAAATCCAAGAACACCTCAAATTGCATCTTAAAATAACATGTATTTTTTACGTTTAAAGGTTTTTCTAACTTGGGGCTACGAGGTGCCAAAAGTTATTTAGGCCCTGATTAAATTCAAGTATTCATAATTCAAGATTAGTTCATAACTTTTGGCACCTCGTAGCCCCAAAATGGTAAATTAGCTTTAAAAATGGACAATTCTTAATCTTATTTATATATATCAAGTGCTATTATAAAGTCAAAATACACTCTTTGAAAGCGATTAATATAATATATATATTTTACTAGAGGCTGCATCCCTTTCAATTAATGGCTCTGTATTAAAGGAGTGAGAAGAGGTTTAAAAAATACCTTAAAACCTTCCTAGGACCTATGTAAATCTTTCTTAAAATGAAGAACTCAATCAGTTAGGTAGTTATTGAAATTTTAAGCTTAAGACTTAAAAACTTACTACTTTATATAATAAGATAAAAACCTATTATTAGCACAACTAATCTATAAATCATAATGTCCGTATGTCTGTAAATCTGTCCATTTGTACGCAAGAAATGTTATTTATAATAAAGTTAGTCTGTCAGTCTATTGTTAATTCTCTGACAGACAATTGATTTGTATTTTAAAAATTTCATTTACTCGGCTGTTATTTTAAATAAACAGCTGATTTTTATATAATAATAATTTTCCTCATATCTATATCTTGATTGGTACGTCAGTATGTCTGTAATGCTCTAGCGGTCATCTTTCATAAAATGGCTTGACAATTAGATAAAATTTTTGTGCTAGTCTTAATAGGTTTAGAATAATTTTTATATGATACTTTTTGGAGTAGTTCAATATATGTACATGAAGGTCATGCTGCCTGCCTATCTGAAATTGTTATGGTATACATGGTTTCTAAGCCTGACAAACTAGCTTTTTTCTACATTTTTTGTCCGTCTGTTCTTATATAGCTAGCTCTGTGTAAAATATTTAATTATATTTAAGGTAAAATTTTCAACTATCAAGTGCTATTGGTCTCTAAATGTAATGGAATTAATCTTATGATCTACTTTCATTTACTCTATTACCTCAATGTTCGTCCAACTTTTTATATTCTTAACATCTAAAAGATTTGAAAATTTTTAAAAGATTACAATATAACAAGAATGACAATATCCATAAGTAGCGAAGCACAAAAATATACAAACAGGCAAAATGGGGTGGTGGAGCAGTTGTTCAGTTGTCAGTCATAACAAAAGAGAGAGAGAGAGAGATATTATGGAAAAACTCAAAAAAATCACAAAACCTCTAAAAAATGAGACTTATGTCTTTTGAAGAATGACCGACAGATAAACGGACAAAATAATGCATATAAATCTTCACTACAGCTGTGAAAATCACATTTCTTCTATGGCGTTACGGACTGATATGTTATATTTTTAAAGATGTTTAAAAAGTCATTAATATGTATAAAAAAAACGTTAGGTAGAAATCATAATAATATACATAAGCTATAATACTTTTTGTTATTGATAATATGATCTAGAACAACACTCTTAGATATCCTATAATATAACCTAAAGTTTTTTTATCTGAAGCTTAAGATCTCAATAAATACTTAAATTAGGTTCTCTAAATTAGTACCGTGTTGGTTTTATGCTATTTCATTTTTAGATTTAAGACAGCCACTAGCACTTAATCTAAAGTAGATTCATTTGATTTGAAGAATATTCTTACTATAAACACCATGAATTAAAATCAGATTATCGATTTGAGAACATAAGTAAAATCATAAACAACATCACCTATTTTTATCTATATTCATGGCATAATAGGGCTCGGCAACCTGTATGTCTCAGGAAAACCCTTTTTATTTAAAAATCAACTGAAAGTTTAAACTTGACTCAACTTGGCATTCCCTCTTATAAAGAAATTTTTTTAAAACATCAAAATGGATTAATTTGTGGCTTAGACACGGCTGACGCGTGGTTGCCGAGCCCTGTATTATATTGTTGAAAAACCAGGGTTTCGGATCCGCATTGATTTTATGCGGATCCGGATCCGGATCCTCAAAATTTGGTCAGTGCGGATCCGGATCCGGATCCGGATCCTACTGGATCCGGATCCGGATCTTTGACAATAAAAATAAAATCACCAAATTTTTCAAAAAAATTTATTCTTCAATTCGAAGTCAAAAATACTTTTAATTTTCAAGTCTGAACCTAAACCTTAAAGATTGGCTCTCATCAAGAGAATGTCTGAGATTTTATATAAATTTAGGTAGATTTTTCCATTTTTTCCGCATTTTTTGGAGTCTAAGGATCCGGATCCGGATCCGCATTTTTTTTGCGGATCCGGATCCGGATCCTTGGACTCAAAATATGCGGATCCTTGCGGATCCGGATCCGGATCCGAAACCCTGTGAAAAACAATGTATATTAATCGTAATCACCTTAATAAGACCTAAAAGTTATAATAAGTTATAATTGAGGTATAAGTCAGTGCTAAAAAACTTTTCTCTCCAAAATGAATTAAATTAGAAATTTTGAATTTTTAACCATTTGAGTAGGTTAGTTCTGGGGACATTTTTCTTATCCAGAATCACAATAATATGTGCATAATATGTTATATTATACAAGCCATTAACTCTATGTGATAGGTTTTAACTTTATTTTCATTTAATATAAGCATTTGTTGGCATTTGTGTTAAAAAATCCCCAAAACCGCCAAAAATTCCACTGTGCCCCCCCAAAATAAAAAGCTTGGATGTCTATGATGGTAATATACATTTTTTTTCAATTTCATCTCAAATATAAATTTTTTAGATATTTGAGATTTTTTTCAGATATTTTTTTTGTCTATTAACCCATTAGTGCCGAGCGCCACTTTTATGGGCCAATCGAGCTGAAAGTTTCAGGGAAGCTTTATAATGGTCAAAACGGAATTCGTATTTTTTTGTTTTGCTCTAGTGGCGTGCACAGGAAAGTTGCAAAAAAACCGGTTCGGCTCGGCCATAAATACCAACCAGGCATTATTACCCGTTTTTGGTGCTTTCCCTCGGCGTTAAAACCCGGTTTTCCTGTAAAAACCTGGTTATTTTGACCAAAAATCAAAAAATGTAATTTTTGAACGCCAAAAGTGAGATGAACACTTTTTAGAACTTTGATACGATCCGTAATTGAAAACTACACAACCTCATGTAATCTATAGAGCTACAAGTATAATACAAAGCGATTTATTTCAAAGAGAACTATCCACGAACGAGAGCACATGATTCTAAGTACCTTCCAGCATTGATCCTAAGTTTTTTCTTTCAGAATAGAATAGGACACCATATATTATTAATATATTGACGAGAAAATTTATGTTTCACCATGTTTTTTTAGGTATTTTAATTGATTTTGAAAACTTTTATGAAGCTAATTCTTTTAATAAAATTGATACTTGATAATACATATGCGAATACTCGTGTTATATAGATTGTAAATTAATCCATATTAGCATTAATTTAAACATAACATATAAGATATAGTAAATGTGCTTTTGACTTTTTTTAATTTTTATCATTTGACAACATGGACAATTAAAGACACCCCGAACTCAACAAAACGTTTGATAGAATTTTAACGAAAAATAGTGGACATTTTTTTACTTTTTTTCAACTTGAAGTGGTGAAACATAAATTTTCTCGTCAATATATTAATTATTGATAGTGACCTATTATATTCTGAAAGAAAATACTCAGGATCAATGCTGGAAGGTACTTAGAATCACGTGCTCTTGTTCGTGGATAGTCCTCTTTCGTGTTTAGCCGGCGATTTCGGGTAAAAAAACCCTGTTTTGTTGTTGTTGTCAAAAAAGATCTATTAGTGAAACCGGGTAATAAAAATTTCAGACTCCAAATGGAAATGCCAAACCGGGCCTATATAGGGCGTAAAAAAACGATAAAAAAATCATATAAAAAATAATAATTTAAATAAAACGAATTCACAAATAGATGTACTTGTCAATAAACTTTAGATTTAACAAAAAATATCAGCGACTTTACTATAAAAACAAAAAAGTTAGATGGGGTATTTTGAATTTTCATGATTTTCAAACTTTGTTGATCTATACCGGCAAACGGAAGTAAGCAAAACTGCCTGCTCCAGGGGGAAATGAAAGCCAGGGTAGTAGAGGGGGGATTCATACTGAGAATGATGCAATTATGAAGCCGGAAACCGTTTTTTTTTACATTTTCTGGAACCGGGTTTTAAAACCCGGTTCGGCACTAATGGGTTAATAGAATGAATAATCTAAGGTGAGTACTTTGCATGATTATTGAAGGTAAAGTTTTTTACCATGCTCTTAACTCAACTAAAAAGTTTTTAAGTTTTGTAATCATTTAAGATATTTATCAGTCATTTTCTGCTTAATTGGTGCAAGAAAATCTAAGAGGCAAAATTAAAAGATCTTTAAAATATCCCCCTAATAATAAAGCTATGATATATGAAATTTTTAAATGAGGAATCATATAAAAAAATACTTATTCAGTATTTGTATTTTTTGTTCAGTATTTTTTCTTATTTTAGGATTCAGTATTTTCAGTATTTCCTTTTTTTTCTTCAGTATCAGTATTTTTTTGGTTGTGGCCACACTGCATATATTTTATAACATTTTTCTACTATTAACACAAGCTGTGCAATTTGAATTTTAAAAATGTAGGTACGCATTTTTGCACACTCTTTAAATTGGTCTTGATTCAAAAATCATTTAATAGAGAAACTGGTTTTTTAAGGCATAATTTTTTGAAAATCGCTAAATATTTTTTTTCTTAAACAAAACTCCCCAACCCAATACCTAAAAAAATTTAGATATGGATTATTATTAACTTCTGTCAATGGCAAGTGGGTTAAATTGAGCAATATTTTTGTCCTATTAAAAAAAACACCCTGTATAATAAACTTTTCTTATTTGTTTCCTTAACAACTTTGGAGACTTCAATTGAAAGTGTCCAAACGTTTCAAAGACTAACTGTAATTTACAGAGAGGGTAATTTTGTGTAGCATCATTTGGAGTTGTACACCATTGTACATGAATTTATCGACTATTGTCTTAACCCTTTAGATCCCATTAGAATTCAACCAAGCCTTAGCAAACATAATGTTGAATTAAAATATAATTATCCCTAAACCCATTTTATAGTCCTACATTATATATCAATTTTTTGATGGGCACATGGGGTGAGGAGGAGTTGTTTTATTTATTCATAAAAATTTACTTAATATCATGTGAATTAAATTTTTTTGTACACACATCTAACCGGTTTTTGACCAGATGAATTTCAATTAGATGCGGTTTTTACATTTTTTGGACATTAATGTTAACAGCCTCGAAAATAGGAATTTGTATGTGTGCTGAGGCATGTGTACCTGGGTGTCATAGCTGCCTCCAGCATCCTACCGGACAGTTTCTGGCTCATATTACTCAATGGAGATTGGCCGGCGGCTGAAGTGATATCCGCAGCCGCCGCTGGTGTTCTGGACGGCGGTAAAATTGGAGCAGGAGTCCTTTGAGACCAATACTTAAAATGAGTTTAAAACTTTTTTGTTAGGATTATCATAACAATAACATCATATCCAATTTATCTATTACTAGTGGTTTCGCCCTTAGCCTCTAGATACTTTGCTATAGGGGTAAAATGTTATAACCATGTTGTTTTTTTTTGGAGGGGGGGGGGGGGAGCCGGAGTGTCCCATCCGCAACCACAACAGGAACAGTATCTTTATTTTCTAAGAAGCAAAACCTTGTCGGTTCAACATTTACCGAGATCTTAAGCTTCAGACGGACAGATCGATCTACTTTGTATTGTAGATTAATAAAATTACGAAATAATGGTTATAACTAATTTTAAGCATTGATTCCTTGGAGGTAAAGGTGGCGCGATAAAGCTTCCATCGTGTTCCCCTGTCGACATAACACAAACTTCGTCGTAAACACTGAATAAAAAAAAGAGATGATTTAGGCAACAAGCCAGTCCATACATGCATTAGTTGGGATTTTATATCCCAAGTAAAACTTAACTTTTGTCCCCCTTTTGAAGTGCCACCCTATAAAATAGCACCACTGAAGAGCTGAAAAGTACTACGTGAATGCAAATCCCTTAAACTGGAAAAGTTTACTACAGAGACTACATAAATCAAATGTAAAATCCAGGAATAAGATGCAGGTCTTAACATGTGAAAAAATGCGGGGGGGGGGGGGAATAATTGGGTTCATAATAAACATAAATGAAGTAGAAATATTTTCAACGTCTTTGGTTTTGATGCGGTCATTGGCCGGGATTCGAACCTATCACCTAATCAACAAAGAGCGGATGTGCTAAATGTTAATTGGACCTGAGTTATAGCACAAATATATAGAATTATAAATCGATAAGACATAATCTAAATTAATATTTAATACCCATTGAAATTTTTTTTAGTAAATTTGTACTTAAAATACTTCAAAAAATATAAGTAGGTATTGTGTTTTCAATGACTATTATTTTGAAATAATAAGTTTAGACAAAATACCCGCCTACGTTTATTTTTAAAAGCGAACCTTTTCTATATTTAGGGTAGGTCCGTACGTCCGTCTGAGACGGATAGCTTTTTTTGTTTATTTAGGCATGTTAGAATTGTAATGTCGATTTCAAACTTTGCATGGTGATTCCTGTCGTAGTTAGGTACGAGTTAGAAAGCGTAGCAACTCTATAATCATTATCGGAATGGCCGTACGTCCATTTTAAACATGTTGATTTTTTACTTTTTTTAGCAATAAATTTTTAAGTGATCTAATTATCCGATTGTTCTGATTTTTATTATATTGATTCCTGGGACAACAAACTAGAATATTACAAGCAAATCAACTCTATAATCAAGTCCTAAAAATGTAATTATATCCGTAAACATTATCCTGTATCAAAAAGTTTTTCAACAAAATTACTCACAATTTTGCTTTATATATTTAGGTATTTATATTCAGTTCTAACACTATACAAGTGTTAATGTCCGTTTGTCCTACGGTTTTAGAGCTTCGCTTTTATGGATGTTGTCATCCTTGTTTAAATAAGTTTAAGTGCGTGTGGGTGTAGATAGTGTTTATAAAATTAATACCAACAAGAATAATAATAGACACATAATATAATATAGGTAATGGTTGAATTAAAGTAGTTTAATTTCAGCTATAAAGAAACAACGGCAGTGAAAATTTGGAACATTTACAGTCCAGCTACACAATTTTGCTGATTACTGTTAAATTGTAACTCAATGAGTAACTCAAACAAGCAAACAGTGCGTTACAGACTCAGATACAGTACAGGTTATGTAGAAATAGCAGGGGTGTACTGTATATTTTGCACAAGATTTATTTTAAAATTATTTTATCCCCCCGGCCCTCCCCCCCTAAGTGTTTTCTTCAAGGAAGGGAAAAAAGAAATAATAAATGAAGTAGCCCTTTCCTTCCCAAAATGCATTCAGTTAAATAAAGTTTTCTTCTTTATTTTATTACAAATATGACTCAATATGCATTTTTTGCCAACCCCCCCCCCCCCACCCTTGCTGGGGATCTCATGCAGAAAATACACACCTAAGAAGAAGACAAGTAAAACTTACAGGTTATCACTGCTGGAATCTGAGGATTGTTCATCAGAGTTTCTTGTCGAGTTTTGTCCAGGGGTGTCTACTTCATCCACGGCTACAACGTCACTGAAAAGATTAATTGATTTATATATAGATAGATAGATAAACAATGAAGTGGAAACTATAGGGGAAAGCCACCCACTCAATGTACTCCATGTAATAGAAGTAGAAATGGAGTTAGCTACAAAAATAGATGGGGTGGGGGAAATATATCTTTATAATAAAGTAACAGGAAGTTTGTCTGTTTGTACCGAAGAATCTCGCTAACCGCTGAACCGATATGGTTCTCCTTTATTTATAGGATAGCGTCTTATAGGCCCTAGGAAGGTTTAAAACTATTTTTAGGGAGGTTACCACCATCCTCAAGTAAAAAGAATTACCCCCCATTCACATGTTTTTTATTATAATGTTATAAACTAAAAGCGGTAGTTGCACGAAATGCATTTAAACTTAGTGAACTGCATGTTTTTTTCTATTCAATAGTTTAAACTACATTTACTGGGAATATATTTGAAAGAATTTCAATTTTCAACCATGTAGTTCTAAAAATATCAAGACTTGAAAATCGTATTTTTGTGATATATGCAATTTTTATAGTTGGCTTAGTTTCACAATAACAGCATGGCGACTATATTAGAGATGTCCAATGGTTTGTTATTTATTGTAATACAAACTTATATAATATATATATATATTTGATGTTATACGTGTAACCTATGCTTGAAATAATTTTTCTGAAATGCACTTCATGCAACTATTTCTTCATTTTTTTTACTTTTTCTTTTTAAGTATAAAATAAAACATTTTGTTGTTTCTTTACTTTAAAATAACCTATATTTTAAAAAAATATGTTTCTGATTTTATTATAAATATATAAAATATGATTAATTTTGTGCAGGTTGACAAGGATTAGATGTGATTTAATCGAAATATATTCCTAAAATTGAGCTGTGAGTTTTTCCTTGGATAGTCTCTTTTCAACAACGTTGCCGTGTATTATTCCATAAAATATTTCGTTACCAAATTAATCTCCTCCCTACTCAAGTGCCCCTAGAGGCCTTTAGGGGGCGTAGCCGCAAATAGAAAAATAGTAAATAGAAACCAAAGATATTATGATGAGACTACTATTACCTAATGCTACTACATCTAAATTAGCTTATATATTGACTTATTAATAAAAAATGTAAGCTTAGAATATAGATATGGCTGAGAACCGGTTCTAATCCACCGGTTTCGAATGAATACTTGAAATAATATTCTCACCTTGTTTGGCTGATGGGGGTGCTGACAGGAAAATTGGGGGACAAAGCTCCAGTTGATGGTGCTGTACACAGGGGACTTCCAGGCTGGTAAAAGTTTTTCCTACATAGTGACCCCTCCCTCACCCAAGTATATCAAGGGATCTTAAGGGATAAGACAATGGACGATAAATTGTTGTACATCCACAATTTTGATTACCCCCTTATTAGATTTAAATTATTTGATTAGAAGTTAGCACTGCTAGTTTGAACCTACCGAGCAAATTTTAAAAACAACCAATGAAAAAATGCGATTGTAAAACTTTGAATTACCAGCATAGTTTGAAGTCTAAACTCCTCCCCCCCCCCCCTCCAACCGATAGTGGACAATTTACTGCCACGTCTCGCGGTCGTAGCGGTCATGCGTCATATTTGAAGGGTGACGCAAATTTCAAATCTCGTTTTTCGCTGATTTTTCTTCATAAGATAAAAGCGATGCTTGCAAGATTATTTAATTCGCTATAATATAAAGATAAATTTTTCTCAAATCGCGAAATCATTGATCTGAAATTTGCGTCACCCCCCCCCCCCCCCCAACCTGAAAGTGGGGAAGAGAATAAGGGAGGGGGTAGAACCGGTTAAATTAATGTTTTGTTTTCTTGACTTTAAATTAAACTCTATCCTCAACCCGACTCACCTCCGACGACCAATAGAAATGGAAAGTAAAGTTACTAGATTACAATTTTCAAAAATGTAAAATCGTGCGCTCTGTTTCATTTAATCGTTTTTGTCTTTTCTCCAAATGTATCCTTAAATGTTAAGTATTAGGTAAAATTTTTTGTTTAACAGTTAAGATCTCGCCATCTATTGAATTTAAACCGATGGAGATTTCCATTCTACAACAGTTTAATAAAAGTCCCAGAATGGTTTTAGGCAATTTATAAAACTCAGTATTGGATTTTACTTTTCTCATGTACCTAGATGTTACGGGCGTACCTGCTAGTCATTGAAAGGTTGGATATAGATTATGGATATGTAGGAAAACCTGTAATAAATGTGGCGGTGTTGGCAGACGTGCCCTGGGGGAGAGTAGGGCAGGAGAGGACCTTGTGCGGGGTGTCTTGTGGATGTGCGAGGTGGGCTGAGTTTCTAAACAAATACAGATATTACCTTTTTTGTCCTTTGAGTTTCGTATTATATTAAAGAGAATTTACCACGTAATTTTTGTATTGGCTCGCACTGTTGGCCCCTCGGGTCCAAATACACTGGAATAAATTCTTTAATATTTTATTTTCTATCTGTGAAAAACTATCTATAATACGCTGGGAAAAAAACTATTGTTTCTGTATAGATAGATAGTAAACGAAGAACAGAGTTAAAACAACATGCGATAAATTAATTTTATTTCCCATTCTCAAATTCGCTGCCCATCTGAACAACTAAATTAAAAAATGTACAAAGAAATGACACGTAAATTTTTTAAAATCAATTACCTGAAGCTGGAACCTGCAGTGACATATTAGTTGCCGCCAAGTGGCTGGAAGCCTGCCGCAAGTTGTAGCTGCCGTGTGTTGTTCTCTTGCGTCGCGGCGTCAACATATTAATAAACCCGTCGCCGGTTTTTCGCCGCTGTCGCCGCCCAACAGTACGAACTGAGCCGGATGTGGCGACGTCCGGTGTTCCAGTCCCGTTAGCCTAAAAAACCATCAATCTATTATTATGTTGAACAATTAGGCTTTGTAAGCGCTAATACACAATTAATCTTTAGATGGCCCGGTTCTGGTCGTGGTCATGATAGTTAGATGCTCCTTTTTATGGACCAATGCATTCCCCATACTATTTATAGTTTATACTAGCATTTATATCGTCTCTAGTTTGACACTGTTGGCCCAGACTCAAACTAACACCTTCCCAATAATAATCGAGCAATGCTTCCGATTCTAAAATGCAAGGACCTTATAAATGAATATAGAATACGTGGATATTGTTAGAGATTCTCGCATACCCTGGTCTGATAAAATGTTCTCCCGCTGCACTGGCAAATAAAACGATACCCCAAACGCTAACATATAATATTAACAATTAGCAGAGGACTAAATTAGCACCCTAAATTGACGACAAAAATTCCCATGTCACACTATTCTATGGCCATTATAATATATTAATATCTATCTTACCTCGACCTATATTAAGAGGGAAGTTTTGACACATTTGCGTAAACAGTGAGTATAGGCTTTTTCTTTGGACTGAGAGGATAGGGTATTAGGGATAAAATCATTCTTATATGATAAATTTTCCCAAGTTTTAAGATTTTTTAATAGGCCTCGAGGTTCAGGAGCTGCAGTCTTCCAGGTTCAGGGGCTGCAGGCCTCCAGGTGGTCTCCAGACAGGCAAAAATGAAAAATAAAATTTTTTTTTAAGAGTTAGAGGTAAATTTATAAAACAAAATATACATATTTTTGAATGATATTTACATATTTAAAGATAAAAGATGCATATTTTCTTTTATAAGTTGACCTCTAACTCTTCAACAAAAATTTAATTTTTATTTTTACCTGTCCAGATACCACCTGGAGACCTGCAGCTCCTTAACTTGGAGGCTTATCCAAAAAATCTTAAAACTTGGGAAAATTTATCATATGAGAATGATTATATCCCTAATAACCTCTTCTCTTAGACCAAAGATAAAGCCTATACTCACTGTTTCCGCAAATGTGTCAAAACTTCTCCCCCTCTTAATCTTTTGTTTTATTTGCAAAAATGCTTAAAACGCCTACACATATATTTACAAAAAATAAAACAATAGGATAATTGAGTAAAATATTTTCCTACTTCTTAATTTAAGTATTTACAATATTAGGATCATTAATTTGGGTGCTGAATACGTTCATACCTTAAGATCCCGGAAATCGATAGGTTATCCCCATTTTAACATAGATAATTTTCCTGGTATACCTAATATATTTAATAAACAATCTATTAAAAAGTAGTTAAATATCATTTAGAACTTCAGTAGGCGTTTTTAAGTAGAAATTTTTAATAAAATCTCTTTAAAAATTTATTGTGTGTGTGTGTGGGGGGGGGGGGGGCGTCTTCAACCACCTGGCAATTGAATATTGCCAGTGCTCTCTTATCCTTTTCACTTGCCCAAGAAATCCCCCCCCCCCTCTCTAGAAATAACCTATGTACGCTACTAGATGGAATTAATGTTCTATGCAGTTCTTTATAGAATGAATTTTCTATCAATTATATTCTAGAATGATGTTGAAAAGCTAACTTACCGAATTTAGTTTCTCCACAAGTCGTCTTTTTTGCGCACTTTCTGGCATACTTTGAACATGGGCATAAAGAGCAGCCAGGGCTTCATCTGTTGCATTTGACTAGATAGACAGATAAGTAAATCAGAAGTAAATTAGATAGATTCTTAATATCCTATAATGCTAGATTTGTTTATCCGTTAAAAGAGGGGGGCGGATGTTCCACTTTTTAAAACCAAAAGTAAAACGCGCATGATCTCAGCCCATAAAAGAGTTACAGCTATAAAATTCGGCACAGCAGTTGCTTTGGTGGAGAACAATATGAAACTGTGAAGAAACGGCGGCGGAACCGCCTCTCCCGCCGAATTTGTTTTGCCTTTTTTCGCCAAATTAGACAGTTCTCAATCATCTGAGATAAACCTTTTTTTCTCATAAAAATTTCCCTTATATTTTCACGTGACACTGGTAATATTTAAAACATATCAATATTAAAACAAAATTACAAGTGTAAAAACTTACAAGTTTCAAGTAAAAATATAAGGGAAATTTTGATGAAAAAAAGGTTATCTCAGATGATTAAAAATTGCCTATTATGGCGAGAAAAGGTAAAAAAAAATTCGGCAGGAAACGGAGGTTTTTGGCGGGAGCGGCGGTTCTGCCGCCGTTTCTTAACAGTTCCATATTGTTCTCCACAAAAGCAACAGCTATGCCGAATTTTAGATCTGTAACTCTTTTATGGGCTGAGATTATGCGTGTTTAACTTTTGGTTTCAAAAATTGGCACATCCGCATCCCCCCTTTGACCAATTCGATACCGACTAGTGATTGGATTAGACTTAAATCTTCTAATTTATATCTAAAGAGACGCTTGATTTTACAAGTCAAAATATTCGCTTGTGATTGGATGGCCTCTTGAAATAAAATATAATACTAACTTGTGATTGGCTAGCCTCTCTATCAACAAAGGAAAATACAGTATTGACAATGGGAGATCCCTCCTTACAAACTCCCAAAGAAACTCCAGGTTTTCTCGCCTATAACAAAACAATTTTTTCTCAATTTGTAAAGTTTTTATGTTATAAAACAAGAAAGCCCACAAAATATATAATGAATTCTTTGCAGAGAAGCTCTACATATAATGGTCACAAATAAAAGCGAAATGCAGTTAAGTGAGTGGCTGAAATGAGACAACGCCATAGAACGTGAACATACATTGCTTCCATCAAATTGAGGGAGGCTAAGCATTTTAGAACACTACTTATATGTCCAATCTATTCTATAATAATATATAGCTTAAAGAATTTTGTATTTTACAACGCAAAAGTAAGATATATTAAAAGGTTTCGTGATCGTTTTGTTTTTTAATATTAGTTTACAGATTTTCTTCCTCTAATATATTGTTAACTTTAATTGCTGCGCTTCTTAAAAACATAGTTGTCCGTCCGTCCGTGGTCAAAATGATGATTGGATAAACCTGAAATACCTGTGGTTTAGGTGTAAGGAACAAGTTATTTCTTTTCTTCTGTAAGTGTACATCAATATCCATGATAAGTCTAATCATTCATTTATTGCGATTGACTTTTTAAAAGTAGCGAAACTACGCTATAATTCCCTTGGTCTGTCTGTCCGTCCGTCCGTCAGCCAGTTCGTAAAGGAAAATGTGACTTCCTTAGCTACATATCATGATTGACAACTAAAACTTTTAATGAAAATTATATAAACAGTTAGCTCTTTTCGTTAATTTCAACAGGTTAGAATTGTCCTATTGATTTCAAACTTTGCATTGTGATTCCTATAACAATTAGGTACGGTTTAGGAAAATTAGCAACGCAACCAGAAAGTCCCTACGCCCATTCGTGCTGATTTTTAAAAACTTTTTTTAAAACAAATTTATGTAGGTGGTTGTTGTTGTTTTATTGCAGGTTCAAATTATCCTATTCATCTGATTTTTAGAATACTAATTCATATTACCACAATGTACCTTGTTATAAGCGAAATATATCTATAATCTTGTCCTAAAATGTAAGTATGTCCTTAAACAGTATCCTATATTTAAGAAGTTTTGCAACAAATTTACTTACAATTTTGTTTAGACTTAGTACGCAATAATATTCTGCTCATTTAGTTCAGAAAATGTCTTGGGTATCTCTAAGAGCTAACTTTAAACTTTAAATCAATCGTAACCGCATCCCTGTCGGGTAAATCAAACACTTTGTCCGCATTTTCAATCATAAATGCCGCGGCATCCGCTAGCAGTTGGTGCTTGGACTGCAGCTCCTCGGGAGACAACTTCTTGGGACAGATTATGTGCGTAGAGAATATTGTTCCAAGATTCCTAAAAGATCATTTAGATATTTACAACTATGTGAAAGGAGCAGCCAAAATTTCCAAAAGAAAAAGATTTCTAAAACTTAAGTAATGAGAAGAAAAATCTAAAAATGTGTTTAAATTTGTGAATTTTTTACGATTTAGCTACTTCTTACAATTACAAATATAAAATATAAACTTTTATACTTGTTTCCATTTCACTCATTAACTAGCGACTAAGCCCATGAGGTTTACATTCTATCGTCACTTTTTATTTTTATCCAGAGGTGACTTATCTTAAGATTGGGGATTTAACCCCCCTACCTCCATAAAAACAGTTAAAAATCTTCCATGGACCTATAGTAAGCCTGACTTTAAAGGAGAATGTTATCGGTTCAACAGATAGCGAGATCCTTTTCTACAGACAGACTAGGGTGTCCCATAGTGTAGTGGTTAGCGCACGACGCTGTGGTTGGGAGAAACCGAGTTCAAGTCCCCACATAGACTTTGCGCTTGGTTGACAAATGCTGTCGCAATTTGTCAGATTATGATCACGCAACCTTCCCTAAGATGCCCAAGTGTTGTAAGGGGGGAGATTTGTAGGAAGTTAGGATTCTACAAATCAAGCAGCTCTAACGATGCTTTCTCTCATCCATGCTCCTCGAATGTGAGTGCCATTAATTAGGGTGGCTTAATATTGAACACCTGCCAAAACTCTAGGTCAGGGTGATGTAATAATTAAGTAGCTTCCACGAGAATTGCGGGACAGCTTGTAATGTAACATAGAATAGTCAGCTGTGCGCGAAGCTTACCGATCTAAGATTGGCCAAAGGATTCTCACTTCCAGTCTCCGTGTGCATCTGAGTCCTAACTTCAGAGAATCATGGCTACAACAACAACAACAGACAGACAGACATTCTGTTACTTGTAAATAAGGATGTAAAGCTTATTAATATTTACCTTGCATTCATTTTGTTCTGTTCATGATGTTGAGAAACTTTTTTTAGTAGAATTAACAATTCTTTTAGTAAACTGTAGTTCACCTAAAAAATAAAAATAGGTTAAAAATCCGTAAAATCTGTAAATTACACAGGTACCCAAAGTTTTATAATAAGATACCTCATTGGTTGGCCTAAAAATTTGGAGTAATTAAATCTTTGATTATAATACCTCTGGTATAAGTTGAAACAAAAGTTGTAACGCGGCAATTTTCTTCTCGTGTCCCGCCTCCTTCTCTTTCTCTGTCATGCTCTCCTTACACAAGCCAGGAACCTGACAACAAAATATCAAATTATTATCATATTTATACCAAGAATAGGTACCTAGTTTTCATGAAAACTGGTGCCTTTTTGAACTGAAATAATTAGGGTTTTGTCTTTTTAAGCATGACCGACAGACAGACGGACAAAAATGTATAGAGCAGATGCGCAGAAATAATAGGAATCTTAACTAAAAATTGCAGCTGTCTAACAAAAATAGCAGTTGAAAAAATCACATTTGATTTCTCCCATAATAAGGCCATAGAAATTACGAGAAAGCATGGATTTTTTTTCTGAATTGGTGGAAGAAGCGAACACTAGATGCCTCTTTTTCAAAAAGGCATAAAAAAAGAATATTTTCTATAATTAAGGTCGGCCCGTCCTTGACTCCATCTGTAACGTTAATTTAGGCATGTTAGAATTGACCTTCCCTTTATTTCAATTTCAAACTTTGCACAATGATTCCTGTAACAGAAAGGTACGATTTAGAAAGTGTAAAAACTTTATATTCGTAACCAGAAAGCCATCTGATTTTTGGAGTAATGATTCCTTAAACATCAATGTATAACAATATTAAAAGGAAAGAATCTCTATAATTAAGTTTTAAAAAAGTAAGTATGTTCATAAACACTAGGTATAAAATGTTTAAGTTCATTTGTCTTCTTTTAGAGCATTGCTTTATTGGATGATGTTCCTTACAATAAAAAATCTTTAACCAAAAGTGCGTTCCAAGAAATTTTTTTCCTATTCAAAATATGAATTTATACGTACAAAATATACACAAATAATTTTGTTTTACCTTGTGGTTTTAAAATTACAAAAAGAATAAAATAATATGCTTCCGAAGTCAAAATTAGGCAAAAATGGACAGTACATATCAGTTGTTGTTTTATCTACGTAATCGTTGTTTTTTTTAAGATATATTACATATACTCAATTTAGAAATTATTTGATATCTAATCAAATATTGCCTACTTCTAAATTGAGTTGGTGGAAATTTGATAAGTAAAATTTGAGAAATATTTAACTGTTTTATAAAAGAGTTTACCAATCTAAACATGACACTTGAGGCGAAATTAATTTACAACTTTAAAATACTCTTTACAAAGGGTCTATGCACGAACGAGAGCAAGTGATTTTTAGAACTTTCAGTAGTAATGTTAGGCTTTTTGTATTCAATATACTAGGTTTCTGTTGAGTATAGTAAAATGAATGAAATAAAAAATTAAGTTTGCTACTGTCTTGTGAAAAAGATTTGAACATGATAAAGGAGTTGGCACTTTGAAACATCAAATGATGCATAAAGATGATTTTTTTCATATATTTATCAAAACAGATGGCAATTATATTAAATATACTTATATCGACGAAAAATAACGTTTCACTTTGGTTTTATATGAAAAAAACTTGGAAATTGTAAGCATTTTTTTATTCAATATCATCAAATGTTTTGTTGAGATCAAATTGTTGTCTGAAAGCTTTGAAACAAAAATACATTAGGTATTTCGATGAAAATGTAGTTAGAAAAAAGGGGGTAATATTATAAACAGTTTAATTCATGTACTTTTGCAATTTACAGCAATTGATGCTTTTTTGCCATCTCAACAAAACATTTAATGATATTGCGCCAAAAAATGCTTCACATTTCAAAATTTTTATCCAGTAAAACCATGGTGAAACTTTATTTTTTTAGTCGATATAACTATATCAAACATGAATCTAGTAAATTCACTAAAAAATACTAAGAATTAATGCTGGAAGGTGTAACCCTTGTGGAGCTAGAAACCTAGCTTATTCACCAAAAAAAATATTTTACTTCACTGCTTAAAATCACTTGCTACCTTAAGTGGCATTTTTCTGTTATCTGCCTGCGTTATGACACATGGCTATAGAGATTTAGAAAAAAAATCAATTAGTTGGCTCCACTTGGCAGTGGTCACACATTTCAACCAATAATTGTTAACTACAGAAATGGTAATTTTGTTTGTCACCATTGACGGTGCAAATCAACTTATCGTCTAATGTCTTATCCTTTAAGATCCCTGACTCTTAACAAGGACGAATGCATCTACTAGTAATAAAGCTGTTAGTAACAACAAGCTAAACAAAAGATCATTCTTTGGATGTAAAAAAATAAATAGAGAAACAGAAAGAAAGGGAAAGAGGAAGTGATTTAAATAGAAAGTGCAAAATTAATTAAACCCTTTGGAAAATGTGGGATTTCAAAAACAATATTAATTTTTGTAACACCATATTCGAGTTATCTACATATAATATTGTACAGGAGGATTTAAGAAAATAGTTTTCAAAAACAGTGATTAAGATAATATATTTCTAAGAATTGAAAAAGAATCGTACACAGAGAAAACTATTTACTTCTGGGATTTTGAATTCGGAGTATTTATGCTTTAATGGCCTTTAACTTTTGTTTTTCTCTGTGTCTTATGTTTGTAGGTTTACGTTGAGTTAGTATTAAATGTTAAGGTACCGGATTTCCTAGAATAGCTGCAAAGAACCCCTGCGGGGAGCATAAACCCGAACCGAAGTATCTGTCTTGACTATCTGTCCATCTGCGTACCATGCAATGTGCTTTGATGTATCTATCCACCATTTGTCTTACTTTCTCTATGTTTTTGTCTGTCTAAGTATGTATGTCTGTGTATGTCTATCTGTCTGTCTGGCTATCTAATTGTATACCTGACAATGTGCTCTGTAGTAAGCATCTGTAAGCAAAGGTTCAGGTAGCGCAGCAAGAAAATTTTTCAGGACACCAGCACATTCATGCACAGAAAACTCATCTTCATCCAGGTTTAAAGCAACAGACTAAAATATAAATCAATCGACATCTCGCAAAAAATAACAAAAAAGTTTTCAAAACATCTTTCAATTAAATTCTTAAATTAAAATTAAATCTAAAAGGGGGTAATTTTTTCTTGTACTTTCCGTAAAGTTATTTCTTACTGTTTAGTCAAACCACTTATTAAGTCAAACTGTTCTTAGTTTTGACCAAATGTATATAATATATACCTATACGAAATGACCATAATTAAGAACAGTTTGACTTAATAAGCGCCTTTGACTAAACGCTAAAACAAAACTTGACGGAAAATACACGAAAAAATGACATACCCCTTTTTAGATTTAATAAGAAATTAATTGAAAGATGTTTGTAAAAATATATAAATTTCATTTAAAAATGAATGTATTCATAAAAGCAAGATTTATTTATGTAATAGGTCTGAGAGTTTTGCTTTTTTTTCTGCGATTCAAACTTGTTCTATACGGAATAATTCTTAGCTTTATGACAATTGTCAATGGAAACGTAAATAAAATTCATAGGTTTATTATTTTTGTAATAAAACTAATGCATTTTTTTTTACCTTATTTAATCTTTCTTTCAGAGCTTGTTGTTTCTTCAAGTTACCATGTTTTCTAAATATTCCTTCGCATGTAATATTGTGTTTTCTTCCCAGATATTCTATTATTTGATACACCTAAAAGATTTTGAACCCTTTTATAAAAGTAACAGTATGCTTGTCTGTCTGTGCCATAGGATCTCTTTAACCACTAAAACTCAAAGAATCTTATGGTCATAAGTTCATACCTGTTTTTTGGAATTCGGTGCTAGAAATAAATGCTTCCCCCAAAATTATTTTTACTTTTTCTCTTTAAAACTAAAATTTAAGGAGGGGTCGACTTACCCCACTACTCCCTTTAAGTGCCCCTTGCTGTTAAAGAATTAAGCATAGAATCTCTAAATTAATATGATAATTCGTCTCTTTACATTGGATTCTAATTGTCTAGCTTATTGTTGATATGAATCTCTTTAATACACACCTGACAAACGCCTTCTGTAGTTAAAGGCATCCCATCCATAACTCCTTTCACAGATTTTTTCTTCATTGGAGTAAAAGCTTTCTTCATTTTGTTTTGTTTATCCTAAAAAGTTTAATTATTAATGTGAGACTTGTATGGCCTAATTAATCCTTCCTATTATCAATCCTTTCTCTCCAATATGATTTTAATATTTATTCTTATTTTTTTTCTCACTTAGGTATATGACTTGTATGAAAACAATGTATTAATACACATTACTACATACTTTTAAGAAACTGTTATTTGGGAAGAAAATTTTCAATGTGAAAAAACCATAGGGTAAGGGGGGGGAAATATCGGTTTTTTTTCGGTTTTTTTGAAAAACAATGGGGTAAATATTAATATTTTCAAATGAAACCAAGACCAGTAGAAAGCTTACGGGAAGGACTATCAGGTCCTAAAAGGACATTATCCTAGGACTTTTAGAAGTTGGCCGAAATTGGACTCAAAAAAGTTACCGATATTTCCCCACCACCGGGGGAAATATCGGTAATTTTTTTCAACCTAAAAAAAATCGATGAAAAACGGCCAAACGGCCAGTCGAACATAAATAATCATAATTAGTATAGGTTATAGGGATTATCCACAAAAAGTTTCATAATGATCGGACTATTCCTTCTATGTTAAAAATGAATTTTTTTGAAAGACGCAAATTTTCGATTTTTTTTTTTCGAAATTTTTTTTTTTAAAAACTTAAAATTAATATAAGAAAAAAACGTATTTTATTACTTTTTAGGCCTGATCCTAAAAAAGCTCACATTGAACTATAGATTTAGCCCAAAAAACATGAAAATTGATTAAAAATTGACCTCAAAAATTGAATTTGAAGCAAAAGTGTCATCTTTGCAAAAAATCTTGACTACATTTTAACCTTAAAAAAATCGATGAAAAAAGGCCAAACGACCAAACAAGCGTAATAAATCATAATTAGTATAGGTGATTGGGAATAACCACAAAAAAATTCATAAAGATCGGACTATTCCTCCTATGTCAAAAATATTTTTTTTTCAAAGGACCAGAAATTTTGATTTTTTCCTCGCAAAATTTTGATTCAAAAAATAAAATTAATTTTTTTTTGTTTTTTATCTGTTCTATTCATTTTTAGGCCTAATTCTTAAAAAGTCCATATGGAATAATAGATTTGACAAAAGAAAACATGAAAACATGACCTTAAAAGTTGAATTTTAATTTCTTTTGAAATTACCGATTTTTCCCCCGGCGCCAACTTTGGTCATTTTTGAAAAAAATATTAACCCGATTTTAAAGCTCTCAATGGATTTGGAAAAAGCGGGCAATTTCTAGTTCAAAAAGTTTTTCAGATCAGCTCTAGGTCTTACCAATTTTTGTGTAGGTCGATCTTTACACACCTACTAAAAAATTTTTGGAAAAAAAAATTTTTTCGTCCGACTTTGAGACCCAATAAGTACCCTTAATATTCATCTCACAAAAAATTCATTTTATACTTTTTTGTAGGCAATTTAATAAGGAACAAATTTGCTTTTATGTTTTTTTCTGTCATTTGAAAGGAACATGGAGAAAAAGGTCATTTAATGAAGGTAGGTCGAAATTACCGAGAATAGCCCCTTACCGAAACTTCCCCCCCCTTACCCTATAAATGTATATAATATTAGGTAATCTAAATAAGGGAGGAGGAGGTTGCGCTAAAAATTTAACTTAAAAAAATTTGTCTATAGTTCTTTTCAATAATAAATACACATATTTACTAATTTAGTGAATATTACCGTTCTACTACGTTTTTAAGCCTTAAAACTCACACCTTTACGGATTTTTAGCGCAACCTATTTCTCCCTTTATCATTATTGTCCTTTTTTTAGCATGTAGTACACCCAAGAATAATAATTCTAATCTAATTTTTCACACTTTGATATTAACAAAATATTTAATATTTATGAATCTTAAAAGATAGAATTACCAGTTAAAAAAACTTTTTCTCCCAGTTTAAAGTTTTTTCTCCCAGTTTTTGAAAACTTTTACTTGGGGTGTGTGTGTGGGGGGGGGGGGGGGGGGGGTGCGACCTATCATAAACAAACAAACACAAAGTAATGTACCTGTTTTTCAGTGACAAAAGAGCAATCACATTCATCTGTATGAAGGTCTAATAGGAAGGAGAGGTGCATTTTAACCATACTATGAAACATTTCTGGATCTGTAACCTTAAGTATAAATAGTATAATATAATATAATATAATATATTATAATATAAAAGGTATAAATAGTTTAGTATGTTTGTCTCATTATCAGTATATCAATAAATGGTTTTATAAGAAAAACTAATGTTTATTAATACCTCGTTAATGAACATGGCAGGGATAAAAATTAAAAAATTCCCTATAAGAAATTCCGTAAATAGAATGACAATAATGTAAATAAAATAACCCTTTTTGCGGATTAAAAGGGGGGAGGCGGATGTGCCACTTTTTGAAACCAAAACTAAAAGTCAAAGGAACTCAACTAAAAAAAGAGTTACAGGTCTGAGATTTTGCATGGCAGTTGCTTAATAGGGGTACAATATGGAACTGTGAAGAAACGGCTGCGCAACCGCCGAAAACCGCCGAGAAAAGGCAAAAAAAAATTCGGCGGGAAACGCCGGTTTTCGGCGGTTGCGCCGCTGTTTCTTCACAGTTCCATATTGTACCCCTATAAAGCAACTGCCATGCAAAATCTCAGACCTGTAATTCTTTTTTTAGATAAGTTCCTTTGTTGACTTTTGGTTTTGGTTTCAAAAAGTGGCACATCCGCCTCCCCCCTTTTTAGTAGAAAAATCAAGATACTAAAGGTTTGTGAAACCCAATTAAGATTTAACAAGTCAAAAAGTTTTTACGCCAAAGAGAGAAATTAATAAAAATTGTATTATTTAAAGTCCGTTGTCCCCTCCCTCTCTGTTAACAATCAAAGAGAGGGGACAAAGGGCTGTTTATTACACCAGTCCCCAAAGTCCTATTATAACGTTTTCTTAGTTATTGACTTAACAACTTTTTAGACCTTAGTGAATTTTGATTAGTTGGTTTATCAAGTTGAGTATTCAAACGTTTCAACCACTAATTCTATTCTACAGAAGGGGTATTTTGTGTCATTATTGGATATGTACATGAAAAGGCCATTTTTTTATCCCTTTTAGATCCCTGGTTAACACTGCCCCCACCATCTTGTTTACCTTCATCTGGTTGACCAGATCAGTTCTTGAAGTTGAAGCTACCATCTTGGATTCTGTTTGTTCTTGTTCAACGCATTTTTATAAAAATTCTAAATATATTTTGCAAATAATTAACATAAGCAAAATTATATAACATAAATATTAATTACAAATACAATGATTTACAAAAATAATTTACAAAAAAAATTTTTTTAGGATTTTTTTGTTAATTTTAAGCGTCTAAAATTTTTTAATGAAGTAGGTAGGTAATAAATTACAAATTTTTAATTACATTCAAATAATTTTAAGGATTTTTTTCGTTAGGTAATTTTAAGCGTCTAAAAGTTTTTTGATCAGGTACAATAACAATGTTAGCTGTATGTATAATGTATATGAAGGTAATTTCAAGCGTTTTAAGTTTTGTTCAGGTATTACAATAATTATAAACAGTAAATTACATAACAATATTTCAAAAATTACCAGAATAATAGATTATATTTACCTCTAACTTTTCCGCTGGCCATTATTAAAATAATTTTATTAAAAATAGTTTGTCTTAATAATAAATATAATGACTGATGGTAAAGTTAAAGGCAAAGTAGTTTAATAATCAGGTATAATTAATAGTTATACATATTTCTTTAAGAATCACTTGCACAACTTTCTAAATTAGAATTTGCCTTTTTGAGAACAGTTCTTGTCTTGGTTAGTTCTTTTACAATAGCAGATTCCATTCTCTTCTTTCGCCTACAAAAATATGAAAATTATACCTAGGAAAGTTCTGTTTTTTTTCGTTCAAAAAGTTATTTTTTTATAGCTGTTATTTAAAGTTTAAACTTTTGCTTACAAAGGGGAACATTTTCAAATAGGTTTAATTTCCAAACTTCTCAGTCGAAAATTTTAATCCAGAGATGGAGTGCTTTTGTTTCTCATCAATGTACATATATCCATTTATAGTTCATTGTCTTATCCCTTAAGAATGGTCCTTAAATCTTATGTTTTCCTGTGATATGAAAAATCATGTTACAAACCTGTTTGAAATAGAAATCTTGTCAGCTGCTCTTTGTAATTCATCTTGAGTGTTCTTCAATCTTAGTCTCGCCTCCTCCAACTCTTTCTCTGTGAGCCTAAAATTACATAATCTTTATTGGACCCGCAGCTACTCTATATCTATGGCATGTCTGTCATTACCTAAACTTTCAAAAGTACTTACTAGCACCCTTTTACACATAAGGTTCCGCTTTATCCAAAAAAAAAGTAAAAAAAGTAAAAAAAAGTAAAAAATATTCCTACGACCTATGAGAAGCTACATTGCAAGGAATAACATATCTGTTGAACGGTTAGCGATAACCTTTGATACACACAGACATTCTATTACTTTTATAAGGATAATTTGAAAATATTCAATTTACCTCAATTTAGATGCTGCTTTACAACAATATCCATCCCCAAAGATGACATCTTTATCAACAGCTGTGGAAAACGCGCCAAATTGTAACTTGGCGCCAATTTTGCTTAAATTTTGGCGGGAAACTATGGCGTCATTGTTTTCCTTCTCGTGGTCGCCAGATTTGTACAGCTCTGTGTCCAGGAAGGAGCCGAGTTTGCCCAGTTGAAGCTCGGGTGTTGCCTTGGCCCCGAAAAAGTGTTGGTTTGTCCCAGAATTCGCATCTAAAGTTGATAAGGGTCTTCTTTGAGATTTATTACCTAAAATTTGTAAACAGTTAGATTATTACTAACTATACAGGCGGTTGAATATTAGATTGTTACTTATTTAGGAAATAAAAGCTTAAAGGTCGATAGCCAAGCCAAAAATAGCCATCAAAAATGAAATTGTTTGTGTTTTCTAGTTATTATAGGTTTGAGAGAGTAATAAACTTTGTAAAAGAATTATAAAATTACCTAATTTTGAAAGGTTTTGTGATGTAACTCTGTACTGAGAGGAGTCGTCAATAGTTTCGTATTCATTCTCTTCAGATAATTTCTCACTATAAAAAAATATATATGTACCGTACCTATCAAAATAGAAGATTTTTTTATATTTTAGGTCAGCCAGTCTGCCAATAATGGATGAATTAAACTGATTATTTATGCATTCTATGATTGCCCTATCGAAATACATTTTTGGCATTTATATTCATAAAGCGTAGGAACTATAAAATTATTGCCAGAATTACTATTCGGTCATTTAAAGCATGTTAATACACATATATAAAGACATCCTCATACTTTTATGTGAAGTATTAAGAACAGGCTCTTAAAGTTTTCACATTTTCCAAGGCTGCAAAATATTTTATCCCCCCCCCCCCCCCGGCTCCCTCCACTAAATGGAGAAATGTTTTCAGTAGGTACTCTTTAAATTAATAAGGTTTTTACTCCTCCCACATACTTTTCTAGTTTTTCCCCAAAATGAGGGTGGAAAAAAAACAAATAAATTTTCATTAGTTACTCTTTATTTTTTAAATTTTTTCTCCTCCCACATATTTTTATCCCCCGCCCCTCCTTGTAGAATATAAACCCCTGACATCCCCCATCTACCGGATACAAGTTTAAAGATTAATATATACTCAATAAAAACATTCCACCTTGATAGCATTAAAATTAATCTCACCTCCAAATTAATTCTTCAGTAGTAATTTTGGTGGTTTGCTTGGTATGAGTTTGTTTCAGTTTTTCTTTCAATGTTTTAACAATTTTCTCTGATTCTAACCATTTATTCCTAAATAAACATACATTTAAGTAATTTTTGTAAAAATGGGACAGACATAAATAAACTTATGTTTAGCTCCAATAATTATGAACTAAATGCACGTTTAAATTATTGGTGGTAAAGTTTGCACACTGCAACTTTGTGCCAATGAATTAAAATTTTGAAAAAGTTAAGTCAACCAATGTAAGAAAACCTTTCGAGAAACACTGTAATTTACAGGTTAATTAACCCTCTCTCCCTGGCTTTAAAAAGAAATTGAATGAATCAAAAACAAAATTGGGAATGTGTTTTTAAATATTGCTAAAAGGAATATCTTTCTCTCTCTATAAAAAGATATACAGAGGTGTATATTCTACACAAGATTTATTTTTTCCACTGCTCCAAAATATTTAATTCCCCCCCCCCCTATTTTTTTACCCCAAGAAGGGGTAAAAATATTTTCAGCACTCTTTATGATGACGGGTAAATAAAATCTGAAATATAAATGACGCAAGTGAATACAAAATATATACGCATATTTTGGTCAATTTTGGTGTTTTTTTAAAAATGCAAAATATAATGATAATTATTAAAACAATTTTTAAGTATAACTTTTATCTTATTAGGATAACAATTAAAAAAGAAAAATATTTTACTATATGCAATTCGTGTTCAAACACCTAATTGAAAAAAATAATGCAAGATATAGCTTTTATTTTAAGATAGACCAGGGGCAACGCCCCCTAGAAGCCTTTAGGTATTATTAAAGTGGGAGGGGGATAAGTCAACCGCCTTTCTACTTTTTAATTTGAGTTTTAATAAAAAATTTTATAAAAAAATTTTAGGTAGGCAATTTGAAATTGGCGCATTTGTATAAACACCAGTTAATCCACAAAAATAAGGGGGGGGGGAACAAAACAAGTTTTAAAAAGTCCGAGATTTCGAACTACTGTCATCACTCTTTATTTTATTCATTTTCCCCCTCTCACATATTATTCTTGTTTTCCCCCCCAAAGAGGGGAAAAAATGGACTGTTTATTTCTTTATTTTCCCCCTCCCAAATATTATTCATTCCCCCCCCCCCCACACCCTCCTTTAGCAGGGGATCCCATGCAAAAAATACTGTACGTACACCCCTGAAGATATATCAAAATATAATTTAAATTACCTGTACTTAAGCTCATGGTTTTGCTGTTTTTCTAGGTCATCGTTAAGTGCATCAATTTCGTTTTCTTTTACAGAAATCTTCTCTTCTACTGACTTGACAATCCTTTCTTTTGTGGCCAGCTCTGCTCGCAATGTTTCAAGATTTGTCTATAAAAATTGTTTTTATTATTATTTGGTTATTTCTGTTGACTAATGTTTTTTTTATTTAGGAATATATTATAGTTGAATGTAAGTTTGAACACAAATAACATGAAAATATTTCTCCTTTTTTCTACATAATACATTTACTGGTATGTTTCATTCTTAGCTTACAGACAACGCCTTTCTTTGTAAAATAGACTAGTTGCTTCGCTCCTAGTCTCTAGGGAGCGTGGGGGAAGTTAAAGATATATGCCTAAAACCACCCTTAGGAAATTGAACTATAAAGCTTTCCTGAAGAGTTCAACCCACTTGACTAACAATTTCTGAGATATTAAGAATCTTCAGACAAATAAACCTTAAGTATTAATTTACATCATAGGATATTTACAAATAAATGTTCAAAAAATCGATATTTGTAAAATATTATCTTTACCTGATAAGCGTCGTATTGTTCCCTGAGCTGAACATATTTATTCTTGTATTCTGTACATAATTCCTCCGACACTGATTTACCATGTTCGAGTCTCGTCTTTTCTTTGGTAATTACCGAGATCTTATGTGTCAATATTTCTATCTGGTTGTTGAGAATATTAACAGATTTTTCATGAGCTGAATTTGTGTCATGTTTTTCAGCCAGAAGTTTGGATACTTCAGTTTGCAGTAGTTGTTTGGTTTTTGAGTCTTCTTGGAGTTTGGTTATGCTGGCTTTTAAGTTTACAATTTCTGATTCGCATGATTTTTTCTCCCTAAACAATGAGAGAAAATTATAAAAAATCATTTTTATTCATTTACATCCATTTTTTTAATTTAAAATCTTTTTTTTACAATATCATATTAGGTACAATAATAAAGCAATTTTTAGAGGACTGAGAGAGAGGGGGAGGGAGAGAAAGAGAGAGAGGTGAGAGCAAGAAAGAGAGGGTTGAAAAAGAAGCAAAAAAATAGTCTTCCTTACTCAATTAATTCTTACTAGCGGCTACGCCCCTAGAGGCCTCTAGTGGCACTTTGAATGTTTTTGTTTGTTAAAGTCTCTACGATAATTTTTTACTTACGATACCTCTTTATTTGACTTCGAAGTCTCCCATACATTTTTAAATTTTTTGACATTTTTGTCATTTCTCTTGGGAGGGTGGTGGTACCCTCCCCTATAATAGTTATAAACCTTCCCGGGACCCATGAGAATCTACCCTGTTAAGGAGAACCCGATCGGTTCAGCGGTTAGCGAGATCCTTCGGTACAGACAGACACACAAACAAACATCCTGTTACTTTAGTATAAGGATTTATCTAATGTGAATATAATATAAAATGAGAGTAATTCGCGTTACAAATGGAAAAACACACAGACAGGGCTACCCCTAGAGTAGCTTCGCAAATAGAATCCGAATGTACCAACCTTGCAAGAGCATTATACTCCATCTCCAAAGATTCTGTCATTAGTTTCTTTTCCTCTAATTTAGCAACCTGACTTCTGAGGTTGGATAAGGTTCTGCCCATTTCATCTCTTTCCTAAAATTAAAAGAATGACAACAATGGATGTAGAATATACTTGGATATTATGACAGGGGAAAAATTGTCGTCAATTTAGGTTGCTATTTCCCCTGTCATTTATTGGTTAGTTCGTTCATACAGTAGGAGGGGAGGGGATGGGGTAAATGGGTGGGGGAGCTAGTTATTTTTATTTGGCACGCTACAAGCTTCACTTTGTAAAAGAACATGAAATCTGGATTAAAACCATATAGATAATAATACATCAATTATTAAAGCATAATTAAAAGCATAGCTCAACAAATCAGACCAACTAATGCAAATTAACAAAGGAAAAAGTAGGTTGCGGTTAAAATCCATAAAGTTGTTTGTTTTAAGGCTTAAAAACAGTAGTAGAACGATAATATTCACTAAATATGTGTATTCCTTATTGAAAA
The DNA here is from genome assembly GCF_053477335.1 of Acartia tonsa. Classification (NCBI taxonomy): domain Eukaryota; kingdom Metazoa; phylum Arthropoda; class Copepoda; order Calanoida; family Acartiidae; genus Acartia; species Acartia tonsa. The sequence goes on along the minus strand of NC_137269.1, from coordinate 36,322,624 downwards.
GAACTATAGACAAAAACAAATTTTTTAATTAAAAAAATGGTTTTAAAAATTAAATCGAAAAAATCATCAAATGCTTTGTAAATGTCAAACTTACAATAATAACAAAATTGACAATAAAAAATATTGGTACGAGTTTCAAAAATTACAAATAATGCCAATTATTTCAGGGATATCCATTTTTTAAAACATTATTTGATTGTCCATGGTAATTCTACGTATCATAGGTAATATGTTAAAAATTAATTTTTGGCAGCTTGACATTAGCAAAGCTTTCCGTGAATTTTTCAGGTTTTATTAACGACTTTAAGGTATCGTTAACTTAATTTTTTTTGGTCTATAGTTCTTTTCAATCAGGAATACTCATATTTAGTGAATATTGTCGTTCTACTACTGTTTCTAAACCTTAACGGATTTTACCCGCAACCTACTTTTCCCTTAATATTAAGGGGGGGGGGGGGGGTTAATGCAACCATCTCGTAATCAATGTATAAATGGCACTTAGAATTCGAATTTTGATCTGAAAATTTGCATGAGTAATCCTTGGTAGGTCTATTTTCCCTAAATCGAACAAAAAGTTGAAAAAGTAGCGGCTAACGGCTGGCGGCTCATCCGTTTAGACATTTGTTGGGTCTTTTCAAGCGAAATCCATCACGAAACCTCTCTCCACATAATGCTTTTTTCCTATCCAAAACGTTTTCAAACGGTTCTAGCCGGAAGTTGCTGGTACTAGTAATCTAAAAAATGTTTTTTTGTATCATTTCACATGATTTAAAGCAAAAATATGTTTCAATAAGTTGATTTCTACGTAATTTATGACAGATTTGCCCTAAAAATAGCCAAAAAACGGCTGAGCCGTTAGCCGTTACTTTTTCAACTTTTTTTTCGATTTAGGGAAAATAGACCTACCAAGGATTACTCATGCAAAATTTCAGATCAAAATTCGAATTTTAAGTGCCATTTATACATTGATTACGAGAGGGTTGCATTAACCAACCCCCCCCCCCCCCTGTAATAATCAAGTATGTACCAAGCGCAGCATTCAACATCATAAAGGCAGGTTTCTCTGTAATGAGAGTTGGTGACTGTACAGTTTAAAGAAGATAGATTTGGAGACCTCCAACGGCACCAGAACCAGCTTTATAAGAAGATTTAGTACTTATATATATGTTATTTTATGTAAAGTTCCCATAAAATATCTTAAAATTGTTGTTTTGTAAAAAATCTGATATTTCTTTTTTTACACAAATTTCCCCAAAATCGGGAATTTTTATGCAGAGAAATTAAGTCCAAAAAATTCTCTCAAAAAATATTTTTTTGTCTGACAAAATCCCCCAGGAAAATTTATGCGGGAAAATTTGTCCAGGAAGTATTTGTCCTACTTATATGGAAAGAGAATAAAATGCCGCAAATTATTTTTGTGCTCTGCCCAACCAAATATTTCCAATGTGCTATTTTGCACATGTACTGTTAGTACATTGTTTATAAATTGTAATTCTTTCAAATATTATAATTTAATTCAGTATAAATCAATCTGTTCACCAGATTGGTTCTCTATTAATGAAGTGATTTTATAGTTTTAAACTGTTTTTATAGTTTTAAGTTTAATTTATTAACTATTATTATTGTAAATGTAATAATAGCTTAATGTTGTTTAGCCCTTTATTCTTCTATAATAATTGGCTATATTAATATGTTTTAAGTTAATTTTTAAAAATCTTTTACTTTTTTATATAAAGTAAAATGATTAAACTTTTAATTTTAAGTTTTATATTAATATATGTTTATGTTAATTTTAAATCTTTTACTTTTTATATAAAGTAAATTGATTAAAAAAAAAAACTTTTGATCTCAATGACTATTAAATGTAACTTCTTTTCCATAAGTCTTATATATATAAATTGATGGTATTCAGAAGTAAAATGCTATGCTACATCTAGTGATAAATCGAACACAAAGTGACACCAAGGTAAAAACATTTCCAAATAAATAATTAGTTAACACAATACATCAAAGCTAATAAATATTATTAAATAGGAGTGTTCCTTCTGTGTTCTTTTCCCAAGCACCCCAATGGAGCTGATTCCATAGGTAGTAATAATTCATAATTCATTTCATTTTTCAAACACCTAATTTGCTCTTTGCCAAGCTCACAATTACTGTGTTTAGTCAAAAGAAACCAGTTACTGTTCTCGTGCTTGGTGCCTCTTTAAGCAGAATTGGTCAAGGTGAGATGAACACATATTCTTTGAATTATTAAGAACACATCTTAACACTACCTATAATAATAATGTAAACTATTTCCAGTGGGAATGGAATAGTGGATAAAGTGGCTGGAAATTAACATTGCAAACCATACTTCCGCAGTAAGTTTGATTTTATATATTAAAGTAGCTAGTCTAAAAAATAGGAACCATCAATTTTATTTTTAACTTCTTTTCCAGTTATTAATGTTTACTAAATATTTTGTAAATTGTAAAGAATATTTAACTTAATATTTAATTTAAATATTCTAAATAGTATTTTTTATTTTAGGTAAATTGTTACCTATGTGTACATGACTGTAGTGTAACTATATTTGCAGAGATAAGTATGAACCCACACTTGTGACTTCTCAGTTACTGTTTCTTGGGCTACCTCTTCTCAGGTAGTCTTGTTCTTGTTCTTAATAGCAGCCACTCTTTTTTCACGGCTGCTACACCCCCCCTTATATTTTGCTTAAAACATTTCTGATATAATATTATATCCAGTGTGGCCACAACCAAAAAAATACTGATACTGAAGAAAAAAAAGGAAATACTGAAAATACTGAAACCTAAAATAAGAAAAAATACTGAAGAAAAAAAAGGAAATACTGAATCCTAAAATAAGAAAAAATACTGAAATACTGAACAAAAAAATACAAATACTGAATAAGTATTTTTTTTATATGATTCCTCATTTCAAAATTTCATATATCATACCTTTATAATTTGGGGGATATTTTAAAGACCTTTTAATTTTGCCTCTTAGATTTTCTTGCACCAATTAAGCATAGGCTTTATCTTTGGACTTAGAGGATAGGTTATTAGAGATAAAATCATCCTTATATGATGAATTTTCCCAAGTTTTAAGATTTTTTGGATAGGCCTCCAGGTGGTTTCTGGACAGGTAAAAAAAATAAAAATTTCTTATTTGAAGAGTTAGAGGTGAGTTTATAAAACAAAATAAGCTTCTTTTAATATATTATTTACATATTTAAAGAAAAAATTACAATCGGCCTCCAGGTTCAGGTGCTGCAGGCCTCCAGGTGGCCTCTGAACAGGTAAGAAATTAAAATTTCTAATTTGAAGAGTTAGAGGTGAGTTTATAAAACAAAATAAGCTTCTTTTATTATGTTATTTACATATTTAAAGAAAAAATTACAATCGGCCTCCAGGTTCAGGTGCTGCAGGCCTCCAAGTGGCCTCTGGACACGTAAAAATTATAATTTCTTATTTGAAGAGTTAGAGGTGAGTTTATAAAACGAAATAAGCTTCTTTTAATATAATATTTACATATTTAAAGAAAAAATTACAATCGGCCTCCAGGTTCAGGTGCTGCAGGCCTCCAGGTGGCCTCTGGACAGGTAAAAATTAAAAATTTCTTGTTTGAAGATCTAGAGTTGAGTTTATAAAACAATATAAGCGTTTTTTTAGATGTTATTTGCATATTCAAAGAAAAAATTACCATCAGCCTTCAGGTTCAGGTGCTGCAGGCCTCCAGGTGGCCTCTGGACAGGTAACAAAAATAAAAATTTCTTATTTTAACAGTCAGAGGTAAGTTTATAAAACAACATAAGCTTCTTTTAATATATTATTTAAACATTTAAAGAAAAAAATACTATCGGCCTCCAGGTTAAGGTGCTGCAGGCCTCCAGGTGGCCTCTGGACAGGTAAAAATTAAAATTTCTTATTTGAAGAGTCAGAGGTAAGTTTATAAAACAAAATAAGCTTCTTTCACTATATTATTTACATATCTAAAGAAAAAAATACAATCGGCCTCCAGGTGGCCTCTGGACAGGTAAAAATTTTAATTTTTTACCTGTCCCGAGACCACCTGGAGGCCTTCAGTACCTGAACCTGGATGATGATGGTAATTTTTTCTTCAATTATGCAAATAACATCTAAAAATACGCTTATATTGTTTTATAAACTTACCTCTAGCTCTTCAAAAAAGAAATTTATATTTTTTACCTGTACAGAGGCCACCTGGAGACCTGCAGCACCTGAACCTGGAAGCCGATGGTAATTACTTCTTCAAATGTGTAAATAACATCTAAAAATACGCTTATATTGTTTTATAAACTTGCCTCTAGCTCTTCAAATAAGAAATTTATACTTTTTACCTGTCTAAAGGCCACCTGGAGGCCTGCAGCACCTGAACCTGGAGGCCGATTGTAATTTTTTCTTTAAATATGTAAATAATATATTAAAAGAAGCTTATTTTGTTTTATAAACTCACCTCTAACTCTTCAAATAAGAAATTTAAATTTTTTACCTGTCCAGAGGCCACCTGGAGGCCTGCAGCACCTGAACCTGGAGGCCGATTGTAATTTTTTCTTTAAATATGTAAATAATATATTAAAAGAAGCTTATTTCGTTTTATAAACTCACCTCTAACTCTTCAAATAAGAAATTTTAATTTTTACCTGTCCAGAGGCCACCTGGAGGCCTGCAGCACCTGAACCTGGAGGCCAATTGTAATTTTTTCTTTAAATATGTAATTAATATATTAAAAAAGCTTATTTTGTTTAATAAAATCACCTCTAACTCTTCAAATAAGAAATTTTGATTTTTTACCTGTCCAGAGGCCACCTGGAGGCCTGCAGCACCTGAACCTGGAGGCCGATTGTAATTTTTTCTTTAAATATGTAAATAATATATTAAAAGAAGCTTATTTTGTTTTATAAACTCACCTCTAACTCTTCAAATAAGAAATTTTTTTTTTTACCTGTCCAGAAACCACCTGGAGGCCTGGAGCTCCGGAACCTGGAGGCCTATCCAAAAAATCTTAAAACTTGGGAAAATTCATTATATAAGGATGATTTTATCTCTAATAACCTATCCTCTAAGTCCAAAGATAAAGCCTATGCTTCCTGTTTACGCAAATGTGTCAAAACTCCCCCCCCCCCCCCCAAATTATTATGCTAATTATGGTTGTTGTCTATAAATTAAAATAGTATTCTATTATTACCATAAAAAAGCAAAATTAATGTACAAAGTTATAGGGTAATTCAAAGGAAAGTAAAGTGAGGTGCGAAGCGCCGAAAAAAATCTGACATCAACTACTTAAATAAACATCTTATTTATGCAAATTTTTTTGGAATTTAAGAAATAATGAAAATACTGAATCATGAAAATTTCCAAAAACTGAAAAATACTGAAGAAAATTTTCAAATACTGAATATTCAGTATTTACTGAAAATACCGAAGCCCCAATTTCCAAATACTGAAGAATACTGAAGAATTTCAGTATACTGAAGAATATGGCCACGCTGTATATCCTATCCAGAACATGACAATTAAAGTCAACAATGTGAAAATTTTTTAATTCAATTACGTAAACTTATGTAGAAATAAAATACTAATTAAATAGAAAGAACAAGAGCACTCTTAAAATTCAGTTTACAAAAAAAAACATTAAATACTTTATTGTACCTAGCCAATTTAAAAAAACGAAGAAATTTGCTTAATTCAAGTTTTTTGTGATTCGAAAATTACCGGGTTAACCCCATACCGAAAATAGCCCCGCCATACCTTATCAAAATGAGACTGAAATACTCACATAAAAAAAAAAACTTTTTGAAGAACCTTACAAATAACGAGTAAGCGATGAAAATGTAAAAACTGTATGATTTTGTAACTAGATATGTCCTAATTTATCTATAACCAAATACAAGTAAATTTTTAAGAAAATGTTTTGATATACCTATTCCTAGGATTATACAAGCGTTATATTTTGTCTCAAATTTTGTTTTAATTAGAAGCAAAATTATTTAACTGTTTATGAAACATTGCAGAATCTTGAGAAATAAAACGTTTATGGGGGACGGGAGATACCCACCCCGTTCCCCATATTACTTTAGTGTAATTATAAAACGTCAAAAATTCACTTGATTTATAAAACCTAAGACAGGGGGTAATTTTTTCCCGTTTTAAACAAATCCTCTTATCAAGTCAAACTTTCATTTCATGAATAAAATTTATTTTAAAATTGAAAACAGTTCGACTTAATAAGGGCATTTAACTAAAATGTTACACACAACTTTATGGAAAATACGCGAAAAAAATGACCCACTTTATACCATGGGGCGTACAAAATAATAAGACAATATTACCTTTTCTAATGAAGCTACATGGTTCCTAAACGTATTCAACGTCTTTTCCAATGATTGTTTTTCTTTGTTGATAACAGCCAGCTGCTGTCTGGCGTTGTCTAGTTGAACAATAGCTTCGCTCTTCTCCTTTCTATACCTGTAATGAGAAAATAAATTGTTGGTTTCTTTAATATCATATCCCAAGATATGAATTTTGGCTATTTTCTAGACAAACTTTTACATAAAGTGATATAATAAACGAACATTCGATTGTGGTTTTCCTTAAATTATAAGGCAATGATCCAAAATTCTTAAGTTAAGAGTTCCGCAGTATGGCTTCGAAGCCGGTCAATATCCGCTGGATAAGAGCCGCTTCTTAGCTATACTGAAAAATCATGTATAGCAACATATTACAGACAATTTTCCACGTATATTAAAATGAAAATGATAAAATTAATGCCAGTTTTGTTAGCTCGGGCCTTCGGTCCCTCGAAGTTTTTCATTTTAATATCCATTGAAAGCTGTCTATAATATGATGCGATAAAAAACTATTATTCCTTTTCTTAATTCCCAAATGGCAATTTAAGTATATCATTAACTTCAAATAAATTTTTTTACCTTAATTCTATTTCTTGTGTTTCAGATTTAAGTTCGAGGATTTTCTGGTCTCGGCCTATAATGTTAAATCAAATTGGGTTAAGGTTTACGGGTAGCCAACCACGGATTAGGCAAAGGGAAAAAGTCCCCCCCCCCCCCCACCATTTTCTCGCTATGTCCAAAGGGAAAAAAATACTCCAAAAAAATTTATGCTTTAGTAACACAATACTCTATAACTAAGATATATCCATAAGCCCTACAGTCTTTATTGTTTACTAGCCCCTAGCCTCTAGGGGCTTTGCCACAAGAGGTATAATTACATCTTCTATTACTTACCCAGCAGAACGGATCGCAAATTTTCGCACCTACCCAGCAGGAAAAAATTTTTGCAATTAAATAACGAATTCGCAAAATTCGTAAAAAAAAAAAATGGGGGGGGGATTTTTTGGTTTTTGGAGGGGTTGGGGGTGTCCCACCCCCCAAAAAATAGCCTAAAACCACCACAGGACCAGTAGTTATATTCCCTGAAGAGTAAAATCCGATTGGTTCAGTGGTTACTGAGATCTTAAGCTTAAGACGGACGGACGGACGGACAGACAGACATCAAGCTACTTTGTATTATAGAAGATATACAAAATGCTTAGAATGAAGAATTAATACAAGAAATTTGGCTTATTTATTATAGTTGTTTTCTTACAATACCTACTAAAATTGAATTAAAGATTTTATACAAGTATAAAAGTATACTGAGAGGACCTGGAGGTCTGCAGCTCCTGAACCTGGAGGCCTATCCAAAAATCTTAAAACTGCGGGTAATTCATCATATAAGAACTATTTTATCTTTAATAACCTATCCTCTCAGTCCAAAGATAAAGCCTATACACCAGGTTTACGCAAATGTGTCAAAACTTCCCCCTCCCCATAGTTGCATTTAGGACAAACATTTTATCCATGTTTATTTACCTTTAACAGCAACTTCAAGTTCATTGATTCTGTTCTGATTCTCCTCCTGTTCACTTTGATGTTGTTGGACAGATTTCAGGGAATTAAGCTCGCTACTTTGTCGGACGTTTGTCTGCTTCACCTTTTAGATAGATAGATCAAAATTAGATAAAGGCTTATTATAAGGCTCCTTTATTAATTTAGGTTGAAGTAAGACATCTCTTATTATTATTATAAGAAAAAATGAGTAAGTTCGGATTAATTCTGTTAGTTTTAATAATCCTCTAAAATACTTTTTACATTTTTTGCATAAAGAATGTCTCAAAAAACTTTACCAAAGACTGAAAATCCTACCTTCTTAAGTTCTGTCATAAGGTCCGTGATATGGTTCTTGGCAGTATCCAAGTTTGATTGAGCCTTTGATAGTTTCTTTTCAAAATTTTTCTTATCGGCTTCAAGTTGATGGTTAGCAACCTCTAGGTTATCTTTAGCCTTCTCTACTTCAGATATTTGGACCTTCAGTTTGTCTACCTGTAGAATAACAAGAATTAGAAAAGCACTAAACATGATAACTTTTGAAAATTCTACAAAATCCACAGTAATAAGACAAGTCTTAAATAGATTTGACACAATGATAAAATGTCATGGAAATCTTTATGAAGCATTATCGGCCTATATTAAAACGATGCCATATAAATATGTTTTAACAGCAAAAAAAAACTGGTTTAGGGAATCAAATAACAATAATTAATACCTGAACGGCCAACTTTTTAGCCTTTTCGTGGAGGATACTTTTCTCTGGATCCTTGGACCCAATTTTTTCCACATAATCGTCGTCCGTTCGAGAATTAAAATTTCTGTTCTGGAGACTTCGTCGACCTAAATTGAGTACGTTCTTGTTATCTCAATCGCTGAGAGTCTGTATCATAAGATCCAGGGATAATGGATAAGACAATGGCCTATAAATTGAAGTTCATCCCCAATGATGATACACAAAATTACACCTTCTGTAGATTTAAATTAGTGGCTGAAACGTTTCGACCTCAACTTTATGAACCAACCAATCAAAATTTAATGAATTCAATCATTAAGAAAATATAATATAACTTTGTGGACTAGTGGAATTAACAGCCCATTTACCCTCTGTCTGCCTAAGATCTCCTAAAACAGTAGAAAGGTTTCCTAAGACCCCTTCCCCTCCAGAAATATTTCTATCATCTAACGTCATCTTTTGATCTATCAGTCTATCACTGCAGGGATCTAAAGGGATAAGACAATTGTCGATAAATTTATGTATATCCCCAATAATTATACCAAAAATGTCCACTCCTAAAATTATAATAAGTGGTTGAAACCTTTGGACACTCAAAAAAGGAACAAACCAATCAAAATTCATTTAAGTCCCCAAAGTTATTGAGTTATTGAACACGATATTATAAAACTTTGGGGGCTAGCGTAATAAAAAGCCCAATATCCCCTCCCTTTATGCTATCAATGTCTGTCTGTCTGTCTTTTAATTTACTCACCAAAGCTTTCCCTATCACTGACCACATCAATGCCAATCCTTCTTCTTGATTCTTCTTTGTCTGGTTCAGAAAATGAGTCATCTTCATCATTCTTGTCAAGAGTACCAATCTTATCCTTCTAATAAACCTCAGATATTTTTCTTTCTTGAATCAAATTTTGATAGTACATAATAGAAAAGGCAGTTTAAAGGATATCCAAAAAAAGAAAGAGATAGAGGGAGAGAGTTAAAAAAAAAGGGACACTTAAATAAGTAGATAAAAAAACTATAATGGGAAATAAAAGAATAAGATAAAGAAGTTGTTAATGGAGTGGAAATAAAACAGTTTATATAGTTTACTATCAAATATAAAAAGAAAGAAAGAAATATATCATCCCTGAGTAATTTTCAATGACAGAGTTGCACTTTCCTTGAAAAATGGTTTGGGTAGCCCGATCATCTTCTTATACACCCCATCATAATTAGATAATTTATCAGCTGTTTTCATTGATTGATTGGAGGATTTTTCAGCTTGAGAATTATCAGTTGTTAGTCGGCTGGGCACTGAGCTTGATCTTGGGGACTTGGCGCTCTTTTGGCTATGTCCCTTGCGTACTGGAATCCTAAATTAGGTTGTTTAATATATACAACTGGGAACATAAAAAAAAACACTTTTCTTAATTAAAGAATAGTTATGTATTGCATAGTATTATAAACAGCTTTCAGAGGATATAAAAAGTACAATTACAACATTGAAACCAGAGGTGAATTCTTTAAAAACTTTTGCCCCACTAAAATCAGTGAGGCAAACTAAAAATTTACAATACAATACAAATTTGTTTAGTGTGGCTGAGAACCAGTTATCATTCACCGAATATTAATAAGTTTTGAAGCCATACTGGCAAAAACAAATCATCAAACCTGGATCTTTTATCAGCTGAGGGGCTGGCAAATGACAGCTGCGTTGTAGTATTGCTGACAAAATCTTTAGCAGCTGACATACTGCTGCCATGTTGGGCTACAACAACAGGGCTGACAAAATTAGCAGTGGGCAAATCTTCGATAAATCCGAGGGGAGTTTTAGGACGTGTGAACACAAAACTTGAATCTTCTTTTCCATTTTTGATCCTACAATAAAAAAATCTTTGATGCATGACAATATTTTTCTACCTTTATAGTTACCACTTTCTTTATTGTAGCCTGACTACTCGTTTGATAGTATAAGTTTATTGCTAGTCTAGACTAGGATATTGTAATGTATCTTAGTAAAGCTAAACTTGTACCGCATATAAGAAGTATCTATGGGACTCAAGCCAAGATTGGCAGCAGATTTTCTTAAACTTGACAAAGGTTCTACCTGACCTGATTAAATCTGCAATGAATAATATGGAGCTAATACATGTGCGAAAGCAGATACATGTGACCGTCCTCTGGAGGCTAACCAACCAAGTATGGGACTCAAAATCTGTCAAATCATTTTCTCTTTTTGCTTTCAAATAATCTGATCAAAATACCTCGCTGGTGATGCGATGTAGAAAAACTAAGTCCTTTTAAAAGCGAAGCTTTTCTATAATTAGGGTCGGTCCGTCCGTACGTCCGTCCGAGATAGATAGCTTTTATTCGTTAATTTAGGCATGTTAGCATTGTCCTATCGATTTTAAATTTTGCATGGTGATTCCTGTAGTAGTTAGGTACGATTTAGAAAACGTGGCAACTCTTTAATCATTACCAGAATGTCCGTACGTCCATTTTAAACATGTTGATTTTTTACATTTTTAACAACTAATTTTTATGTGATCTAATTATCCGATTGTTCTGATTTTTCGTATACTGATTCCTTGGACAACAAAGGACAATATTATAAGCAAAGCCACTCTATAATCAAGTCCTAAAAATGTAAGTATGTCCATAGACATTATCCTGTATCAAGAAGTTTTTCAACAAATTTACTTACAATTTTGCTTTGACTCTTATTCATTTATATTCTGATTTTTCAGTTTTGACACTATACAAGTGTTAATGTCCGTTTGTCCTACCGTTTCAGGGCTTCGCTTTTATGGATGTTGTCATCCTTGTTTCCATAAAAAGTAGATGATTTGTTTTTTAAACTTAAGTGATTTGTTATTTCTATAGTGTTTATTCCAATTTAGTTAAATATTACTTTTAAATCTTGTTTACTTTTATAATAAGAACAGTTTTTATTTACAAACCTTTCCATGTTTTCAAGTTTTTGTACAGCTTCATCATAATTCTGTTTAATCAAAATCAACTCATTTTCTTTTGATGATAATTTTTCTTCGGCTTCTTTTCTCCTAATAAATAATAGGATTAAAGTAGATACAAAGAAGTAAATAAATGTTAAGAAACAAACAAGAAATCAAAAACTCTAAATGGGATAAATCAAAAACATTAAGTAAGCTACTCTACAATTTACTTTGTCTATCAGTCAGTCAGTAACGGTATGGTGGAAATATGATTATCTCGGCTGCTATTAAAGATAGGCAGCTAAAATTTTTAGTAAAGATCCGCATGACCTGCATGCATCTACTCTATACATTGCTTTTTTTCCGTCAGCCTGACGTTTATCATTTAACAGACAAAAAGTTTTCAGATTTCTTTGATTTTTTTACTTTAACTAAACATTTATTTTTATTTTCAAGACAACAGCAATATAACTCACTTTGTCCGTTTATCCATCAATCAGTTTTGTGCTTCGCTACTTATTGATGTTGCCATCATTGTTAAAAAATAAATTGAAGTTACCTTCTCATTGCATCTCTTAAATCAACGAGTAGTTCCTCATATTCTTTATAAATGTTTCCAGTTTCTACGCAATGGAAATTATCATTCTTGTTTTCTTCCCCTACCAAGGGTATAGCACTTGCCTGTGTAGTCAGTCATATTGGAATAAGTAAGTCACGCACTAAATTGAGTTTAATCACATGTTGAAAGACCACAAATTAACCCTTTTCAGCAGAGGTACACAAGAATCAGAGGAGGTTTGGAGCAAACTTTGTTACAAAACCCTTCCGACTTTTTAAAGTGTTTCACTGCAACAACCGTCCCAATTATATAAATAAATTATATTTTTATTTTGAAATTCTTAACAGTCCCCGCTTATGACTTTACCCCATCCCCTCCCCTGGCCATGGAGGAACTTTTTGACCAATAGTTGTTGAGTATTTAGCAACGAAAATTTACGAAAAAATTTCCATCACAATATCCACGTATCATATATCCATTCTTTGCGACTTGATTACTTTTCCAATATCCTGCCTGTGGTAGATTGAGTCTTGCTGGTAAACTTAGCAGAGAAGATGATTTGTATAGTTTATTTGTCTCCCCTCCTTCGCTATATCTTCTCTCCATCTAAATTTACAACATTTATTTAATATTTTTAACTGGCAGCTACGCCACTAGACGCCTCTAGGGGCCCTTGATTTTTTTTATACAGGGAAGTCCAGTAAGTCAAATAATAATTACGCCTAGCAGCACTTTAAATTATTGGCGATTTCTCTTGGAAGGGTGGTACTCTCCTCAAAAATATTTATAAACCATTCTAGGACCTATGAAAAGCTACATTGCTACCATATTGGGTTAGCGGTTAGCAAGATCCTTCGGTACAAAGAGACACACACAGATTCTATTACCTTATTATTAAGATTTATTTTGGTTTAGAAAGGGACCTAAGTATTTCAGGAATATACCATAGAAAGAAAGTTAATCTTTCCACTCATACTTAAAATAAAGGCTTTGGTAGCTTTGTTAATATTCAGAAAAAAGATTCTATTTATGGATATATTATTACTTGACTGTTACATCAGATTTTCATGTTTTCATCTTTTCATAAAGTGAAACTCTCAGTGGGCTAAAAATACGATACCCCCAAACAACCCCCACCCATCTTACTGGATGAACAAACTGACCACTAAGTTCCATGTTAGCAACCTAAATTAACAATGTTTCCCCTGTTATAATATCCACGTATATTATACATCAATTATCTATCTTACCTGATTTAAATCTTCGTCATTATGTTGAGTAAATGACAAGGAAACATCAGGCACAATCCATTCATCATCAAAAATTTCATCTTCGTTGTCAGTTGCCTGGGCGCCAAGATCATCTGTTAGGATGGAGCTTCCATTCAGGATTGAGGCAGTTAACAACAAGGTCTGAAAATATTTTAATGATAAGACAATCTGATATACACATGTACTAATGTACATACATCCCCACCCCAACAATGATCAACAAAATTACCTCCTTTATAGATTAAAATTGTTGGTTGAAAAGATAGGACACTTTCTGGTAAAAATCAACCAATGAATATTAATAAAAGTACTAGGCATACTAAAGGTTTGAAGACAATGACTGAGAAAAAATCTAAAACTTTAGGCAACATTATAATTTTCAGCCACCCCCCCCCCCCCCACCCCCATCCTGAATAAATAAAATATACTAATACCAGGGGAAAAAATTTGGCTGTTAATTACGCTAGTCCCCAAAGTTTTATTATAATGTTATCTTATTCGTTAGCTTTACAACTTTAGTTAGGGACTTCAGTTGAATTTAGATTGGTTGGTTAATTAAATTGAGTGTCTAGACGTTTCCAGACGTTTCAACCACTCATAATGATCTACAAGAGAGGTAACGTACATCAATTTATCGGCCATTTAGATCCCTATTCCATATGCACAAAAACAAATGTGAAATATTTTGAAACTTAAAATCTATATGAACATTTTAAATCGACCTTTCTGCTATTCAATTAATACCTGCTCAATAGAGTTCTGAATTTGGTCTTTAAGCTCAATGGACATACTGCTAATATTCAGAGTATCATCTCCACTTTCAAGCAACTAAAAATAAAAAATATGTGTTATACTTATGTCTTGGATAAATACAAGGTTATGCTTAAGTTACTTTTAGGTTTTTAAAAACTAATTGAGCTAAAATCGAAAGAGCACCCCCCCCCCCCCAATCTAAGGTTACAGCTATTAATGTTGGTGTACTTCAAAGAATTATTAATTTACTGTGATAATAATATAATCATACCTGGACCAAGAAGTGTGTAATTTCTTCTAGACGTTGTCGCAGCATATAGCATACCTCATCCCTGTTCTTTACACAGCTCCGTAGTCGGTCATATCTTAATAAAAAAAAGGTTTTTCTTTTCTTCTTAATTTACTTTTTAATTATATTAATGATCGTCTATTGTCTTATACCTTACACTTAAATACTATGTCAAGGACCTACCAACAATCAAAACATATAAATATTTTTCTTCTAAAAAATAAGTTTCATAAAAAAATATTACCTCTCTCTATAAGTAGCCAAGGTGCGAGAAAACACTTGCGTAGCCTTGTCAATGCCGTGCTTCATAACACGAGATTTTTCTAAAGCTGTCAAATATCTGGTCTGGGTGTTTAGCTCCTTTACTTTGGTGGACAACTTTAAGTTTTCTGTCGCGAAACCTAAAAGTAAGTATTAACCATAATCATCAAAAGTTAAGACTCAAAATCTAACGGTAATTTCATAAACAGACTACCTAACATTTAACAAACTTCATATATGGAGTGGAAATTCAATTTTTAAACTTTTAACCACACATTAGTAGGAAATCATATAAAATAATGTTAAAGTTGGAAAAATACCTTTAGATTTAGAGGTGAAATGTGCCTTTTTTAAATACCAAAGTTTTTTGGTTTCATTTTTTATTAAATCTTACATAAATAAATGGATATAATCTACTAAGCGGAATACAAAAGATTAATCTATATACATTTAAAAAGCAAGGTTACGATTTGAAATAATGGTCTGAGTTTTATTTACATCTTGATTGATTGATTGATTAGCCATAGTTTCTTAGGGTTTGGACCTAAGTAGTCATGTGGTAGTCTGAGACACTTTTGTATAGACACTAGGGCTATCAAGCTCCACGTTCAAGCACATTATGATTGACCCACTATCTCATGAGAGCTACTTATTATTACCTCACTCTCGCCGAGTATGGCAGGTGTCCCAAATTAAGTCACCGTAATGAATGACGCTCTCCGCAGAGGAGCTTGGGATAAGGGAAGTACTGATATTATAACTATGTGACTATTGAGAATCCAAACTTACTCAATAATCCCCTTCTTACACAACCAGGGGAAGTTGTGTGATTATTTACATCTTGTTTGTAAAAGTTTGATTAATACCTTGAATACAAAGATGAGACTTCTTGAGATTAGCCTCAGACAATGCCAGCTTTTCTTCCAGCTTGGAGACATTTTCCTGGACACCTGCAGTTCATGCATTTAATTAGGTAGGTATACAATTTAGTAAGTTTAAGATTTCATTGGGATATATAGAAAAAATACAATACAGTAAAATATGCCCTAATTGCATAAATGATGTTTTATATGTAAAATATTTGTAAATTGGTAAAAATGCAAATGTCATCTCCCTTCCTCTTTTCAGGGAAGCTTTACAAATGTCTTGTGATTTTAAGCTTTTGTCATGACCTCCCTTAGGGGCAAAGCAACTTGCAGTTAAAATAGACATTGTCAAGATAGGTATGAAATTAAATGATGAAAATAAGAAAATGAACAAAATTATTTTTACCTGTATTTTTAACAGAGTTCACAGAAGCTTGGATTTTGGTTAATGTTTCTTTTAACTGTCTCAACTCTTCTTCTTTAGCCTTCAATATTAGGAAATATAGAATCAAGGAATGGCATAACGAGTTCATATTAGCTTTAAATAACTGTCCACAAGAAGAAAAATAAGAATTTAAAAATCTAACCTGAAACTATTAATCTCTGTTCAATTCGAAACAGATTTATAGTAGGAAATGGAAGAACTTTGGTCGCAATGCTGTCAATATAAATTCTGATCAAAATCAAACAGAGAACAATGGTTTTAGAATTATAATTTTTTGTTTTCTTGCAGACAGTCAATATAATTGACGGAAAGCTGTATTATAATTATAACATTCCAATAATAAATATTAAAACAACCTTAAGATCCGCAGATTTTCTTTCAAGCTTAGCAATCAGCTGATTCTTTTCCATTTCAATATCAAGAACAGTTTTCTCCATTTGTTCGATATATTCATCTTTCTCCACCAGTTTGTCCTCTGTGGCACGAAGAATTTGTTCTAGCTCAGCGTTGCGGTTCAGCTCATATTCTAGACAAGGAGAATTATGTTCGTAAGAAGCGCAGCAATAACAGCTAACAGCATAGGTAGCAATTGAACAATGATAGGTAAGTGATGATGAAGTGATGATTTTGTGTTTAAAATTTAATTACCCATTCATTATCCAGGACAGAAATCATAATCCTTATATAAAAGTAACAGGATGTGTGTGCGTATCAAGGATCTCGTTGACTGACCACTGAACCTTTATGGTCCTCATGTACAGTAAAGCATCATAGAGGTCCAGGAAAGGTTATTTTTACTTTTCTAGAGGAGGGTGCCTTCACCCACCTTAGAGAACCCCCCCCCCCCCCGAAAAAAAAAAATTTTACTATATCTTTTAAAACTTAAAACTTTAAAATGAATGGTCAATTTACAGCCCATACCACTCCCTCAAGTGCCCCTAGAGACCTGGCGTAATTAAGTAATATGACATAGCTTACCAAGATGTTGTTCAATTTCCGGACTCACTCTGGAGCAGTTCTCAATAAGTTCCTCTAGAGCTTCTTTAGATTCACTGTTAAGTTTGTAGATTGATATTTTAACCGTATTCAGGAAAATTATGATGATCCCAGGGATCTTAGGGAATAAGACAATGGATGATAAATTGATGTATAACCCCAATGATGATGTACAAAATCACCCCTTCTGTAGATTATTAAGATTAGTGCTTGAATTGTTTGGACATTCAACTTACTTGACCAACCAATCAAATTCAATAAGTCCCCAAAGTTGTTAAGCCAACGAATAAGAAAACGGTATTATAAAACTTTGTACAATAACCAGCCCATTGTCCTCTCCCTCCCAGCAACATGAAGCAAAGCTCACATATGTAAAACAGTTATCAAGTCAAAGAATAGATTTATAGTAACCATGATAAGCTTCAAGCAAAATGAGCCAGTGGTGATCCAGATTAACGCACCTCATATCGATCTTTAAATTAAAATGGCATTGGCGATCCGGCTCACCAAGTGGTTCGCCTATGGATCACCGGCTACACTCGTTTGGTATAGCCACCAAGCCGGATCGAGGTGAGCCGTATTTAATAAATTAATATTTTTTTCAATTAGTTTTAATATTTTATAGCAAAACTATCATAAAAACATTTTTACCCCGATCTGGCTCACCACTAAAATGATTTAAAGATCCAGCTCAGCTGAGAAAAACACATTCCTCCCGAAAGAAAGATATAAAAATCCTCAGGATATTTCAAATATGAATTGATCAAGTGAGTTTTAAAGTAGAGATAAATTCAAACAAAACGCACTCTATAACTGTTTCCAGCCAAAGAAATAAAATTTTACCTTCCCTAAAAAAATCGTCATTAATTTGCAATGCATAACTATCAAATCAGAAAGACTATAAAACAGTAATACGGTTCAGTTTTGACGAGAACTTTCGAGAAAATCATAAATCCAATCCGTTTTGAATAATAAACCTTAGTTTCAGTTTATACAATCTTTTCAAAATAGTCTAGTAACCTTTACTACTTGATAATAATCTACATTCCTAATGACAACTTCAATATTTTCAGCTTGGGCAGTAAGATCATCCAAATCAATAAAGTCATTATTGATTAAGTTATCTTCCGTGTTTGCTTGCTTTTTCATCAGCTTAAATTGCGGATTTTTCTGCAGACGTTTGATTAAATTGAGGAAAGAACAAACCTCCTAAAAACATAAATTTAAAATAAAGCCTATTTGTAGGTATTTCAATAAGAAGCACATCAGCAAGATGGCAAACATAAAAGACAACAATTTTTAATATTGGTAGATTTCCTATATTATAAAGTAATACGTATTTTTAAGTCTGAATCTAAAGATCTCGGAAATTGCCGATCAGATTGGTTAGTAATTTCCATGTAAGCTTTATACATATCTATGGAAAGTTTTGGGCTATTTTTATGAACCCCAATCTGCACGTTCTTAGAAGCTAGGATCGCAGCAACTAGCAAACACAGAAGTTACATATTTTTTATTATCGCAGTCCATAAAATCAATTCAGAAAAAAAGAAGCTGAGCTACTAAATAAATGCCTTACTTGATTTCTCTTATTCAGTTCAGATTCAAGCCTGGAAACCTGGCCATTGCATTCGTCAATCTTGGCTTGGTGGTTGGTTTCCGTGTCCTGTAATATTCAAGTAGTAAAACATGGAGAAAATTCATGAATAAGGTATAGCCAACAAGCAAAACAAATCTAAAATAATATTTGGGTGGCATATTAAAAGGTCGTCAATTCTACTTAGAGTTGCCCCCAAACTTCAGCAGAAAATGACGTAAAGGTTTCTTGATTTTTTCCCGAATTAATTTCGTTGTTGGTATAAGATGGGGAAAAATAAATATGAAGATCTTATAATCCAAGTATCCAGTACAATTAGAGACATCATAGAAAGCTAATAAATAATGAAGAGATCGCAAGATAAAGGAATCAGGAAGACCATTGACTGTAAGTTCTTAAAATAGCAACTTTCAGTAACTGACCAATATACCAGAATTTAATTTATTTTATAAAAGCCTTTTTATCATTACAGACATTAAATTACCAATTTTACCTCTTCCCCTCCAAAAAAAAATAACATGTTTTACCTTTAATTCATTGTTAAGATCAGAAACTTTTCTCTTCAACTCAATTATAGTCGCAAGGTTAGAGTCTCTTTCTTTCTCCAGTTTAGAGATTGTATCCTCCAAATTCGAATTGTTCTTCTTATTAGGAATCTTAAATTAAAAGAGTGTTACAATAAAATGTTATTCATACTGTTATCTAACATTGCCTACACAAGTTATATTAGATTTTGATAATCAATGATTAATAGTAATTAAGTATATTCTGAAAGAAAACACTTAAGTTCAATGTTGGAAGGGACTAATATTCACTTGCTCTCGTTCGTCCCCTTTAGAATAAAATAAAATTTAAAAATCATCATTTATCAACTTACCATATTTTTAAGTTCGCCAATTTCTTTATCCTTTATAGCAATATCTAACTTCATCTGTTGTGCAAGCTTTTCAATCCTGCTGATAGTTTCTATCTCCTTCTCTAATCTGTTAGCAATACCATCCTTTTCTGCCTTCAACTGGTCATTTTCGTCCATAGCTTCTGAGAGTTTGTATTCGGCATCATTCTTCTCGTTCATAGCTTCGTCTAAATTCTTTTGTATTTCGTCCTTTTGTTGCACAAGATAAAAGTTCTCTTCAATCTTATTGTCCAGCTCCTTACTTAATTGAGTCACCTTAAATTAAACAATCGTCAGAATAATAATAATAATTGAAATATGAATAGAATCTTATAATTTCAAAAGTTTCTTAGATCAAATTACATTACATACCTACCTACACTAAAGAAGTAAATCAAAATGGAGCATTTTAAATTTTTACCTCTTCTTTAAGATTTTCAATAGCTGTTTGATTTTCCATGTTGTTCTCAGAGTTCGCGTCCATTCTAGAAAATAAAAGTTAAAATTGATAAAAATCCGTTAAAATGAGAAAAATGGTAATTTTCCATTAAACAAGAATGACAACATCTATAAAAGCGAAGCTCAGTAAAATCAGAAGGAAGGACAAACAAACAACGTGTAGAGTGTCAGAAATTAACATCCAAACATTAATTAAGTATAAACAAAATTGTACATATATTTGTTGCAAAATTGCATAATACAGGATACTGTAATAAAACATACTTAAAGGGGGGGGGTAAAATGTGGTGACTCGTCACACGACATACCAGCAATTTTATTTTGGGTGCTACTCCCTTAGTTTTAGAGATAATTGGATGAAATCTTTTGGGCTGGGTCACTAATTACCCCAACTATTGGTATCTTTCAAAAAAAATGGCGGCGGGACCGCCGCTCCCGCCGCCCGCCGCCGTTTTCCGCCGCCACCAAAAAAAATTTTTTATTGCATTTCTCGCCGAATTAGGCAATTTGGAATCATTTGAGACCATGTTATTTTTTTCAAAAATTTTTCCCCTTACAAGCAACCCTGCGGGGGGACTTAGTCATTTTTTTCAAATTCTCGTTTATCAAGGTATATCTTAAATACAGTGCTACTCCTGTGCTTTTAAAGATATTGAAACAAAATCTTTTTAGGTTGGTAAGTAAAAAATATTTGAATTAAGAAAACGGCGGCGGGACCGCCGCTCCCGCCGTCCGCCGCCGTTTTCCGCCGCCACCAAAAAAAATTTTTTTATTGCATTTCTTGCCGAATTAGGCAATTTGGAATCATTTGAGACCATGTTATTTTTTTCAAAAAATTTTCCCCTTACAAGCAACCCTGCGGGGGGACTTAGTCATTTTTTTCAAATTCTCGTTTATCAAGGTATATTTAAATACAGTGCTACTCCTGTGCTTTTAAAGATATTGAAACAAAATCTTTTTAGCTTGGTCAGTAAAAAATATTTAAATAAAAAATGGCAGAGGTACCACCGCGGAAAACGGCGGCGGGACCACCGCTCCCGCCGTCCACCGGCGTTTTCCGCCGCCACCAGAAAAAATTTTTTCATTGCATTTCTCGCCGAATTAGGCGATTTAGAATCATTTGAGACCATGTTTTTTTTACTTACCCACCCAACACCTGAAAAGATAAAAGATAATGTTTAAAAAAAAAAAATTTTGGTGGCGGCGGAAAACTGCGGCGGACGGCGGGAGCGGCGGTCCCGCCGCCGTTTTCTTAATTCAAATTTTTTTTACTTACCAACCTAAAAAGATTTTGTTTCAATATCTTCAAAATCACAGGAAAATTACTGTATTTAAATATACCTTGATAAACGAGATTTTGAAAAAAATGACTAAGTCCCCCCACAGGGTTGCTTGTAAGGGGAAAATTTTTTGAAAAAAATAACATGGTCTCAAATGATTCCAAATTGCCTAATTCGGGGAGAAATGCAATAAAAAAATTTTTTTTGGTGGCGGCGGAAAACGGCGGGAGCGGCGGTCCCGCCGCCGTATTCTTAATTCAAATATTTTTTACTTACCAACCTAAAAAGGTTTTGTTTCAATATCTTTAAAAGCACAGGAGTAGCACTGTATTTAAGATATACCTTGATAAACGAGAATTTGAAAAAAATGACTAAGTCCCACCGCAGGGTTCCTTGTAAGGGGAAAAATTTTTTAAAAAAATAACATGGTCTCAAATGATTCCAAATTGCCTAATTCGGCGAGAAATGCAATAAAAAATTTTTTTTTGGTGGCGGCGGAAAACGGCGGCGGGCGGCGGGAGCGGCGGTCCCGCCGCCGTTTTTTTTGAAAGATACCAATAGTTGGGATAATTAGTGACCCAGCCCAAAAGATTTCATCCAATTATCTCTAAAACTAAGGGAGTAGCACCCAAAATAAAATTGCTGGTATGTCGTGTGACGAGTCACCACATTTTACCCCCCCCCTTTTTATGATAAGATTATAGAGATGCTTGAATTATATATATTATTGTACAATTGTTGTCCTAGAAATGATTATTCCAAAAATCAGACGAATAGGATAATAATATCATATGAAAAGTTATTTTCAAAACAATATAAAACACAGCATGTTTTAAACGGTTGTAGGAATTTCTAGTAAGGATTATAGAGTTGCTACGCTTCCTAAATCGTAACTTACTGTTATAGGAATCATCATGCAAAGTTTGAAATCGATATGACAAAATGAAAAGAGCCAGCCGTTACGGAAGTACCGACCCTAATTAGAGAAAAGTTTCACTTTAAAAAAAAGTCTATTTGTACCTGCTGTCATTTGCAAAGGATCCAAAAGCATCACTATACAAAATTCTGGATTCTTCACTTAGAGGACCTTTATTATTATCCACAGCTGATTTGGTCTGTGCAGCAGTACTTTCAATCAGCTGATTTAGTTGACATTCAAGATCAGCTGATCGTTGATTGGCGGCTTTTTTCTCTGCTTCGCTGTAGGCTAATTGTGACTTCAACTGGTCAACCTGAAATGAATTTTTATTAGTGAAATTTTTTATCCCACAAGGTTCTCCTTTACAAGGTAGCTTCTCGTAGGCCCTGGGAAGGTTTGGGACTATTTTAGTAGACCACCCAAGAAAAAAAATCCCCGCCCCCCCCCCAAAAATACTTTTTACTCTTTTTTTAAAATCCAAAATAGATTGGGTTATCGAATTTAACTCCTCCCTCCTCAAGTACTCCTAGAGGCCTCTAGGGCGTAGCCGCAAGCGTTAGGGAAATAAAATATGACATCTTTAAATAAAACCCAACAACAAATATTACCTCCTGCTTGTATTTATCTTCAATTGATTGAAGGCCTTTCGAGGCTTCATTCACCAAAGCTTTATTTTCCTCCAATTCGCGTTTTAACTCTTCGCCTCTAACCTAAAAAACATACCTATAAGATGAGATTCATTATATAATAATACGGGGTGAGTACTTAGTATTAGTAATAGTTATTTCTTTCATCTTATTATAAACGGCTTTCCGCGGATATAGAATGTACAGTTATAAGATTAAAAAAACTGGTTTAAATCTTATGATTGTACATTTCTATATTCGTAGAAAACTGGATATAATACGATGCTAGACATAGTTTTTTCGTATGGATGAGAACCGGTTCCTATCCACCGGATTCGAATGAATACGAGAAACAAAATTAGTTTTCTGAAACAAATATAGGAAAAATACTACGGTTCCCCTTTTAAAATATACTAGTTGCTACGCCCCTAGCATCTAGTGGAGAACGGATATGTCAGGAAAATAGCCTAAAACCACCTAAGACCTATATAATCCTACCCTGAAAAGAAATACGTCCAATTCGAATAAGTCATTTCTTTAGGTACAGGATTGTTTACCTTTAAATCAATGTTTATTCTGTACAAATTTTCTTGTTCCACGGGACCAGAGAACAGACCTAAAATTTTCATTCATTTTTCATTCATATTTCAATTAGTAAAGTTAATTGTGTAAAATTATTAAAAACCGAAGCTTTTCTAGATACATACATTTATATTTTGTCTGTCAATCTTGCTTACTGAGTATTGCAACTAGTGTTATCAGTGTTTCGGAGCCGGAGCCGGGAGCAGCAACATTTTGGTGGAGCCGGAGCCGTATTTTTCGTTAAAAACAGCCCCGGCTCCGGATTAGCTAAAAATGATTTTTAAAAGTAATATTATAATCTGGCAACGGTATATTTCCATATAATAAACTGAAAAACTATTGTTACTTAACAAATAGACATACAACCTTCTACTTTAATATAGCTTTAATCAAATAAAAGCAAAATATTTTATATTATTTTTTTTTTTTTTGTCAAATTCAATAATGAAAAAAAATTTATATATTAATTTTAAGGTAGGAGCCGGAGCCGTATTTCCAGATACGGCTCCGCGGAGCCGGAGCCGCATCAAAATTAAACGGCTCCGACACCCTGATTGTTATGTATGTAAACCTTTGCATGAAGATTAATGTAACTATTTGACATGATTTATGTACTTGCACTCCACTGGAGTAAAAATCTATATCGTGCTTTCTTATTAAAGTAACTATTTTGGCATCCACTAGAATCCACTAGTAATTCACAACTTTACAACTTCTTTAAGCGATTGAGATTATAAAATGATAAGATTTTTACTTTAATGCATGTTATCGTCTATGTTTTTAATAAAGTTTAATTACAAAAGGTGAAATAATGCACGTTTCTATAACCTTAACATTAGAGTTAAATAACTCTTTGTTCATTTATCCAATAAAATAAAGGGGGGGGGCGAAAGTGACACTTTTTGAAACCAAAACTAAGAGTCAACAAAGGAACTCAACTAAAAAAAGGGTTACAGGTCTGAGATTTTGCATGGCAGTTGCTTTATAGGGGTACAATATGGAACTGTGAAGAAACGGCGGCGCAACCGCCGAAAACCGCCGTTTCCCGCCGTAATTTTTGTTGCCTTTTCTCGGCGGTTTTCGGCGGTTGCGCCGCCGTTTCTTCACAGTTCCATATTGTACCCCTATAAAGCAACTGCCATGCAAAATCTCAGACCTGTAACCCTTTTTTTAGTTGAGTTCCTTTGACTTTTAGTTTTGGTTTCAAAAAGTGTCACTTTCGCCCCCCCCCTTTAATTACCTTTATTTTCCTCCAGAAAATAGATTCTCAGTTTTAAATTAAAATTTTCTTTCCTATTGAAAATTAAATATTGAACCAGTTTATTAAAATTCAGAATCATTCATTTTTTCTTTCTATAGTTTTAAGCATATCTGTGCGAAAGGAGGGGGGGGGGGGGGTGGCACCACTCACCTAATTTCTAAATTTGAATAGCATGCCCCTCAACACCCCCCCCCCCCCAAACCTAGATGAGGTTCACACCCCATGAAAAAGGTCTGTGCAATTCTGGGACTTTAAATGATTATTCCCCCCCCCCAAAAAAAAATAGCTAATAAACTTGTTATACCTATGTTTTTGTCTTAAAATCTTAGGTATATCTTGAAATAAAAACTTGTCCTTATATTCTCCTTAAATAAGTTTGTACTCTTTGAACTTATTCTGACAAAAAGACAGGCATATCCTAGCAATACGATAGCTGCAGCTATATCAAAAAATGCAAGAACGCCTTTTGACAGATTAAAAAACTGGTTTAATTCCTGAGTGTGGTCAGCTGTTCTTCATAATCTTTCATTGTTAGGCCCCTGCTCACTCCATGCTCGTTAATAGAGTTACTTACTAAAATATTTATATTTAATAGATAATGAGATAGTTAGGAAATATTACATATATTTACATAAACCTAATGCAATGTATTTGGAAAAGTTGACATCAGATATAGATCAACATTTATAACCTAAGCTTATTCATAATTGTCCAACTCTGACCAAAGTATTGAAGTACCTTGATACATTCTATACATAGAATTTTAAAGAAATATTTTAGAAAAATATCAATTTAGATCACTAATCTTACCTATAGAATGATTGCTTCCATCAACCTGCCAGGAGGTCATGGCAGGACTGTCCTCCAGAACGGATCCTCCAGCCGTTACTGGACCTGGAACCCCAAGAACACAGGGAGAAAGTGGCCGTCCGTCTTTTGGTGGAGTTAATGGCGTGTCTGTAAACCTGTCCAAATATTTCAATTAAGATCCAATTCTCATTTTTAAGTTATGTTATAAAAAGAGACCAGATGGCATATAGTAGCTTACTTTTTATTAGAGGACAACTAAATGATTTAAACTTTTAGGGTTACCTTTTTATAAGAGGACAACTAAATGATTCAAACTTTTAGGGTCACAATATAGGAAAAAGAGGGAAGTTGACATTTCCTAACAATAAAGCCCATGTATTTACGAGTATTATTCAATTTAAAAACTTTAAAGAGATTAAATAGATTATCTGGCGCTTTCATTTCACTTTTCTGCCCCCCCCCCCCCCCAACCCTATATTTTAGTAAACAAAAAAATTTCTAACACTTTGCTCTATCCCTGCGGGATTTATCCAAACCTAATCTAACCAAAATTATCATTAAAATAAGTTTTTTTTCGATAAAAAGGTTCGTTTTTAGTCCATTTGAGGTATGAGAAAAACCGCTCATCATCTTGTGAAATTCTAATTAAACAAACATTTTCTATTATGATTTTAAAAATATATTCCTGACTCGTTGTTTGGTTTGACTTGGTGGAGTTATGTGCATCTGAACAATATTTTTAGCTGGATCTATGTATAACACAGGGCTCTCCTGAATAAAAAGTAAAGATTATTATAAACATAAATTGTAGGCTATTTTTCCAAGAAATATACCACAAAACAAATCATTTTCGGTTTTAAAATCGTTAATTTTCAAAGAAAGTAAAACTATCCTTGTCCCAAAGTTTTATAAACACTTATCTAAATCTTTTATTCGTTTGAACTTCAACATTTTACTTGGTTTTATAAATCTTTAATTTTATCTGCACTAAAAGGTACCTAATTCAGAAATGCATGATTAAGGATGGGCAACGATTTAAAGTCCATTGTCTCATCCCTCAAGTCACCTAGTATTAAAAAAACCTAACCTGTCCTTCTTTCTGTGTATCAGCCCCCTGGCCCTGCGGGGTCAAACTATCATCATTCAAAGGCAAGGAGGGATCCATCTCTGTTGATTCATCCATCATTTTTATAATATGTCACTTATGTTAATGTTATCATCTAAAAAAATATTAAAATTCAAGCGTTTTATTGTTGCTTTTATAGAGGTACTTTATTTAGATCACATAAGATAATTTTAAATGCTTCCTTGAATAATAAAAATACTTTTTTTATGCGGGAGCTGGAATACTGCAACGATGTAGAACAGGACAGGCAAAGATTCTTTAAGGATAAAACTTTGAAATGAGTAGTTATAGAAATGAGCATTAACCAGAAGAAAAAAATAAAATCTTTGTCAACCCTGTTCTACCATATAATGTTAAGTATACTCAAGTCCCTTGATTTCAGGGTTTATATTTTACAAAGGAGGGTGGGGGGAAACTTTCTATTTTACTCAGGAAGGCAATTTTTTAGAGACAAATAATTTAATTTTATTATTGTGAATAATAACCCTGTGAAATAAAATCTATAATTGATAATAAAATATATCATTTTACCGGATTTTGTTTTTATAAAAGTATACAAAAATACATATACACATAAAATATAATTTCTTATAATTCTTTAATTTTCTTGTATAAAAAGACGACAAAAGACATTCACACATTATTAAGCTTGCCTAAAAAGAATTTACAAAGAGAACATCATTTTTAATTTCTGATTTGTTAATCCAATGGTTTGAGTTCGACTTTGTTTTTGATTCATCTCAAGATTTACTTTGTGTTGGGCAAAGCGCGTCTACAATATTTTAACATTCACAATTAGTTTTTTTTTTAAGAGGAATTGGATAGACAAAGTGTGAAGAGTAGTTGAACACGAGTCGGGCGGTTCTAATCCTAAGTTGAAGTATGGAAAAGAAACAGGTGCAGTGTCAAAACGGACTAAGGGAAACTTGTTAGAGTTCAAGTTCCCAGACCAGTCTCTTCCTAGATATAGGCCAGGGTAACCTGGAGGAGAAAGTGTAAGAACGTGTGATTACCTTCAATGGTAGGGATGGTTAATTGCAGGGAGGAGACATTGACTGTAAATTTAAAGCATAGGATTTTTACATGTTCTCTCATTAGTTGGTTTAAAAACTTTGAGTACTGTCTTATCAAATCTTCAATATCGGGGTCCAAACTTATCCACAAATAATTCAAATCTACAAAAGGGGTAACTATGTTTATAATCAATGAGTAACATCAAACATCGTCCATTGTACTGGATGTAAATGTTAAAATGTTCCTGAAGAGAAGGATATGAGGCTCTGGCTTGTGAAACATGTAGTGCACCCAACCCTGCAAAGAAAGACGGATCATGAATAAAAAAACGAAGTCATCTGTAAGCTCTCTCACCAGTAAAAAGTTTTCCTTGACGTTAAAGGTCCAAAATTTTGCAATACGTGTAAAGCAGAACTTTTTGGAAAAAAAAATTTCGGATCATTGAAAAAAAGTATCGAGTATCGTCGTATTTTTTACAGTAGCTTTTTTCTTATTTCTAGCCCCTGCGGGGAGATCTAACTCTTCAGGACGAACTTTTACCTTACCTAATCTAAAAAAACATATCAAAAGCTACTGTGAAAATACGACGAAACCTGAAACTTTTTTTCAATGATCCGAAAAAAAAATTTTCTACAAAAAGTTCTGCTTTACACGTATTGCAAAATTTTGGACCTTTAACGTCAAGGAAAACTTTTTACTGGTGAGAGAGCTTAGAGATGACTACAAGATTTAACTAAATTAAAATATCCGCATGCATTCCAGTAAGAAACAGAGTTATTCAAAGCATACCTAACGTTTTTAGTTAGGTAATGCTCGTGTACAAAAAAAGAACTACCTATGACCAAGTACATTAAAAAATCAAACACAAGTTGAAAATAAATCTACGAAAAACTTTGACCAACTGGCAAAAAAGTACAAGACTAAACAAATTTTGGATCATGGAAAGAGAACGAAGTAGCAGTTTTCGTCGTGTTTTCACGGTAGCTTTCCTCCTATTTTTAGCCATTGTGGTGGATCTAACCCTGCGGGGCAATCATTAACATTTACCGAACCTAACTTAAAACAACCTATCAAAAGCTACTGTGAAAATACGACGAAACCCGCTACTTCGTTCTCAAATTTCCATGATCCTCAATTTCAAAAAAAAAATGTTGTACCTGACTCTGTTGGACACCAATACCACGCCATTCCGTCTCTGACATAAGATGGGTGGTGGGCACTTGCTTAGCGATATCCTAAACAACATTTTTGTGTAATAGATTTATAACCCTAAAGAGGTGTATATTAAGAATCTGCATAGAATCCCCTGCTAAATTCAATGGGCGCGCTATTCCAACCCATTCCTTTTATGATATGATGACCATTGATACCAAAAAAAGTGTGTTGATAGCTTTTTTTTCTGGAATATGTAAAATTCTGTTTTTGTTAAAAAATTCTTCCCCAGGGGGAACCCATCGGCCATCCCCTATTTTTTTTTATGAAAATCGAAATTGACATATTGCTGAAAAAAGCTACAAGAACACTTTTATTGGTATCAATAGTCATTATGTCATAAAAGAAATGGGTTAGAATTGCGCGCCAAAAATTTTTTGCATTTTGAGTCGGTCTAATATACAATACACCCCGCTGTTACCCTAGAAGGTCAGACAAAATATTCCATCCAACTTTTAAAAGGAATTTCTTGTAGATTTTTGTTAACATTTAGTTACGTGATTCAATCAGATAATACAGGCGAACCAAAAGCTTTGTCCTAAAAAACCACTGTTTATATCTGTCTTATTAAATGGATGGAATATATGTAATACCCCGGCTTTTTCATGCTAATCTATCTTTATAATTATTATCTATCTATCTATTTACATACCTTGGGTAACATTACATGACGATATTCATATTTATCGTCTGTGTATTTGTCACTGTAATAAATGTCTTTGATGGGCATTTTGTCTGAAATTTTTAGTAGGTATTACATTAAAATACATGGAAAATTAGGGGCAGAAATAAATATCCTAAAAGACGAAATAGGTACCTAGCTAAGATTAATTAAAACCTATTTCAATTTTTCCTTTTTAGAATTCTTATTAGAGTGAAGGTTATAATATCATAAATAATCATACAACAAATTTCATAAATACATTAATATCACAAAAATTTAGCATTCATAGAATTTAGGCCGGATACTGAGTTGATCAACTCGAGAGGAAAAACTGTGAATTGGATTTTATTTAAATACATTTCTGTCTTTGCCTTTAAAAAGAAACCTTCAAAGTTTTTTAGATAGTTAACTAATATAATATAATTATGATGAAACATTTTTTTAGAATTTGATTAGTCCTATTGTGTATACAGAGACGAATATTCTGCATAAGATTAATTTTTCCCCGGCTGCAAAATATTCCATCCCCCCCCCCCCTAATTTTTTCCACAAGTAAAGTTAAAAATGAAAAATCTTCACAGTACTCTTTATTTTATTTATTTTTTACCCCTCCATCATAATTTTCAAGTTTTTTTACCAAGGAGGGGAAAATATGTTTTTCGTTCTCTTATTTTTTTCCCCCTCCAACATATTTTTAATTTACCCCCCCCCCCCCCTTTTAGCAGGGGGGCCCACGCAGAATATACATCTCTGTGTGTATAACTAAACTTTTTCTTCTAATAACCTTCAGAATTTCTCTTGATAAAAACAGTCCAAGCTTCCTCAGACTAAAGTATCTCGCTTAGCTATGAGCCTCCAATGATATTGAGGTCTCCATCGCTCCAAACAGCCTCGGTTTCGCTGTCCTCTAGTTCTTGACGACGGCTGGGACTTACACGACCTAAAGTAGAGGATCAGTTGAATCCCAGAAGGGTTAGGTACGTTATCTAGAGAATCTGAATATTTTGATGTAGGTCTTTAACTAGGTAGGTACTTATTTGTTTTTATGACAATAAAGTTATTTCTTAAGTCATTCACTTTGTTAGAGGAATCAAAAGCTTAAATCTTACCTCCAATGCTATCATTATTGCTGACAACCTCAGTCATCTCGAGGTCATAACTAGCCTCCAGCCCTCCATCGTTGGCCGCCTCTATTCTTTGCAATCCTGTGCAAAACAAATATATTATCATTTGGGAGAGAATTTCTTTATCCATTTAGGACGTACCTACTACCTACATAATTGACAAAAATCCATGAAAGATAAAAAAAAAATATATAGTATCGCACCCTAAAAGGCATTTGATGGAAGTAAATAAAAATCATATTAAATGGCGGTATTTAAGGGGTCTAAAGAATATTTATATATTTATTTCACATAGGCTTTCTAATACCTGTTTCTAGAAGATGCAGGGGTGTATATTCTGCACAAGATTTATTTTTTTTCCCCTGCTACAAATTTTTTTATTTTTTTTCCCCCTAGATTTTTCTTAAAAAGTAGGGGGGAAAATAGAAAAATATTTAAAGAACTCTATATTTTATTTATTTTATCCCTCCTACCACACATTTTTTTAGTTTTTTTAACCAAGGAGAGGGGCGAAATGGAAAAAATGTGTTCAGTTTTCTTAATTTTTTTTCCCTCCAACCACTTATTTTTTATTTCCCCCCCCCCCCCCCCTGAGCCGGGGATCACATGCAGAATATACACCCCTGAGAAGATGTGTGGGAATTTTAGCATATTATTCTATTATATAAAGTTTAAGTAATAAGCTTTTAGGTCTGTAGCGAAGGATCTCGCTAACCACTGAACCGATAGGGTTCTCCTTTACAGCAAAGTTTCTAATAGGTCCAGAGATGGTTTTAGGTTATTTTATTTTTATAATCAAATCTAGGTAATGGTATGGTTTAGAGCTAATCTTATGCCCTTCCATATCCCTTCTAATAAAAATCAAAGTTAATCAAAGATGGGACGATGGGCTGTTTATTACACTAGTCCTCAAAGTTTTATTATAACATTTTCTTTGCTTAATAACTTTAGGAACTTTAGTGAATTTTAATTGGTTGGTTCAGTAAGTTGAGTGTTCAAACGTTTCATTCAACCACCAATTGTAATTTACATAAGAGGTAATTTTGTGTATCATCATTGGGGATGTACATCAATTTATCAGCCATTGTCTTATCCCTTTAGATCCTCGAAAGTTAATACCTGCCAAAGCCGCTTCGTCCTTAGGATTCAAACTTAGAGCTAGACTGTATTGTTCCATCGCTTCAGCTTCTTTGCCCTGTTTTGCCAGTAAATCACCTAAAATGAAAAGTAGTATTTAATTTGCCAGGGATCATGAGGAATGAGACAAAAGTATTGTTGTGGGTCCCCAAATTTTTTCATTTAAGTTTTAACAAATCAATGTAAAAGTAATAGAATAAACAAACAAAAACCAAAGCTTAAGAAGAAAACATTAAAATTTATGCCTTATCATCTTTGGAATCGTCACTTAATTAATCATTTCATTTTTAAAACAAAATAAGTAAAAGTTGGTAAAGGGAGAAGTAGGTTGCGCTAAAAAATCCGTAAAAGTGTGATTTTCAGGCTTAAAAATAGTAGTAGAACAGTAATATTCACTAAATATGTGTATTTCTTCTTGAAAAGAACTACGGTTAAAAGTTAACTTAAATTTTTATCGTTTTACTACTGTTTTTAACTTAAAACTTACAACCTTAACGGATTTT
Source organism: Acartia tonsa (assembly GCF_053477335.1). Lineage (NCBI taxonomy): Eukaryota > Metazoa > Arthropoda > Copepoda > Calanoida > Acartiidae > Acartia > Acartia tonsa. The sequence continues at coordinate 36,290,394 of NC_137269.1, read as the reverse complement.
TAGTGCAACCTACTCATCCCTTTAACAATAAATAGTGTATCTTTCCATAACACACCTACAAAATTGTTTAGTGAAGTGAATCAAGCAAACTAGCATAAAATATTTATGTTTATGTTTACTTGAGTACTTGGTGTAGAGAAAAGCTTAGGTACTCAATGATAGGTACAAGGACGATTTTTCATTAAAATTACTTCTATATAAATCTAAATAAAATACAGTTTATAATACTCTTATTAAATCATATCTTTATTTAAATTAGAAAATTGTTTTTTTTTAAATAGTAAAAACAAAAAACATTGTTAAAAATGAATACATTTGAAAATAAATTTGAGACACCTACCGGTGTAAAAATAAACTACATAGAATATAAAGATGTACCACAGAAAGTTAGCTTACCTAATACTTGATATAGCTTGCCACTACTCTCATATTGTAAACTTCGCTTGATATATGACACAGCCTAAAAGATAAAATAAATTACAATGAATATAAAGGCATACCTATTACCTAATAAAATATGGCAAAAATAGGGAAATTTTGTTTATTTTTATGAATTGTTAAATCTGTATCATGTTATCATGTTTTACTTTTGGTGCAACGACACAAAGAAAAAGAGGTTCAATTTTCGCAAAATAAAGAAAAACAATCATAACTTATCTAGGTATGAGGTATCTAATATTTAATATTTTTTTTCAATTAACTTTCCTAATAACTGTTTTAACAATAGACTAATATTTTACTTTGACTTACAGTATCTCTTAAAAGTTCTCTTCAAACTCTAAAAAATTATACCTTTTCTTGAGCACCTTCTCGTTCCAGCAAATCTACTAAGAGGTAAACAGCTGGCAGATAGCCGGCATCCGCGGCTCGCTCCAACAAAGTCTTGGCTCTGGCAACTGCTAATGGTTCCTAATAAAAATATTTTTTTTTATAGAAAGTTCTGGGAACTTATATATTATCTATGTACAAATCTATGTTCTAATAGTTTTTTTGATCATGGAAAAAAAGACTTTACGGCTTCCGTCACATTTTCACAGTAGCTTTTCTTCCTACCTATTTCTAAACCCTGCAGAAGGCCTTAATTCTGCGGGGCCTATTTCATAACCCTGTGGGACAATTATTAACATTTACCGAACATAACCTAACAAATACCAATATAAAAAACTACTGTGAAAATAAGATGAAACCCGCTCTTTCATTTTCTTTCCATGATCCGATTTTTATAGAAGGTTCTGAAAACTTAACTTCTATCTATAAACATAAACGTTTAGTTTTCCTTGTTGATAACAATTACGGCAATATTACCTTCAACAATGCAGTGGCATAAAGAGTCAAAGCTCTTGGTGAATTATTAAACTGTTTACAGGCCTCGGTTGCTGCATTAGCTGCTTCTCTATGACGTTGCAGCCCGATATTACATTCTACTATCCCTTGGTGTGCTTCTAACCTAAGATGAAATACTTCTTGTAATTCTAGATCAAGGAAACTTGTAACTATCCCAGAAAATAGGAAACATTCGTTACCAGCAATATTTTACCATGAACTGCACTTGATCCGAAAGTTTTTAACATTGTTATTCAGCCAGCTACACGTTTCACTTTATTAGAGTACATGGTAACTGGTGAAAGATCCATGTAATTCTAGATTGATTTTAGATTATCCGATTACAAAGTTAAAGTTTTGGGATGGTTAAGGTAATTTTTCTCGCCCTCCCTACTACCTAGTCCCTATTCCTTCCATTAAACTGAAAGAGCCAATAAAATCACTAGGTTAAGATTCACTTGTGGACAAAAATTTATTGATAAATCAGTTCTACTATAATGTAAAAACTAAAATTACCTGTAAGAAGCAATTTGATTAGCTTCTTTAAAATGGTTGATAGCATCACGATATTTCTTAAGGTCCAGAAAAATATATCCTTTTAACAGCAAAGCTTCTACGTTTTTAGCTTCTATCTGGCAGGCCTTAAATAATTAAAATTTGATTACAATATTTAATCAATTCCTAAAACTACAAGTAGTCGTTCCTTAAAGGATCTTCTATTAGTCCATTACTGATCCTTCAAATGCTTATGAAGACCAATTTCATCATATTTTGGGCAAATATAAATGAATAAGAGCCATCCCGTAGACTTTAGAGAAAGAAACTTATGTTATTAAGGACCAGTGATTTAATAATATAATATGAAGGAAGGTAGATAAGCATAACTTCCATATCTCAACTAAACATAAAGATAATATTCACCTTGTATGCAAAATAGACAGCTCTCTTGTAGTTCTTGTTCAGATGGCAGAAGTGTCCGAGTGCAACCCATGATTCTGGTCTCGTATCACTAATAGGGATCAGGAATATAGAGCTAGGCCATGAAAGATAAATTAAAAATTTCATAAATGGATATTTCCAAGAAATTGTCTCTGTTAAAATATCAATTTTAAGTTATCTATAGAACTTATGACGGATGTCATATTTTTATTGCTTATCAGTTAATACATTTTTGTTAAAATTAAAATTATGATGATCATTACTTATGCTTATATTCCTGATATTCATTAATTTCGAAGCAAGTGTTTCCAGCTCCCGACTACGATTAGTCCTGTGCAAAATGGAGGCTAGTGTATCCATCCCTAAAACAGTATAATATATATTTCTGTATTTTTATAAGCTCGGCTATTTCAAGTAAAACTTAAATATATTGTAAATCAAAGTATGAGACTAATACAAAAATACTAGGGTTGGCAATTCGAATCCGGAATCCGCCTAATTTTTGGCCAATTTTGGAATCCGAATACGGAATCCGTTTTTTAATAGTAGATTCGGATTCTTTTAAAACCTGGTTCGATTCTCGGAAGGGAATTATAGAGACCACCAAAAACATTAATTTTTAGAAAATATGTAGCACTTGAAATTTTTAAACTTTTAATAAAAGCCTTTTAAAATATTGCTAGAATCCGGAATCCGCCAAAAATAAGAATCCGGAAGCCGCAATTTTTTGGACGGATTCTTGTAAGAATCCGAATCCGGTCCAAAAATTTGACGGATTGCCATCCCTAAAAAATACATATGATGACATAATCACTCTGTCCTTCCCTCTAAATATCTATTAATCTGTCCATTTTGATCTAGCTACAGTTACACTCACCTGTAAATCTTATTAAAACTATTTATCTATCACTACCCATTAATCTAGGTATTTACCTGTAAAAAGAAAATTGTCCAAAGAGGAAGCTCTTTGTAAGACTAATCTAGCTTGTTCGTCATCTCCTCCCCATGCATGTGCCAAACCCTCTACAGTGTCAAACTCTTCGATAATTATTTAAAACAGTATTTTGAGAGTTAAACGAATGGGGCGGGATTTTTTTCGATTTCTAGGGCATCATCCGTCTATAATGGTATGCAATAATCTAACGCTAAATTTGGGATATTAGTTAAGTAACGAATCCTACAGACTACCAACAATTGGGCATGTTTAAGAGCCAAGGCATTTCCTTCTACTCTCACTATTAGTGTCACGTACAAGACAAACTTTATTTGGCTATGTAGCTACCCACTGTTAACAAATTAACGAATAGTTTTCCTGTGACAAGAACATCAACACAATTATGTGGAATATCAGATCTATCTTCCAAGGACCTGCATTCTTTTATACAGGTTTTAAATTCCTATTATTTTTATGAATTCATAAAATAAACATTCTTAGTTTATTTCCTTTGTTCGAGAGAAGCCTAGGTATTAATTCAACCTTACATATTGTCATGTGTCTAACATAGCAGACATAGGAACCTTTTCTTGAGTTAAGTTAGAAGAAGACTCGAACAATTTATTTAAGTACATTTAAAGACATAGTTTTTTTTTCTATATTTGAAAAGTTTTTGCCTTTCCATTCTTTAATTGCTATTGAGACTTTTTGAACAATATTTTTTTTATATGAATTCTTTCCTTAGCATACAAAGCAGCCTGTGCGCTGACAAATGCCTGGTACCATCCAGCTTCAGAGGCTGGCAATTTGCCCCCAGCAGTTACGACATCCTGAATAAAAATATATCATTATCTTTTTTATTAAAACGAAGATACTGTATAAAAACATCTATCCGTCTGGTAAAAGTATTTTTTTCTACAACATATGTCTTATTTTATAGTGATACATCTATTTCTATTTATTACATTCTTATTTTTTATTTGAGGTAACAGCCACTTTAACGACATTCCAAGATTTCTAAAAGTATTTTATTGTATCATTTCATCTTGCCAATAGATTTTAATCAATACCACCTTGTCGTATTATCATGAAAAGTATTGTTGATTAGTCATAGCTGTGCTTCTTTAGAAGCTTTTATAAATAATATGTATTAGAAACCATTTTAGATCTAACAAATAATACATATAATGAACTAACCTGAATTTCTTTTGCACTGACTCCAAGCCGTAGCAACGACACAACTGCATCCAAAGCTAGCGGACATTCTTTGATAACTTCTTTGAAAGCTGCGCTGGCAGGGTTTTCCACTCCGCTTTGTAAATATAAAGTTCCCAAGGCGTTGTAGATTCGTTTGTCTCGCTGCTTGGGTGGAATATTTTGTAATAAATTCACAGCCTGTTAAGTATACTTACAATATTTTTAGCATTTATTATAATCAAATGTATGCCCAGAAAATACTTGTACCTATACGTTTTCCCACATATTTGAATAAGATCTCTAAGTACACTAATTTGTTTAACTATAACATCAAATTTTGTAATATTTGACAATTAGGTAAAGAATATTTTAGTAGATATTGCGTATCCCTGATTTGTTTCACCCAACGCGACATAACACTCGTGCAAATGGAACTTGACATCAATTTCACTGAGACACAAACTTTCACCGTCAGATTTAGATTTCTGTTTGAGAAATTGTTTAATGTGCTGTAAAGATTCGTTGAAAACAGATTCTGCTCGTCGGTATTCCTTTAACTTCTGTAAACTCAGGCCTAGAAAATAATGAATTTTAATTTTGGTAGTTCAGCTACTCCATGCATACAACTGACTTGGGTATGTGCGTACGTCAGAAAATCCGACAGAGAATTAAAGATACCTAAATCAAATCCTTAATCATTATCTAAAAGATCTTTAAATTTCAAAAAACATAAATTGTTTCTTTTTAAACGAACCATTGAACATGGAGTTATTATTTTTATTCAAAATGTCATAAGTGATTTATTCACTGATTGAAAAAATTTCAAGAGAAATAACTTGCCTATTAATTTATACAAAAGATTTTTATTACGAGTTATTATTACCTTGATAAATATTTAAATTTAAAGCTTCAACTCTGGAGAGATTACTGCTGTCAACAAACTGGAAAGCTTTAGTAAAGCTGGCGTACAAACCAGATTTATATATCAGCTCCAAACTCTGATATAACTCTTGCATTCTTGATTCTGAAATTTACAGATCAATAAATCAATTATAGGTTGGATTACTACAAAGTTAATATTCATTCTCATATCTTAAATGTATAAATTTATCTATTCTTAACAATATTAACTTAGTTAATGAAATGTTACTGTCAAAAAGCAGACAATAGTAATTCTTGATTTTAATTGGAGATAGATATCTATCATAAAGATTAGGCTTAGCCCACCCTCCCCAAAATAAAGGAGACAATCTCAAAATTACAATAATTTTTAATTGTGAACAAAATCCAAAAAAATATATGATTCAATAAATATTTTTAGCAAATATAAAAAAATAAAATGTATTTGCGAGAGAAAAATTTTCTAATCTCGAATATCTTTGTTTTGAAAATTTTTAAATAGAAAAAAAGAAAAGACGCGTGTTTTGCATTAAAATACTAAAAAAAATAAGTTTTACAAAATTAAATTATGTAAAAAACGTTAATAAACCTAAAAATACCATAAATTTGTAAATTTTATCATTAAAATAACGTAATTTTACACAATTTAATTTTGCAATTTCGGTTAAATTTGAATCCTGGTGCGCATATTCAAGAAAATGCCGCGTAACATGTTACAACAGAGTTCCCGCATTTTATATTTTAAATCTCCACTTTTATCAAAACTTAACTTTTAACGGCTAAATTAGACGCAAAGATTATTTTTTCTTCAGATTTTATGATTTCTAATAAAAAACTTTGATTTAAAAAAGCTTTGATGATAAAAATTATACAAACATTTATATATGAATCAATTTTAGTATCATTTCAGGGTTGCCGCAAAATATTTTTTATATTTGAAATAACGATAAGGATAAGAAGATAAAAAAGTTTAGGTATTTATTTATATTTTATCGCTTTAAATATATATCAATTGTATTTTTTCAATTTTCCGTTAAGAAATCGGTAATCACTGCAATATTAGTTCTAATTTAGGAAAGATTTTATATACTTCGGCCCAGGTTTTATGCATTCGATTTTTTTTTTAATTTTAAGCCTTTTTTGGGCTATTTTTTGCACTCTTCCCAATCGAATGTAGTCCGCCATGATGTCAAAGGAGTAAACATAATATATTGCTGAAAATATACTTATTTGCGATTTTAATACACATACACAGGGTGGGAATAAAACCGGACAAATTCTATTTTTTAAACAAATGATCATAAAATCGTCAATGTTAAAGATTGTATTAAATTTCAAAAACTGGGTATAAGATTATTAGATTATTCAATAAAATCACCGCCAGTTTCAATCACCGCCTCTACCTGCCCCCTGAACCGACCGTAGGCCCTGATCACCATGTCCCTGTCTAAGCTGGCGAAGTTCTCCTTATTAATGGTAATGAGGGAGGTCTTTGTGGCATGGGCATGTCTATAGGGGCATTAATGCAACATGTTTCTTAAAATAATGCGATAAAAGTATATGCTGGGAATAGACTACGTGAATTATAGAGTAGATGCTCATAGGTCAGCAAAATTTACAAAAAAAATCAATTGAAAACCTAAAACAAAGAAGGGACCAAAAAGGATAAGACAATGGCTAATAAATTGATGCACATCCAAAATTATGATAAACAAAATTACCCTTGAGTAGTAATCATCATGGTATCAAATGGTAAAAATCCCCAAAGTTGTCAATCCAATAAATTCGAGAACGTCTTTATAAAACTTTGGAGACAGTCCAATATCCCCTTACAAAGAGTAAATTAATAGTTATAAACGGCTCTCCGCGGATATAGAATGTACAATTATAAGAGAAAAACTGGTTTTAATCTTATGATTGTACATTTTTATATTCGTAGAAAGCTGGATATAATTCGGTGCTAGACATAGTTTTTTTCGTATGGATGAGAACCGGTTCCATCCACCGGATTCGAATGAATACGAAAAAAGTCTTTAATTGTAGAAAAGCTTTGCTTTTAAGAATCTCCTTGTGTAACACTTATTTAGAGAGAAAATAAAAAGGGTGGGGGGGGGGGGGAGGTTAAGGAATTAAGAAACAAAAATATGAATGAAATTTAGTGTAAAAGGGAATATCAGAGAGGAAGGGGACAATGGGCTGTTGATTACACTAGTTCCCAAAGTTTTATAATAACGTTTTCTAATTCGTTTGCTCAACAACTTTGGGGACTGTTGTTGAATATGATCAGTTGGTTAAGTGTCCAAAAGTTTCAACCACTAATTGTAATATTCATAATAATTTGTGTATCATCATTTGGGATGTATATAAATTTATCGGCCATTATCTTATCCCTTGAGTTCCCTGGAATAACAAGAGTCAAATACAGAATATGGCAAACAAGTATGATAACATCCAGAAATGTGAGGCTCAACACAACGGTCAAACAAACAGTGATTTTATTTTGAAAAAGTATTTTTTCAGATTTGTACAAGATTCGCTGTTAATTGCCTAAATTGCCTGAAATGCAGGATAATCCTTTTATATGAAGTAGTAAGGTTTTTTGTCGTAGCTTAACATTTCAATAACTACTAAATTGATCCATTACTCCATCTTAGGAAAGCTTCAAATAGGTCTCGTGATGGTTTTAGGCTATTCATTTTTTAGATTAAAGTCATAGCAGGGTTTTAGGATATTTTTCTGTCCTTTCCTACCATCTCGAGAACCCTAGATGCTAGGGGCGCAGCTGCCCGTCAAAAATAATAATAAGGACATACTTACATTTAAAGACATTTTAAACTTGGTACGCCAAAAAAATATGCCAAATTTTCATTTCAATCAATATTTCAAAATTTAAGAAAATGAATGGGATGACTTTCTAGTGTTCATTATTTTGCCCATTAATAACATTATTCCTTATTGTTACAGGAATCTTTTTGTAGAGCAATCAGATCAGATCTATCCAAAAAGACATATGGACGAACGTACGGACATATAAACTGCAAAATGTTGAAAAGATTCGCTTTTATAACAAGCCCATGGTAGAAACAACAAGGATGACAACATCCATAAAAGCGAAGCACTGAAACGGTAGGACAAACGGACATTAACACTTATATATTGTCAGAACTAAATAATCAGAATATAAATATATAAGCCTCGAAGCAAAATTCTAAGTAAATTTGTTGAAAAACTGCTTTATACATAATAATGTTTATGGACATACCTACATTTTTAGGACTTGATTATAGAGTTGCTTCGCTTATAACATTATACTTTGTTCTCCCAGGAATCAATATACCAAAAATCAGATCAATCGGATGATTTGATCACATAAAAATTTGTTGTTAAAAAAGTTACAAAAATCAACATGTTTAAAACGGACGTACGGACATTTTGTTAATGAATATAGAGTTGCTACGCTTTCAAAATCGTACCTAACTATTAAAGGAATCACCATGCAAAATTTGAAATCGATAGGACCTAACATGCCTAAATTAACGAAAAAAGCTATCCGTTACGGACGTACGGACGGACGTACGGACGGACCGACCCTAATTATAGAAAAGCTTCGCTTTTAAAAAGTAAGAGAGAGAGAGAGAGGAAGAGAGAGAGAAAGGGGGGCCTTAACATGAATCTATCGGAGGTAAAATACAACAGGCATCGGAGCCACTCTGCACTCACAGAGCCCGTTAACGGAGGGGGATCGGACTTTGGGCCTCGGGAATTTTGGCTTGAAAGTGTCCGATCTTGTCTATTACACACCAAAATTCTCTCTCTCTCTCTCTCTCTTTTTTTTTTCTTCTTCCATTTCTCTTTCTCTAACTTGTTTTAAGTATGAATGTATTATTAGAGAATGTTTGTATGTTATTATTTAATGCAGAAGGACCGCTACTATACTATATTGTATGCTAAAATCCAACAGATAATTGTGATCTTACAACACAGAAACAGGTGGCTGCAATAAGCCATTCAAAACATTTTGAAACACACACAAGAAAAAAATATAAAATAATTTAAATTAATATACAAGTTAAGTTTTATAAAGTCAATTCTAATGTTAAAATTTATTCTTTTTTTGTAATGTGAAAACTGGAAAAGAGACCTAGAGGTAACATAACATGGTAATATTGAGCTAAGTAAGGGCAGAGCAAAGAATAGTTACTGTACTACGCCAAACTATAACCAACTCTACAACAAAATATAGAAATTGAGAAAGAAAGGAAGAATGGCCGGGGGAAGCTCACTGCGGATTTATCTGATTGTGAATGCGGAATCTTGTACAATATTGTGAATGCAGTACATTAGTACATTACATCAGGAGTACATCGGTGTACATTAATAGGTGTGTTAAAGATATTTTGAAAATGAACCTTTATGCTTATTCATGATATTAGTTGAAATCAAAGGAAACCTGAAAATTTCATGGAAAATTTGTTCTATAAAAGAGGTAAATTTTGTTTGCTGTAAATCCAAAGCTACTATATAATTAGTTTGTTAAGTAAAATCACTCTTATTAAGAACATAAAAAAATTATACAAAATCACATAAATTACTTAAATTTGAATGATAACCCAGCAACTTTGCTTGATTTTTAACATAAAAATGTTTTTTTTTGTTTCCTATTTATCTGATTTATAAAACAATGAATCATATAACAACAAGTTACTACATTTTAAGCGAAGCATTATATTTAGAATATTCAACTTATTAGGTTCTATAAGTGTTAATGTTCGTTTGTCCTACCGTCTGTTTTAGACCTTCGCTTTTCATGGATATTGTCATCCTTGTTTACATAAAACAATATTAAACTGAGGTCTTTTAATCCAACATTATAATAAAATATCACAGCGATATTTCGTTGATGTTGCATAAATACTAATATACCTTAATTAATAATTATAGAATAGCAGTGCTTAAAAAAAAACTATATTTACTGAAATTTTATTTAAGAAACGTTTAGATAGTATTTTTCAGAATTCAAATATTACCAAAAAAATATTCTGTCATAAAATATTTTAATAAAATAGATAGACTAAAAAATAACTATATTCACGAAATTAAAGCTGAAACATATTTTTCATCCACATTTTCTTCAGCATCGGTGACGCACGTTTTATATCATTTACTAAGTATATTTGCGATAACTTTTATTTAATAAATTCTTCCAATTTTTAACATTTACAAAACAGCCTGCTTTATTGCTTCAAGATTCATGTCAGATCTATATAGGAAATAAATGTCTATAAATGAGCTCAAGTTTTCCAAGGAATAAATGTCTAAAACTCATAGTGCTCCAATAATCCTCATTAAAATCTCATTGACCAAAGCGATAAGACCTTTATTCTATTTATTTATGGAATGAATAAAGTTTTTCAATCCATGTTGATATTTGAATTACATTGAATTATTTAATCTTGATTTAATAAACAAAAAATATACGTTCATATTATAGAAAATCTAAGAAAACTCTGTTTTAAAAGAATTCGATTGTGGCGACACTTCCGTAGTGTTCAAATATTAAAACTAAAACTTTAATCATATTAACCCTTTGGTGATGGTAATGTAAATAAAAAATATAATTGAAGAAATCTTTTTAAAATCATTTAAATATTAAATATTTACTTCTTTCTTTTAGATAGTAATGGCGAGGAAGGAAAATTGAAATAGATAAATAGATATGTACTTATAGAAAACTAGCCAATAGTGAGATAGTTATATCGAGCCAACTCTAGTATAATATAAAGTAGTAAGCTAGAAATAGGAGAAAAGCTACTGTAAAAAATACGAAGAATCGCCCCTTAAGGTGCGTTGCCACGAAAGGGACTATACCCAGTTTTTTTATCTGTAACTTAAGATTACGGTAAATACTGAACCGATTGGGTTATCCATTTTAGCTTCACATAGTTTGTGGGTCGGGTTTGGGCTGTTCTTTATTTAGATTTAAGTCTTTGTATAGCTTTAGGCTATTTATGTGATCTTCCCTGTTTCTTCGAATACACAGCCCATAAACTATAGGGGCGAAGCTAATAGTAAATAATAAATCTATAAATATAGATGTATATAACCAATTAACTACCTGGATCCTCCCATTGGGGACCTTTTTCGTCTGCCAGCAAGTTCTTTTCTGTTCTTTTGTAGCGACTAGGCTGTGTTAATATTCCCGACGCTATTGGCTGATATTCAAAGACCAATTGAAAGTCGGCACAGGGTCCTCGGGGTGGGGACATACAGTTATTTAACTCTTTTCCCTATATTCTTTTTCTGTAATGTTTTTTTTTCAGCCACAACTTCGTACATCCCCCCCCAAAAAAACACTTTTTAATTTGGCAATAAATTAAAAGATTTTGCCTTATCGTCATAGGAATTTTTTCAGCCACAACTTCGTACATCCCCCCCCCCCAAAAAAAAAACACTTTTTAATTTGGCAATAAATTCAAAGATTGTGCCTTATCGTCCTAGGAATTAACATATAAAAAAGAAGTTAATACAATAATTCTATTTTTTATAAACTTGATGTAAAATAACGAAATATACGTACTGACTTTCTGGTCTTAATTAATGTCTGGCTGTTCTGTTAAATTTTGCTTCATTGTTACAGAAATCCACATACATGGCCTGAAATTAATAGAACGATTCTAACATGCCTAAAATAACGATCGTTGCCATATATTTCGTATGGATGTTTACATCCTATATGTAGAAAAGGCTGTTGAAGTTAAATAGCTTGAAAACACTACACGACCATTTATACACATATTCCCTGAGACTTAAGTTCAGCGTTCATCGAGATCTTAAGCTTCAGACGGAACTGCCGACAGACGGGTATACAGTCATCAGGACAGACAAGAATGGACAGATGGACAGAAAGCTATATACTTGGTATTGTAGATGTACAATAAGTGAATATACAATTGTTTTGTTAAAGTCAAAAGAACAAAAATAAACACATTTATAGAAGTAATTTTGTGTTTAACAGTGGTGTACACAGAGTTTTGCGGAAAACGATTAGCAGGCCTCCCTCTTACAACCCCCTCCAGTAGGCCAATTGTTATATTCTAAAAAAATATTTTAATCTTTAAATTTTTAATCTTTAATGTTTGATAATTTTGCTCCAAATTTAAATGAAATTTTGTGATATCAAACCCTAAATTTGAAATTTCATCAAATGCCAAATTTTGAAAGTTTAAATACATCAGCAAATCTCAAGATTAAAATAAAATTTCTATTCTTAAAATGTTAAATGTTGATCTGATTTATATTTATATAAAACAAGGATGACAACCTCAATAAAAGAAGCTCTGAAACGGTATGACAAACGAACATTAACACTTGTAGAGTGCTCATTACTTAATAATCAGAATATATATGTATAAGTTTAAACAAAATAATAAATGATTTTTATACAAAACTGAAACATCGTATAGTGTCCGATATAAAAAATGACGTCATACAATACAAATGAACAATGATAGGCCAGTATATATTGTAATTGATCAATGCAATGGTAGATTGTATTGTTGGTCATTTGTATTGTATGACGTCATTTTTTATTGGACACTATACTCTGTTTCGCAAAACTGCTTAAATACATGGTATTGCAAATTTAGTGCTTGATAACTTGTTTGACATTATCCATAAATAATTGGATATTTTGCTTTATTTGTTAAAATAGAAAAAAAAATAATTTTCAAGTTTATTGAAAACTTGTGATTTCTGGAAACTAATTCATGAAGTTTATAATATTCTAGAAATACAATCAGTTCTGATGATTTTGACGAATATGAACATTTTAGCTTGATTCCAAGTTGCCTGATTTGGTTTGCAATTAAAACTACATTGTATATCCGAACGTAATGCTTATATGGGTCATAAGATTAAAACCAGTTTTGGTTTTACACACAATCTTTTACGAATATTGGTCTGTAATATGATGCTATTTATGATTTTTCAGTATGGCTGAAAGCCGGTTCTAATCCAGCGGATATTAATCAGTTACAAAGCCATACTGGAAAATAAAACTTTTCATAATTTGAAGTAGATGTAGCTATAAATTATTTTTTCCATCTTTTAGTTTGGTCTTTAGCCATTTTAATTTTATACAAATAAAGAGGGGATGAGCCTAAAGAATTTAATAGCGGACAAAATTGGACCAAAGCTCAGTGATACAGGGATAATACAATGGAAAATAAATTAAAACCTTAAAAAGAATAGAGTTAGAATGAAATTATCCTTATAATAAAGTAAAGAATCTCTGTCTATGTGTGTATCTCTCTGTCTATGTGTGTATCTCTCTGTCTATGTGTGTATCTCTCTGTCTATGTGTGTATCTCTCTGTCTATGTGTGTATCTCTCTGTCTATGTGTGTATCTCTCTGTCTATGTGTGTATCTCTCTGTCTATGTGTGTATCTCTCTGTCTATGTGTGTATCTCTCTGTCTATGTGTGTATCTCTCTGTCTATGTGTATCGAAGGATTACGTTAACCACTGAACCGATATGGTTCTCTTTTACAGTGTAGCTTCTCATAGATCTTGGAAAGACACACACACGCACATTTACAGACTTTTACACACTTAATAAAACACAGCGCATTACACCTAATATTGCTAGGCCAATTGTTATTCTAACCTTTATTTTGAAATAGACTTTAAGATAATAAAAATTATTCAACTATTTCTTTTACTACATACTTTAGTTCTTGCGACTATGCCCATAGAGGGAGAGGTTTTAGGAAGGGATTAAGTCGACCTCATCTACTTTTTTTCAGTTCGATTTCTCTCTGGAGGGTGGAGGTACCCTCCCCCAAAATAGCTGCAAACATTCCTTGTATCTTGAACTTACACTCCCTAAAAATAAATAAAAAAGTTCATAGGGCCTATAAAAAGATTTCCTGTTATCTCATAAAGATCCAGCAGTTAGCGAGATCTTTTGGTAAAGACAGACATAAAGATGACTTGTTCCTTTTAAATAAGGATAACATTAATGAGCTCATTGTTGCTGTGCTACTTATGAACATAATTAACTGAAAAAGAATGAAAATATTACCTTTTGAATGAATATTCAAGAGACCACGATTTTGATCATTTAGATACGATTTATATGTTTATTTAGTTAGGTTATGACAAACATAAAGTATAGCTAACAATTTGAACATTAACTTTGTTCTAAAAGAATGCTTTAAGGTGTCTGAAAATATAATAAGTCAGTCATTGTTAAATATTATACAATCCTTTAAAGCATTAAGATCACAAAGTATAATATTCATCACAATTTTAAATAGAAATGTACTGCAATTTAGCTAACAGTGTTCACATTAGAGGTCAGATAACAATTAACAGTAATCAAATGTAAACAAAGATCAGCTGATTATAAAGCATTTACAGCTGGTGTGGGATTGCAGCATAACTCATAATGTCGTCTTCTTGTGTGGAAATAATATTATGAATCAATAATTTAAACAAATATAATTTTGTTACATTAACTTTGTTTATTTAATTTTGTGTTTATTCCTGAACCTGAACCCAGGACCTTGCCTCTTATTATTATTTAGAACAGAACACAAAAATATTTGACAGCTGTCCTACAAAATATCAAATAAATAAAGCAATAACTTTTTCTTCTTAATAAAGCCCATGGATAATGGTAGAAACAAGGATGAAAAGAAAACATCTATAAAAGTGAAACTAGAAAAGAATAAATATATTTATACATGTCTATGTAGTTTGAATTTTAGATTGAATTTTCATTTTAATCTATTCCAGAAATTGTCCCAGGAATCACAATGTTGTGTAAATACCAGGACTTCCTGGTAACTATCCTTATACTAAAGTAACAGGATGTTTGTCTGTGTGTCTGTCTGTCTGTGTGTACCGAAGGATCTCGCTAACCGCTGAACCGATCGGGTTCTCCTTAACAGGGTAGCTTCTCATAAGTCCCGGGAAGGTTTATAACTATTTTGGGGGAGGGTACCACCACCCTCCCAAGAGAAATGACAAAAAAATCAAAAAAAAATTTAATTTAGGGGAGACTTCAACGTCAAATAAGGTGGTATCGTACATAAAAAATTAACTTTAACAAACAACAACATTTAAAGTGCCACTAGAGGCCTCTAGGGGCGTAGCCGCTAGTTATAAATAAAGTTAAAGTAATCCTCATATATAGTTTGAAATGTATTGGACGATTATACATGCCTAATTATAGGACGTAATACAAAAATAGTTAGAAAAAAGTAAGAAAAGTTAATACAATTAATGTAAGTTTAGTTATAGATTATAAAACAATTTTTGGGTATAGTCCCTTTCGTGGCAACGCCCCTTAAGGGGCGATTCGTCTTATTTTCAAAATGGCTTTTGATAGGTTATTTTAGGTTATATTGGGTTAGTTGATTGGCCCGCAGGGTTAGAGCCCCCGCAAGGGATAGAAATAGGAGAAATGATACTGTGATAATACGAAAATAATATGAAAAGGACTATACCCCAATTTTTTACAAACAGTTTAATTTTTGGAAATAATTATCGTTGTTAAACATTTGTTTATTTTGTCATTTTTGTAGGTTATACTCCTGGTTTATTTACAATACCTCATATTTTAGCAAGAAAAATGTCTGGAACATTTTTGAAGGAAAATTTAATTGTCTGGAAATTCCCTGCAGGAATTTTTTTAGACGAATTTTTATTACATTTGTATAAGTAAAAACGTATAGCTCTGAATGTTAATTTAAGCATAGAAAGAATCGTCCTAGATTTTAGGCCATGAAGGATAATTATTTTAACCATGAAAAGTATGAACTTTATAATAATTATCGTATAAGATTTTAACTACTTTGATTCAAATTTGAACAAAAAAGAATACTCAATTTATTTGTTTATAAATGGTGATTCATGAGGCGAATGGAAATAATATCTTTTTTAACTTCTAATTTCTTAGCTTCGCGATTTCGGATTTCGTCATACTTGCTGAAAAGGTGGCTATTCGTGAACAAAATATAAGAAGTTTGTTTCATTAGAGAGCCTTTAAAGCCGATAATTAAATACACTTTTAATTTCAGCAAAGCATTAAAAAGATACTATCTAATCATCTTTTTTTTAAATAAAAATGTTTACTTATTTAGCATTTATATGGCTAGTTTTATCTTAAAATTATTTATCTGATTTTTTATGCCGATTGAAAAAAGCATATGTTTTTTTCCAAATAATTTTCTGTTTTCGAGATAAATGATTAAGGTGTCTTTATAAAATATTAATAGAGTATTAATGTAAGAATCTTATTTAAAAAAAGTCTGTAGTATCATACTAGAGGTTTTTTTTAAGGTAGAGGGGAGGAAGGTAAAGTCGACCCCCCTCCCTCCCAAACACATTCAAAATAGTCATAAACCTTCCCAGTACCTATGAAAATCTACACTATAAATAAAAAAAACATATCGATTCAGCGTTTAGCAAGATCCTTCGGTACACAGAGACAGACAGACAAACAGACATAGAAATAGACAGACAGACATAGAAATAGACAGACAGACATCCTTCTACTTTTATATAAGGATAACGAAACAAAAATTAGGAATTCTTTTTAAACTGTAGTTGTTATTGTAACCACAATTGCATAGTTCACCCTACAAACTTGTATTCCAGTCACGAGTTTTAAAGGTATAAAGTATCTCAAGAAAAAATACTTAACGTTTTTTTATGACGTTACACCTGAAACTTTCCAGCGCATTAGTGCGGATGGATAAATCAAAACTGCGCCAAAGAAATCTTCTTTTTGCAAAAGCTACATGCCTTCTGTTTCTGATTAAATTCTAGTCACGGATAAATGAGGGATGTTTTGCTGCCCATTAACATCAGCCACACACAAATGTATATAATATATTTACAGGGTGATAAAGTTAAAATTTACTTTTTTCAATAAACAAAGATAAATAGCTATTAAAAAAAAATTGCTTCACAAATGCATGAGTAATTTGTTTCTTCTTGCCTTTGCCAAAAATCTTAATCGTACCCAATTTTTTAGAAAAAATTTTCTTTCCTTTTAAGTAATTTAAAATATTTCATTTAATTTTTCTGGTACATCTAATAATTTTAGATGTAATTTTCTGTAATTCAAATGCGATATTATTTTTGCTTATTGACTTTCTTAGCATTTCGGCTAAAATATGATAATAAGCTCAATCTTTTTTAATCACCATGTATTATTATTAAACAGGGATATTTCCATGGGTGTCATTTATCCAGAGGCTGTGATTCAGCCAATTAATTCCATTTGAAATCACCAAAATTTAGATATTTTGTTGGTGTAGAGTTGGCATAAACTTGTTTTTTTTATGTAGCTGAAGAGAAGTGGATAAGAAGTTTAGATAAAGGGTAGAGGGAATTTTTCTTTTATTTATTTAGCATTACTGAGCTGCAAATATTCTTTAAATGTTACTTTATTTTTTTTAATCACCATGTATTATCATATTGTAAAGTTATTCTGCTAGAGTTAAGCTGCAGTCAAATACAAAGAATATTTTTAGGGACTTAATATTCTATAATGTTTCTTGTAATATATGTAGTTGCAGCAGCTATGCGTGCTTTTTTGGTAGTTACTACGGTGTTGTTTTTTTACTTAAAGTCTATAAATAAACATGTAGTTGTAAAGACTATTGTTTAAAAAATTTCTATGATTTTTCTTTCATTTCGGCTCTGCAAAAAATAAATACTTTTTTCGGAAAGTTAGATATTAGTCTTTTTTGGAATCATCCTCAAATTATTTCTTTTTTTAAAAACATATAGTCTAGCTGCTGTACCAATACACAACACTACGATATTTTTGAGATTTTTCTTACTCATTTCTCGTAATTATAGTTTTTGAATCACCAAGCATTATTAATTTATTTTATTTTTATAAAGATATTCTGCTAGAGTTTACCTGCAGTCAAACACAAGTATCTAAAATGAGTAGTTTTTATTTTCATTAGAATTAAAAACAACATATGTATGTGTTAAAGAAAAACGCATATAAAGGTATTACCCTCCTCCAAAATAGCTATAAACCTTCCCAGGACCTATGAGAAGCTACACTGCAAAGGAGAAACATATGGAATAAATGGCTAGCGAGATCCGTCGGCACACAAAGACAGACATACAGACACACATGCTTTTATTTTTATAAAAGGATAATCGGGCACAGTCCCTTTCGTAACAACGCTCCTTCTTTCATATTAGCTTTTCTCCTATTTCTAGCTCCTGAGGGGGGCTCAAACCCTGCGGGGCTAATTGCCAAACCATGTGGAGCAATCACCTAACCCAGTATAACCTAACCTAAAATAAAATAACCTATCAAAAGCCATTAAAATACGACGAATCGCCCCTTAAGGGGCGTTGCCACGAAAGGGACTATTCCACAGTGGGATCTTTTGAAAAAAATCGGGACATCCAAAAAATTTAAAATCGACTTTTATCTATCCTAGGAATTAATAATGGCTGTAAGTAGACAGCTAGAAAAGAAATTTTTAAAAAATATTCATTTTTGGCGGATTTATGCCATTTTTAAAAAAGGTAGTGAAAAATTTCTTTTCAGTTTTGATGATTTTCCAGATTTTTTTACACAATTTTTTCAAAGCATCAAAAAATACATTTATGTTCATCTTATGAAAATAATTTTTGATTGAGGTACTTTTCAGATACCTGTACCAATGTCTAATTAAAGAAAAATTTTAAAAAAATATTTTTTTGGTGGTGTAAATTGACATTTTGTGAGAAAATTTCACCAAAAATATTAAGATTTTTAACCCCAAAAAATCAGTTTTCTCCATTTTACACAAAAACGGACAGGAGGCCCCGGGTTTTGCAATAATAATATCAATATACAACATGTATTGTGTATTAAACAGTTTTCACAACCTGGGGCCTCTTGTCCGTTTTGAGTAATTGAGCATTTTACATTGCATGGTTTGAACAATTTCGTTCTTGTTAATTTCAAATTTTCCCCCGTTAGAGGGGGAAGGAGTCATTTTAGAGCCCAAAGTCATCTCTGCAATGTTTTCTAACTTTTTGAGGCGAAACTTTCTTTACTTATGCCTTATTTGCCTCCGGCCAACCGTTTCGCCGTTATTTGCCGCCGTAGGTGTGATTTTTAACGATTTTTGCCGTTCTCGCGGTTTTAATGGACATTTAAGGGAACAAGGAGTCCTTAAAATAAGATGACTTATAAATACTTTTATTTTAGCCATTAAATTTGCTAAATTTCATGTGTTCTAAAAAATTTGTATTTCTAACTGGTTTTGGTTCAGCAGAAAAATTAAAATCGGGGATTAATCATAATATTGCAAAAACATTATATATGCGTCTGAGAGAAAGAGAGAAATATACGTTTGAGAGAGAATATAATATAAGCAATTATGTTTATATTCTTATACAAACTTTAAATGAAGATAGCTAGACTTAGAATAAAGGTATTAACACAAAATCAAAAGTGTTTTGAAAATTATGTTATTGTTGTTTATATCTGTAAAAAAAAACATTAGAAAACATGCCTTATTAGTGTCCTATTTTACTTATACTGGACCTACCTAAAAATGCCGGGACTCGAACTGGGTGCACCTGACGCTATATTCATGTTCACAAACATTGTTTGCATTGAAGAAATATTTACATAGACATTTATTTTGTTAAAATATTCCTATCCTAACTAAAGTTATGAAGGTTTATAGATTTTTTAAAAATAGGGTAGCTTCGCTCCTCCAAAACCGCCAGACGTACTTACCAAATGCACATTAGAAGTTAACAGGAGCAAAATTTATGTTATTTTTGAGTTAAAGCAAAAGAAATTACATCATTTCGTCAAATATAAGCTTTTTTATTGATGTTTACTTTTGTCTACCCTTAATGTCCCGTTTTTTGGCAAAAGATCCCACTGTGTATTCCCGGATAATCTAATGCGAATTTTTTACAGAACTAATAAATTTTTATATTTATTTCTTTTTTTAAAGATTGAATATCCCCTTGGCAGATGTGAATTATTATAAAGATTAATTTTACTATATAACTGTTTTCTTGTTTTGTAATAAATTGTTTAGAAGTATCCTTTATTTAGTAAGTAGACCTAATAACCATCCTCCCTTCTCTTTATATATTTTGTACCCAGGAATATAGGGGTGGGACAATAGACCTAAAATTCATTTTCTTGGCTGTCTTTGACTTTGGGTACTGGAACTAATGCAACTTTTTTTATTTTGGCTAATTTTGAAGACTTTGGAACCAGCGCACATAATCCTATCAGACAAAAATAAATCAAAATAGTTAAAGTGATTTCTAGCAGACAAAAATTCATATTTAACAAAAGTATTTTGACTGGTTCCAAACATTATTTTTTTTTTGAAATATAATTTTATTGATAGAAACTCTATTGTGAAATATGTGTCATGAACCTTCTAAAAACCCTGTTTTGTAACTATTACAGAAATAAGAAGAATGAAGATTGGGATTAAGTACTTCTGTATCAAAATATGCAGCATGGTTTGCCAGCAAATAATAAAATTTTTTTTAGATACTTAATTTAGAAATCTTGTTTTTGTGAGGCTATTTCAATGCAAGCCTATTTTTTGGTTGGGAGAAATTTTTTTTTGTTGTTGAGGGGGGGGGGGGTTCTTATCCTTCCCCATGGACATAATTTCTGAAATTTATTGTGTTTCTCTATATAGATCAGAGATGTAAAAAGTGGTAGGGTTGTTTATTCATTCATTTAACCCATCTAGGAAGCTAATTTATAAAAGAGTATAACATACTTATGTAAGGTTTGAAACCATAAACAGTTTAAATACACAAAAATAAATAGAGTACATAGTCCTGTTTTAATTAAACAAATATTTAATAGTGCATTTATAGTTATTTCCCTTTTTTGGGGGGGATTGAAAATGCAAGACACAAACCATATTTACCAAAATTTTCAATCTGGTTGTTAAAAAATAATTTTTCTAGGCGTTGGAAAGTTTCATGTGTGACATCACATAAATACTTATAAATACATCTTTTTTGAGGAGTTTCCTTTTTCCACTTCTTCTCTCACCCCTCATTTTTCGACGTATTTTAATGACGTAACATAAAACACTTTTTAGCGCTTCCATTTTTTCCCTTTTTATTAAATTTACTAATCCATTCATCCGTTTAATATATTACACCAAATTGGTAAATTCAGTGGTTAATTCCAGGGAGTAAGGGAGGGGACAATTAATTCAATATAAGAGTTCTTGCTAAAAAGCAATGAAAACCAAATTTATCCAGAAGATATGACCAAAATTGTAAAGGGATCATGGTAATGTAATTTAGAACAAAATTAGTTCTAAGAAAAAAATCATTTACTTGAAAATTAAATTAACAGTACATCACAATGTAGTAAACATTCTATAATTAATCACTAGAAAAATCTTGTTTAGAACTTAACCCTTCTCATATATTTTAAACGGCCACTTAAATTCAAGGGGTTCTTAGATTGTTTAATACATAAATATCACAGTAGAGTTTCTATACATGAAATGACATTTTCTTGGGAAAAAATATTTGTTAAAACCAGCCATCAATAACAAATTTTTCTGTCTGCAATATTCAAAACTAACTCAGCTAGTTAGCGGGGCATTGATGCGCTAGTACCCAAAGTCAGTCAGAACCTGCTGAATTCGTGCACATTCTCTTTAAGCCAGTCCCCAAAGTCTGAGACTCTTGAAAATTGAATATTCGATCCATTGTCCCCTCCCTTACTCCCTGGGTTAATTCAATAATATAATTCTTACATTGTGCAACCATTTTCGCCTAAGTATGAACATTATAAAATAGTAAGATTTTATTGTTTTAAGTTTATGTTTCTAATAAACGCTTGATTTTCCCTAGTTTACACAAGCCTTGGGTTTTTATCAGGCTTAGGATGGTTTAAGACTATTTTTTTCAATCTTCAAATACAGATCCCCCAAATAGCAGAGGCGGAGCCACTAGTGTATATAAAAATATATTAAAGTAAAAATAAGGAAGTATGGGGATATTAGACTATTAGACTGTAAATCATACTAGTACCCAAAGTTTGATAAATTAAAATTCGTTCTCTTATTTGTTGGCTTAAAGACTTTGGAAACTTTTAAGTCTTTGGCTGGTTGTAGGCTATTGTTAGCCCCCTATCTTAGAATAAAGAACCCCTAAATGTTATAAACGCCATAAATTCTAATTTCAAAAAAGAACATTTGCTACAGTGATGTCCAGCCATTCTAAGTTTAAATCATTTTTTGTAGAAATGTATGCTAACCACTTCCTATTATCTGTAGCTTATGGCTAGAAAATGCATCTTAAAAAGTGTTGTAAACTAAGGATCTAAAGGGACAAAACAATGGCCGATAAATTGATGTACATCCTCAATGATGACACACAAAATTACCCCTTCTGTAGACTACAAATCGTGGTTGAATCATTTGGACACTCAACTTAATGAACAAACAAATTAAATTTTAATAAAAGTTCCCAAAGTTGTTAGACTTACATACAAATAAGAAAATTATGTTATTATAAAACTTTAGGACTAGTGTAATAAAGAGCTCTTTTTCCTCTCTCTCTCTCTCTCTGGTTGTAAACATTACAGAGATTCTTCGGTACAGACAGACAGACACAGACCCTGTTACCTTAGTTTAAGGATTATTTGCTAGTAGCGCAGATACTCTAAAACTAGGGCAGGTCCGTCTCTATCATTTCTAACTTATTCCCTCTCTCTTTTTCCATCTATTAAATAAAGTACATTTTAGTTTGATACTATCACAAAGCTTTGTTCTATTACCATCTTTCATGCGTTACATATGGATAAAATTATTCTTGTTTATTTTCAAATTAATTGTTCTTAGCGTTACTGAACTAAACTAAAACTATACCCCTGACGATTGATATTGCATTTTTTTTTTAATTTTCGCATCTAAAATCATTTCATGCAGTTTATGATTCCCTACGTCATTGCATTTTTACAAATTATTATTAATTAGTTTTAAAAATTTCTCTCATTTTTTATAGATAAATTTATTTTTATTGTTTCAAATTTTAACCATGCTTAACTAATTGAGAATATTTATTTATTTTGGATCTAGAGCATTTCACAGTAAAATGTTCCTTGGGTCGATTAGTCAAATAAAGTCTTTACGTGGTTATTTTCAAATAAACAAGAATTATAACATCCATAAAAGTGAAGCTTAACAAATAGGACGGACAAAGGAACACTAACAATCATACCTTGACTATTAAAAGTAATTATTTTTTTCTGAAATTAGTCAAACAAAAACTAAAGTAGATATCTAGCAAAATCAGTTTCAAACACGATGTTTAATATCGACGTTTACCCATGATTGTTCTTTTTACGTCATAACTAAAGACATGATTAACTTTCAGAGTAGTTTCGCTTCTAGCTTTGTGGTATAAATATATGTACATCTTTATGACTTCATTTTCTGATATCTTTAATTGTGCGATACATAAGTGGATTAGAAGAGCTTTTTTACTTTGGTCCTATATTGATTTTTGTTTAGTAATTATGTGACTTAAAAAAAAAACTTTTTGTTCTTTGCAATAAAAATTAAATAAAACTTAAATCTATTAAAAAAAATGAAAAATACACAATCTCTTCCAATTTACTCAAATACAATCATGACCCTAACTGTTTATCTTTCTCAAATCTAATAAGAAATGCAGAAAAAGGGTCATATTTTACAAATAAAGTGGTATATAGCTATGGTAGCATACAATTTCTTGAAACTGCATAAAATTTTATTTACATCATTGGCAAGCTACTCAAGCTCTTGCCTATGCAAAATAAAGTGGCAAAATTGTACGGGTGTGCATTCATGTACGCAAAAATGTCCCGCATTTATTGTGCCAACAATTGCTCAATAAATCAGACAAAAAATGACATTTTTAGAACGGTGGTTATCCTGTTATATAAAGTAGCAGGTTTTTTTGTTGTCTGTTTCTTAAGATTTTTATAACTAATGAACCGATTGAGTTCTCCATTTTATGGAAGCTTCTTATACATAGGTCCTTGGATGATTTTAGACTATTTAATTACTACATGTAAGTTTTGATTTAGGCCATTTTTCTTTACTCTTTCGAATATATAGCTAATAAATGCTAGGAGCGCAATGGCTAGTCCTATTATATAAAATGGTAGGTTTTTTTTTGTAGTTGTTTGTAGCTTAAAATTTCAATAACTTCGGAACTATTAATTTTACATTTCAGTCTTGGGATGGTTTTAGCCTATTCTCTGCTAACCCTAACCCTTCAGAAACGAATATCCTAGATTGTAAGGGCACAGCAGCTAATTTTGATAGGAAGTGAGGGGACATTGAGCTTTTTATTATACCAACACCCAAGGTTTATAGTAACGTTTTCTTATTAGTTGGCTAACATTAATTTTGATTGGTTATCTCACTAAGTTGAGCGTCCAAACATTTAGACCACTAATTGTAATCTACAGAAGGGATAATTTTGTGTATCATCATTGGGGATGTACATCAATTTATCGGCCATTGTCCTATCTCTATAGATCCTTTCTCTCAGTTTACAGAGTTGTTAAGCTTATGAGATTATATTACTTGAATCTTTCAATCCATAATTTTAACCTGACCTACCGACGACGAAGGAATCTCATTTACATTAAGCGGAAGTTATTTAACACCAACAGTGCAAACTTGTTGCAAAAATATTTTTAGCACTAAAAAAGTATGAAAAAATTGCATTATTTTTTTTCTTTAGATTTTGGTCATCATCGTTTTGAATAAAGTTTACTGGACAAAATAAGGAAAATTTTACTTTTTCCTCCTTTTAATATATTTAGTTAAATAATCATTTAATTATCGATTTGTTACTAAGATTTAAATCTGAAAATTAAATAGCCTAAAACTATCAAGGGACCTATGTGAAGCTTACCTAAAATAGAGAACCCAATCAGTTCAGTATTTACTGAGAACTTAAGTTTCACACAAATGGGGATGGGGGATATTTTGATAATAGCCCAATACCACCTTAGATTTTTAAAAGCTTACCAATCTGGACCAGAAATTTCCAAGATCTTTAGTTTCAGACATAAAAGCTTGGCAATAAAGGATATATCAGTTTTGTCGACTATAAAAAAAGAATAGTAATCTATAACACAGTAACAATATGAAAATCTTGCTAAAGAGAAAATTAATTGAAACTTATGTAAATCTTGTTAAAAATGAAGGTTTTCTATAATTAGGGTAGGTCCGTCCTTACGTCCGGGACAGTTAGCTTTTTCCGTGTAACGGTTAGCTATTTTCGTAAATTTGGACAACTTAGATTTGTCCAATCGATTTCAAACTTTTCATGATGATTCCCATGACAGATAGGTACAATTTAAGAAGCGTAGCAACTCTATTTCTTTACCAGAAATTCAGAACGTCCATTCAAAATTGACATGTTGCTTTTTAATTTTTTAATTTTTTATGTGATATCATTATTTTATTCATCTGATTTTTGGAATTCTGATTCATATCATAACAAGGTTCAATGTTATAAGCAAAGCATCTCTATAATCAAGTCATAAAAATGTATGTATATCCTTAAACATTAGCCTATATCTAAGTAGTCTTGTAACAAATTTACTTACAATTTTGTTTATACTTATATATTTATTTATCTGTTTTTTTATCAGTTCTGACACTCTAAAAGTTTTGTTGTTCGTTTGTCCTACCGTTTCAGAGCTTCAATTTTATGGATGTTGTTATTCTTGTTATTAATAGTAATATATTTTACTTTTGAATATATTTTAATTAAACAAAAGAAATATAATTTAATAATTGAAAGGGCGTTCACACTTCCTGTGTCTTACATCCAGGGATCTTAGGGGATAAGACAATCAATGATAAATTAATGTACATCCCCAAAATTAACCATTACATATAGATAGTGATACGCGTTAAAAACAGGGATCTAAAGCCAAAGGCCGATAAATTAATGCATATCCCCAACGATGATACACAAAATTACCCTTTCTATAGTTTACTATTAGAGGTTAAAAAGTTTGGACACTTTACTTAATGAACCAACCAATCAAAATTCAATAAAAGTGCCCAAGCTAATGAATAAGAAAACGTTATTATAAAACTTTGGTGACTAGTGAAATAACCAGCCCAATGTCCCCTTCCTCACTGTGTTAAGACACCTCAATCAAGATTAAATGAAAGTCCCCATAATTTTTCAGCCAACGAAGGAGAGAACCAGTCTATAATACTTTGAGTACTAGCATATTTTACCTGTCAAATATCCCCTCCCCCCCTGATTCAGAACACTTCCATTACTTTTATATTTTAATTCTGTTGTATCATTTTGGATTGTCTTTTTTTTGGAAGCACATCTATTCTATAATTAGAGTATATGTAAACACTTAAACATGTTTAGAATATACCATACATGACATCTATTCTTACTGCACAGAATGTCATGTAATGGGTTTATAGAACAAATATGCCATAGATTGTAGTGATAATTTGTAAATTGTAAAATCAAAAATAATGAATAAAGTTCGATCAGCTTTTGGTGAGACAACTTTGAATTTCCGTATTTACCAAATAATAGATTAGCGTTTATTTTAGCGGCAAAATAGAAAAAATCTTTAAATAAAAATCAACTTAAAAATATAAATAAAATTAATATGACTGGTTTATCATTGAAAATCTACATATGTAATGTGCACTTGTCAGAAAAGGGGATATTTTATCTAATGAAAAACTTTCAACCCTTTTCCAGATTTTACTCAAATCTAAATATGCTTTTAAAACAAATTACAGCGGTTCCATTTTTTAGGACCACAAACAAAAGCAGCTTATAATGCCTAATAAATAATGACGTCATACAATATAAATGACCAATGATAGGCCAGAATACATTTTATCATTGGCCAATTACAATATATATAATGGCCTTTCATTGGTCATTTGTATTGTATGCCGTCATTTTTTATTTGCCACTATAAGCTGCTTCCCACAAACAAATTGTTATTTTAGGTTAATTAAAATTAAGAAGAACCACGCAGAGATAGCACCCCGAAAAAAAGGGCCCCGCAGGGTTAGAGTCCGTGACAGGGCTAGACATATTCATTCTGAATTTACAAATAACCCCCTTATAAGGGGGTGTAGGGGATTAATTGTTGAAATGTTTGGAGTATTGTAATGTGTGATATTAAATTTTCAATATTGCGCTGTTATCAAATGATACTGGCGGATAAGTTGGAGGCAAAATAGTTCTTTCTTCAGAAGAATAATCCCTTACTTGCAATTATAAATAATAGTTTGTAGCAGAATTGCAAATCAGATAAATATTTTTGCCTGTTCCTTTTACTGCTCTTAAAAAACACACGTCCATTTTATTTCGAGTTTACTTTTTTTATTTTTTAAAGTGAAGTCTGTCAGTCTGTCAGTACAACTGTCTGTTACGGATAGCATCAATGATAATGTAGAAAAGTCCTATTCATGAAAACCTGTGGAGTGATAAAAAGGAAAGGATTTACCCCCCCACCATCAAAAAAAAATATTTTTTTAGGGACCCTTATAGTGTATTAAACATATTTTGAACATTATCTTATTTTCAGTGAAGCTAAGCTGCGTGTCCCAATGAGATAAGACAATGGGGGATCTTTTGCAGCCGTTGTTAACAGTGGTGATACTCGGCAGCTGCTGCCTACCCTCACCAGCCAGTGCGGAGATTATCAAACCTCTCGGAGAATGGATTTGCAACTATTGTGCTATGGGTAAGTTCTTATTTCCATGTAAAAGAAACAGGATGTCTATCTGTGTCTGTCTATCTGTCTGTTGTTAACGATCTCGCTAACCGTTGGTTGGATCTATATGATTTTCCTTCACAGTATAGCTTCTAATAGGTCCTGGGTAGGTTTATTACTACTTTGGAGAAGAGTACCAGCAACCTTTCAAGAAAAATCGCCTAAACGAAACTAGCGCCGCCTAGCGGACTTTCAGATATTTTTTGGTAAACAGCTGAGTCGTTAAAAAAATCGTTAAATGTCTGTGATTTTATAGTGAAGGATCTCGCCAACCACTGCACTTTTACGTTAAATCTTCTTTATGGGTTTTGGGAAGGTTTTCAACCCTTTTTAGGGTGGGTACTAGAAACCTCAACCAACGATGAGACATCACCTCTGAAAAAATACATTCCTCAAATTTTTTTTCATACTAAAATTAAAAGTAAAAGGCCGACTTCCCCCCCTCCCTTTTTCCCTCAAGTACACAGATAAATAATTAAAGAGATAATAAACATTTAACGATGAATTAATGCACACCCAATTATTTAAAACAAAAACACCTCTTCTGTAAATTAGATTTATCGTTGGAAAAGTTGGAACACTACTAGTTCGTACCAACCAATTAAGATTTTAAGTCCATAAAGTTTTTAAGCCAACGAATAAGAGAAAGTTTTTAAAAATGTCCCCTTCCTTTTAAATATTGATTAAAAATTCAAAGAGAAATATTTCGATAAGAAAAAAATAATCAACAAAGTCTATAATATAAGTATTAGACAAACAAGGATGACAACATCCATAAAAGCGAAGCGCTGACACGGTAGGACAAACGGACATTAACACTTGTATAGTGTCAGAACTGAATAATCAGAATATAAATGTATTAGAGTCGATGCAAAATTGTAAGTAAATTTGTTGAAAAACTGCTTGATACAGAATAATGTTTATGGACATACTTACATTTATAGGACTTAATTATAGAGTTGCTTCGCTTATAATATTGTACCTTGATGTCGCAGGAATCAGTATTCAAAAAATAAGATCAATTGGATAATTAGATCATAAAAAATCAACATGTTTAAAATGGACGTACGGCCATTCTGATAATGATTATAGAGTTGCTACGCTTTCTAAATCGTACCTAACTACTACAGGAATCACCATGCAAAGTTTGAAATCGATAGGACAATTCTAACATGCCTAAATTAACGAAAAAAGCTATCCGTTACGGACGGACGGACGTACGGAGTGACGGACGTACGGACGGACCGACCCTAATTATAGAAAAGCTTCGCTTTTAAAAATATAATAATATAACAGAATTAATTTTAGTTTTAGTACTTTTTTTCGTTGTTTTAAGATTTTCGATTTTTCTCTTACTACAGATTTACTGTATGCACTAAGAGATATAAGTTTTCCGGAATTTTAATGTAGGGAGTAGATTTGAAATCTGCATCAAATTTTAAGGATTTTTTATAAAATTCGTTTTTTGTAAAATTCTTTATCTAAAAGCGAAAATACATTTTAAGTTAATTAATTTTGACCAATAGGATAGGTGGATTTTAAACTACCTGCGCTCTGATTGGTTGAATGATGTACGACATCCAATCAGAGCGCAGATTTTTTAAATCCACCAATCACAGATGCCAAAATTAATTAACTTAATTTGTATTTCCGCTTTTAGATAAAGAATTATACAAAAAACGAATTTTATAAAAAAAATCCTTAAAATTTTATGCAGATTTCAAATCTACTCCCTACATTACAATTCCGGAAAACTTATATCTCTTAGTATGCACCAATGTTACCCATTGTTTTGTACAAATCCATAACTCTATCAGAATCAAGAAAATGAGAAAATAGCAAAAAGTTGTTTTCATGCATTATTAGCAGTCCAGATACTCTATAACTAAACTAGAGGCTACGCCCCTAGAGGCCTCTAGTGGCACTTTAAATATTTTTTTAAAAATAATACGTAACCTTTCTATGTTGCGTTCAAGAAAAAACCTGTTAAGGAGAACCCGATCGGTTCAGCGGTTAGCGAGATCCTTCGGTACAAACAAACAAATAGATAAACACACATCCTTCGCTACTTATTACATATTGTTCTTGTTACGCATTATATGATTTCCAATTAATATCATCCCCCAGGGAGGGAGGGGACGTGGATTTTAATTACACTAGTAACCACCGGACCTTTACATATTTTAAACAGGATGTCTATCTGTGTCTGGCTATCTGTCTGTTGTTAAGGATTTCGCTAACCGTTGGTTGGATCTATATGATTCTCCTTCACAGAGTAGCTTCTAATAGGACCTGGGTAGGTTTATTACTACATTGGAGAAGAGTACCAGCAACATCTCAAGAAAAATCGCCCAAAGTTCATGTTCTACAAAACTAGCGCCGCCTAGCGGCCTTTTAGATATTTTTTGGTAAACAGCTAAGTCGTTAGATATCTGTGATTTTATAGTGAATGATCTCACTAACCGCTGCACTTATGTAGTTCTCCTTTACAGCAAAGCTTCTTGGTCCTGGAAAGTTTTTCAACTATTTTCGTTGTAAATAATAGGTACCACTACCCCCGAAGAGAAATTACCACTGGAGAAAAAAT
Source organism: Acartia tonsa (assembly GCF_053477335.1). Classification (NCBI taxonomy): domain Eukaryota; kingdom Metazoa; phylum Arthropoda; class Copepoda; order Calanoida; family Acartiidae; genus Acartia; species Acartia tonsa. The sequence continues at coordinate 36,259,689 of NC_137269.1, read as the reverse complement.
TACGTTTCTCAAAAAAATTCACAATCAAACTGAAATTAAAAGTAGAAGGTCGATGAACGATGAATTAATGCACACCCAATTATTTAAAACAAAAATACCTCTTCTGTAAATTAGATTTATCGTTTGAACACTACTAGTTTGTACCAACCAATCAAGATTTTAAGTCAATAAAGTTTTTAAGCCAACGAATAAGAGAAAGTTTTTAAAAATGTCCTCTTCCTTTTAAATATTGATTAAAAATACAAAGAGGAAAATTTTGATAAGAAAAAAATAATCAACAAAGTCTATAATATGAGTATTAGACAAAAAATATCTATAATACAAAGTAGAACGATGTCTGTCTGTCCGTCTGTCCGCCTGTCTGTCTGTCTGTCCCTTAAGATCTCGGTAACCACTGAACCGATCGGATTCTACTCTTCAGGGTAAATACCTATTGGTCCTGTGCTGGTTTTAAGCTATTTTTTTGGGGGGTGGGACGCCCCCAACCCCCCCAAAAACAAAAAATCCCCCCCCATTTTTTTTTGTTTTTTTTGCTTAAGATTTCATTGGTCCTTTAACGAATTTCGCCCTAATTTTTTTTATCACCCCTTGGGGCAAAGCCCCTAGAGGCTAGGGGCGAAGCCGCTAGTCTATAATACAAAGTAGAACGATGTCTGTCTGTCCGTCTGTCCGTCTGTCTGTCTGTCCCTTAAGATCTCGGTAACCACTGAACCGATCGGATTCTACTCTTCAGGGTATCTACCTATTGGTCCTGTGGTGGTTTTAAGCTATTTTCTCGGGGGGTGGGACACCCCCAACCCCCCCAAAAACCAAAAATCCCCCCACATTTTTTTTTTTTTTTTTTTTTTTTTTTTGAAGGAGATTTCCATGTGGTCCTTTACGATTTTCGCAATAATTTTTTTTTATCACCTCTTGGGGCAAAGCCCCTAGAGGCTAGGGGCGAAGCCGCTAGTAATAATATAACAGAATTAATTTTAGTTTAATACTTTTTTTCGTTGTTTTAAGATTTTCGATTTTTCTCTTACTACATATTTACTGTATGCACCAATGTTACCCATTGTTTTGTCCAAATCCATAACTCTATCAAGAAAATGAGAAAATAGCAAAAAGTTGTTTTCATACATTATTAGCAGTCCAGATACTCTATAACTATACTAGAGGCTACGCCCCTAGAGGCCTCTAGTGGGACTTTAATTTTTTTTCTTCTTCAAATAATACGTAACCTTTCTACGTTGTGTTCAAGTCTCTAAGTAAAAAAACCTTTCCGGGACCTACGAGAAGCTACCCTGTTATGGAGAACCCGATCGGTTTAGTGGTTAGCGTGTTCCTTCGGTACAAACAAACAGCAGACAAACACACATTCTGTTACTTTATCATAAGGATGATACAAATCAACAAAATAAAATAAATTTAAATTCTATATCAATTATTTAAATCAATACAATTTACTATCCCTTTAATTTATTTTTTTATGCTTTTTATAGCTTCGCTACTTATTACAGACTGTTCTTGTTACGCATTATATGATTTCCAATTAATATCATCCCCCAGGGAGGGAGGGGACATTGGATTTTAATTACACTAGTAACCACCGGACCTTTATATTGGGTCTCTAGAAACTTTGTGGTTCTTTTTATAATTTTGATTGGTTGGTTCCAAACTTGTGGTGTCCACAGTTTTCAACCGAAAAAAATTATTTTCAGACGGGTTAATGTTGTTTATCCTCATTGGAAACGTATATCAAATAATCATCTATTGTCTTATCCCCTAAGATCCCTGATCACCCACCTCTCTCTGTCTATCCCAAAAAAATCGACATTCAATCTCATATTTGGCAAAAAAAACCTTTGCCATTGATTAATTAATTACAAAGAATGGGAAAGGCCATTTTGAAGCACTTTTACTCTATAATTAACTATTGGGGTTTGTCAGTACGTCACTTTGTGGGAATAACTTCCTTGTTTATTGGAAGATATTTAAATGTTATAAATACAAAATTTGGGAAAATGGAGCAAAAAAACTAACTCTTGATAATACTATTTAGTATTTTAGTTGCTTCGTCGCATATTTGTCCTTGTTAATTATCTAAAAAATGCCTTTTTTATGCTTTTTATCATTAATACATTTATATGTTAGTGCACATGTTTTGGAATTTCATTGAATTATTTATTTTATCTTTACAATTATTTCTTCCCTTGTAGCTCAAATTGGATTTTTAGAGAAGCTTTGAAGCTGGTAACGTGTCTAAATATGACAGATTAAAAATCTTTTGGCTGAAGTAAACCGATTGACGTCATATTTCCTCCTAATACGCATCAATATTTTAAAGAAATGTTGTAACATTTGCCCCTTTTTTTAGGACACACTTTTAATCCAGGGAGGAAGGGGACACTGGGATGTTTAGCACACTAGTCCCCAAACATTTATTTGGATTTATAGTTGGTTTATTAAGTTGAGTGTCTAAACGTTTTAACCACTAATCATAATCTACGAAAAGGAAAATTTTGTATATCATCATTCGGGATGTACATGAATATATCGACCATTGTCTTATCCCTGTAGATCCCTTCTTTTAACCAGCTTTAGCAGCTTTGTGTATTTTTAGTTTCTTATCATTGGAACGACATATATAAATGCCTACAGTAAGTATCTTTGTCAGAAATGGGCAATATTCCTTATTTTAAAACCGAAGAAAGGAATTACCCCGTCATTCTATTTCAAATTAAATTCAAAGGTGAAGGAGGGGGGGGGGGTTACAGTACTCCCAAAAGACAATTAAAACATCTTATTCTCTTATTAGGTCAGTTTTGGGGATTCCTGCGCTCTTATTTCACAATCAGAAAGTTAATATTTTATTTGATTTTTCTTACCTGTAGGGCCGAAGCATGTATAGATGTTAATTATCAACCATACATTTTTTTTACAAATAAACCTTTAGGTTTAATAATAATAGCTGCTACTCGCCTAGAGGCCTCTAGGGGCGCTTGAGGGAGGGGTAGATTGCTTTCGACTACCTAATTTCATATTTTAAAAAAGTAAAAAATACTTTTTTGGAGGGATTTCGTTTTTTAGGGGCGATTTATCTTGGGAGGTTGGTGGTACCCTACCCCAAAATAGTTATTAACCTTTCTATGACCTATGAGAAGATACCCTGTAAGGAAAACCATATCGGCTCATCGGTTAGCGAGATCCTTTGGTACAGACAGACAGACATACAAAGATCTTTTTTATAAAGATAGGGGGTATTAAGATATTTTCTCAACATAAAATTATTGGATATAGTTGACCATAAGTCAAAATGCATACTCAGAAAATATGTAAATTTTGAATGCGATCAGATAGAGTAAAGTTGCATTACAACTACTTTTATATCTAAAGGGATAAGACAATGGTCGATAAATTGATGTACATACCCAATGATTACCCCTTCTGTAGATTACGATTTTTGGTTAAAATGTTTAAACACTCAACTTAATGAACAATCCAAGCAAAATTCATTAAAAGTCCCCAAAGTTGTCAAGCAATCGAATAAGAACACGTTTTTATAAAACTTTTGGGACTGGTGTAATAATGTCCCCTAGCTCCCTGACTTTTACATCCTTTTGGTTTTTAGAATAGTACTCTTTGAGTAGATAAGACATAGATAGGGTTTTAGAAAAAGATAATTAGTAATTATTGATTTTTGATATTAGGAGAATAAAGGTTACCACGTAAAAGAAAATTAAGATTTATTGTAACAGTGGACATGTTGATAAATATATTTTAGGCTGCATAGTCATACGGGGTATGATACCTTTCAGTTTCCAAACCAGGATGAAAAACATTGAGAAGCTTTACTGAAAAGAATGGCAGGGAGGAAGGGGATATTACACTGGGAATTACACTCTTCCCCCCAAGTCTTATAATAACGTTTTATTATTCGTTGGTATACCAAGTTTGGGGACAATTGAATTTTGATTGGTTAGTTTCTTTAATTGAGTTTTCATACGTTTCAACCACTAATTTTAATCTACAGCACGGTCTTATTAATCCTAAGTAATTGACATACCAAATACTTACGTATCTGGATTTGTGTGTCAATTAAGATATTCTGTATGGTTTGATAGATCTATTAACATCTATAATAAAGAGATTCTTTGTTTTGTAGCAATTGTAGTTAGCCCACCCCTCCCAAAGATAATATCTAACACATTATGGGTAATGGCCCTTGTGGCTTTATGCGAGGCCTTTATTAAAATCTTTTAAAATCTATAATCTTTATAATTAATCTTTAGAATAAAAATCCCCCCAAATATCCAATATATACTCACAAGCTTGATTGATATCTGACAATCAAGAAATGAATAAGATCATTTTTATCATAAGGGGGGATAGGGCAATTGCAAATAAGGACGATTTTGGCAGAAGTGAAGTGGGAATGGGGTAAAAAGATTCGTAAAAGTTTATACCCTTCCACAAGGTTTTTTTTAGGGGTGTGTTATTAGTGTTTTGAAAATATTAATATAAGAAATATCTATTCATGCTGTTTCGCCGTTTAGGGTGTTGGCATAACGTTGAATTTGCCGCTAAATTAGGGTTATGAGAAAGACCAAATTGCTGCAAAATTGTGTCAAAAATCATCCATGTGACGTCTCCTCTCATATCCCTCATTTTTATGACGTCACATGGATAATTTTTGACCCAATTTTGCAGAAATTTGGTCTATGTCAAGGTTATTGACTTTTTGTCGACATCCTTCGGCCCATTTTGAATTTTGTTTTTAACATAAAGATAATTTGTTTTTTTTTGGGGGGGGGGGAAATTTTTCTAGGCCAATTTCTCCCCCAAAATAGCTAAAAAATCTTCCCAAGATCAAATGAGAACCATATTAGTTAGTCGGTTAGCTAGATCCTTTGGTACAGACACACACACTCGGATCCTGTTACTGTATTATAAGGATGTTTTTCATATTAGTAGAAGGATAAAATATGGAATGTATGCACATTGCACAACAATTGAAATTTAGTTTAGGTCAACTGTAGGTGAACAAAAAGTTAATTCGAATATATCGTATAAAGATCTGCACATGATAGGTTTCCAGTTATATAAAACATAAATATTTCATATGTATTACATTTTCAAAACTTAAACTGTTATCTGAGCTGGATCTTTAAATCATTTTAGTGGTGAGCCAGATCGGGGTGAGCCGAATTTCAGCCAATCACAGCGCGGCATTTCATAAAATGCTGTGCTCTCATTGTTGGAAAGTTGGCTCACCCCGATCTGGCTCACCACTAAAATGATTTAAAGATCCAGCTCAGATAACAGTTATCTGGTATCCAAGTTTTATAATCACATTCTCTGACTTTTACAATAATATCTTTAATAAATCTTGATTGGTTGGATCAAACTAGCAATTTTTCAACAAATATCACAATCTACAGAAGGGATAATTCAATTATTATAAAAAGAATAGCCATTATTTCTTTAAATTAGAACTAGCGGCTTCGCCCCTAGCCTCTAGGGGCTTTGCCCCAAGATATGATAAAAAAAATTGCCGAAACTCTTAAAAGGACCAAGGAAATCTTCAGCAAAAAAAAGGACCAAGGAAATCTTCAGAAAAAAAGGATTAAGGAAATCTTCATCAAAGAAAAAAATGGGGGGATTTTTTTGTTTTTTAGGGAAGTTGGGGGTGTCCCACCCCCCAAGAAAATAGCTTAAAACCACCACAGGACCAGTAGGTATATTCCCTAAAGAGTAGAATCCGATCGGTTCAGTGGTTACCGAGATCTTATGGGACGGACAGACCGACAGACGGACGGATAGACATGATTATACTTTGTATTATAGATTATCAGTCGAAAAGTTCACACACTTTATTTTATCACCCAATCTAAGTTTTTAGGCCAATGGATGAGAGAAATTGTTAATAAAACTTGTATAACTGACTGTTCAATGCCATTGAATTACCCCCTGAAACCTATAAAACTCTTTTACCCCTCTCGAGAAAAGCTTGGGTCCTCCTTGCTCATGAGAACATTATAGTCATCACGAAATATTATACACCTGCATATAAACAGAATAAAGTTTAATATATTCATAGAAAAGTGTAAAAGAAGATAATTTGCCTCTTTTTGTTTAAAACTTAATATGTTCAAAGATATTCTTTACATGGAGAGGAAGCATAAATCTTTCTGCAATATCCTTTCTTTTTATATTAACCCTCCCAACCCCGTAATAAAGTTTGAGTTTCTATAGTTTCAAGAAGGGAAATTGCCTTGACCTACAAACAGATAAATAAAGACTTTCAGCGGTTATAAACAAGGGTTATGTTTAAAGAATAATCTTCAATAGATGTAATGTCAATTTAATCTGAAATCATTAGAAATGTTTCACAAAGTAATTGAAATTTTTGTGAGAGGGTGGGGGAATTTTGTTCCAGTTGCCGTATTTTGGATTTTCCAGCAATCTTTCTCATTGCACAATTTAAATTCAGCCATTCATTAGCAGGTTTAATATGCTCACCAGAGAATATTTTAGAATATTCATTATCAGGTTTAATATTCTCGCCATAGAATATTTTAGAATATTCACTAGCAGGTTTAATAAGCTCACCAGAGAATATTTTAGAATATTCACTAGCAGGTGTAATATGCTCACCATAGAATATTTTAGAATATTCATTATCAGTTTTAATATGCTCACCAGAGAATATTTTATAATATTCATTAGCAGTTTTAATATGCTCATCAGAGAATATTTTAAAATATTCATTAGCAGGTTTAATATGCTCATCAGAGAATATTTTAGAATATTCATTAGTAGGTTTAATATGCTCACCAAAGAATAGTTTAGAATATTTATTAGCAGTTTTAATATGCTCATCAGAGAATATTTTAGAATATTCATTAGCAGGTTTAATATGCTCACCATAGAATGGGGAGGGAAGTTGACCCTCTACTTTTAATTGTAGTTCTAAAGGAAATTAGATGGGGTATTTTTTTTTCCAGAGTCGATTTCTCTTTAAAGAGTGGAGGCATCCTCTCCCAAAATAGTTTTAAACCTTCCTGAAACCTATGAGAAGCTTTAATGTAAAGGAGATCAATATCGGCTTAGCCGTTAGCGAGATCTTTACGCGCTAACGCACAGAAGACAGAAAGATACACATACACCTTTGTAGGAGCGTAAAAACTCAGAAAACAATTTAAGAAAATATTTTTTTTCATGATGGGCAGGACATGTTATAATTTTTGAGTAGATGCGCTACAATAAAGGATATTCACGTAAAATCAGAAAGGATGGGATATAGGGTTGTAAATTATACTGGTACCCAAAGTTGTATAATCTAGTTATTCTTTGGTTACTTTTATTAAAACTAGCAGCTATGCCCCTAGAGACCTCTAGGGGCACTTAAAGAGGGGAGAGTTGAATTTGATAACCAAATTTTTAATCTTAGTTATTAAAAATTTAAAAAGAAATATTTGGGGAGTGTAATTTTTTTAGGGGCGATTTCTCTTGGGAGGATGGTGGTACCCTCCCCCAAAATATTTTAAAACCTCCCCAGGACCTATGAGAAGCTACTCTGAATAGGAGAACCTTAATCGGTTCAGCGGTTAGCAAGATCCTATGGTACAAAGAGAGATATACTGTTACTTTAATATAATGATTGGAATGGTTAGTTAAAAACTAGTTGTGTCCGAACGTTTCATATTCAAAGAAGGGGTAATCATATTTACATCATTAGGGATCTATATCAATTTATTGTCCATTGTCTTATCCCTGAGGTAAAATGCATTGCCCATGGTTGGACCAAAACAGCCCCGTCACCCTACTTTGCATAAAATTACACTTTCAGTTGCAATTAGACAAAACACCGTGTGCAAAATTATTCTTTAATATGCAAAAATTTTTAATTTAAAGGAAAATCGCAGTATTTTATGCATTAAGTTTATTAATATTTGAATTTTTTTCCAATTTTGTTTACTTAAAAGGGGCCAAAGGCATGGTCTAAGAAAACTGGCATTAAGTATGATGTTATTTTATTATTTCGCAATAAAAGTCAACATTTGAAAAGATGTGGCATGATTATTATTAAATGTTAGTAAAGGGAGAAGAGCTCAGTTGGGGCAAGAAACACACTTTAAAATGAGCGAGGGGGGTGGGGTGGATTGCGTGGTTCTCATGTCAGTTCGATGAATTATATCACAAAATTGTTTTGATCAAAAACCTCTTTCTACGGATTTCTAATTGATATTCTGCCCAAGTGCTTGGGATATAATATTTTTAATAGCAAAACTACTCTTCAATATTTTTTGCATTCATAATTTTATATTATTAATAGATTTTAATGTATGCCTTTTTGTGCTTATGTTATAAGAATACAACTAGAAACTGATTAAATTTGAGTAAAGTTAGTTTGTATAATTTATTGTTAAATATGTTATTTTGCACTTATAATAAATTGCTTTTTAATAGGTATTCTATGTTCGTTTTCTCTGCCAAATTTATCATTATGTCATTCTTTTGCATGTCCTTTGTATTAATTTAATGGATGTTGTCATCCTTGTTGTTTTCAAGACGTATTGTTGGCTCTGTTGAACCTGAATGTATTATGTTGACATTCAAGACCCTCATTTTTATATATATTTATGTCTAAATATAACTCAACAACGGATTTAGAACAAATATTTTATGACAGGGGTAAATTATTCCACTTATTTAGGTTGTTAGGGTGTTTAGGGAAAGGGATTGGGTAAAGGGAATAGATGGGGGCGATCGTTATTTTAGCTAGCTACAAATTTCACATTAATAGAGTATATGATAATCTGGGTTAAGGTCCAAGTAATAATAAATCCATTAAGCTTATGATATTCAAATAATGACACCTTATGGCTTTATGTTATTATGTCAATACGGCTGCTACGCCCCTAGAGGCCTCTTGTCGTACCCTCCCCCATAATAGTTATAAACCTTCTCTTGACATATGAGAAGCTACACTGTAAAGAAGTTCAGCGTTTAGCAAAATCCTTCTGAACAGACAGACAAACACAAATCCTGTTACTTTTCAATAATGCAAACAGCGGCAACAAAGTTTAGCATGTATAGTCCTGGCCTTGGATTTGGAACAGAGAAAATAGATTATTGATGATTCTGCAGTAGTACCGTTTACTAACAAGGATCTAAAGGGATAAGACAATGGCCAATGAATTAATGTAAATCCCCAGTGATTATACACAAAATTATCCCTCCTGTAGATTGGAATTAGCAGTTGAAGTGTTCGGACACTCAACTTAATGAACTAACCAATGAACTACCTCTTATAGGGGGGGGGGGATTCTCCTTTGATTTAATTGATTAATTAGAGAATCCAGAGAAAGTCCCCTAAGTTGTTAAGCCAACGAATAAGAAAACAAACGTTATTATAAAATTTTGGAAATTAGGTGTAATAAACAGCCAAATGTCCTCTCCCTCCCTGGTTTACTAATATAACAACAATTGGACCTAATATTATGTATACTTTTAGTTTTCATTATTCTCCAATCTCTATCATAGATAACTCATTGGGAGGTTGAGGGGGGGGGGGGGTGACTCTTCGAATTCAGTGATAATCTAGAAAAATCCAAAAGCAAATTCTTCTATATGGTATGCAATACTCTAAAGCTCTCTACAGGATAATAGTTTCAGTAACATCAAAATACCCTTTGATTGCACAATATTTGTTTGGAAGTCCTAAAAGCGCATTTTGATTAATTGCGCCTGTTTAAAGGCCAATACAACCCCCCCCCCCCTACTAATTTTGTAGAAGCAGTACTGTTTTTAACATCTGAAGTACGATTTGGTGCAGGTTTAGACTCGAACCCGACACCTGATTTTTAGGTTTTGAAATCATCAAGAATTTTTTTTGTCATAACTTATGATTTCTAATAAGATTGAATTATAGTACAATCTAATTTATTTTTTTGCTAAATATGACCTTATTGCTATGCTTGCGTAGGACTCCAGTTTTTAAAGTTTTATAGCCTTTCTAAAATAGGAAAAAAAAGAAAATTTCTTCCAGAAGATATCCACACACCCCCTAAAATCATCTCCTGCACGCCATTAAACAAAATTAAGCTACGTTTTTTTGTCTGTAGCAAAGAATCTCACTAACCGCTAAACTTATATGGTTCTTCTTTATAGTGAACCTTTTTATAGTCGCAGGTTTATAACTATTTTACTATTTTGAGAAGGGTATCTCCAACCTCCCAAAAAATTACCACCCTCCAACCAAAAAAAAAGATTTCCTTTTTATTTTTAAAACTAACATGAAAATCAGGGGGAAACATTAAAATTGAAAGAAACGTTTGACAAAAGTATTGCACTATGCTAATTCCAATATTCTTGACGTCCAATCCAAAAATAAAACTTTATATCACGAAATTATTGTCACAAACATTTCCTTGCAAAATAAAATAATAATAGAAAAGGTTGAACAGCTAGGTACACTAATAGATCTTTGAGTATGAAATAATAATAGAAAAAGTTGAACAGCTAGGTTCACTATTGGATCTCTGAGTATAAAAGGATAATAGAAAAGGTTGAACAGTAAGGTACACTAATAGATCAATGTTTATAGTGACAGAACTTTGGTATCAAAACAATATTTTTAAATCACAAAAAGCTTCTATTATTTGCTCTTGCCCCTGGGGATATTGGACTGTAAATTATACTCATCTCATGTCTCTCACTCGTTGGTATAAAAGATTTTAGTAAACCAATATTATATTTATGATGGTTTGATCTTATTCATTATAATTATGAGTTTATAAATCTTCCATTGTCTTATCCGTTGAGATTCCTGACTTTCCTAATACACAGTTACACATTTCTGTACATAAATGGCCTCGTTCTTAATAGTTAATCAAAAGGCAAAATAATTTTAAAAAGAAATTTAATTCATTTTCAAAACTCGAATTTATTTCTTAAGCTAAAAAATTTAATAAGGCCAAATTTATGAATAAAAATGTTAATAAATAGGATTAAACAATAGAATGTTAACAGCTTTTCTCTGGATCTAACAATGTAATTTTTCCTTCGCTGATATTTTTTCAGGGATTTAGCCTGTTGAGGAGATGATTATTGATGATTTGTTTTTGGCCTGATGATCCCTTAATTCCCTTGAGGCTAGGCTATAGTGTATTTTAAGAAGTACCGATAAACCAACAGACAACGTTATTAATAGAGTGCAAAAAAACGGAGAACAAGGCGTAGTTAAGATTATATCCAATCCTCAGAAATAAAGTCTCTATTTATTAATTTTGAATTTTAAAACAATTTCTGTACCTTTATTCCTGATTTGTGTTCTAAATAAAAGGCTACACGACAAGAAATGAACTGTCACATTGGCTTGTATCAAGTAATTTGGCCAAAAATATATATTTGTATATTTTATAAAAAAAAATGCTAATTTGTTCTACAAGCTTCAGCCAGCCGTTGAAGAAAGTCACTCAAAAAATTAGCATGTTACGTCATAAAAACGAGGGACTATCCATCTCTTTTTTAGGGGTTTACTTTCCCACTCCTCCTCTCTTCATCCCTCATTTTTATGATATCATTGAGGGACTTTCTTCGTCGTCTTCCCAGCCGTTGATTTAATGGCATTTGGCTGTTTTGCGGTTAAGATCACTTCTATATGCGTTTTCTCTCAAAAATCAAAAACAAGTAGTTGTCTTAAGGGAAATACTCTATTGAAAGTCAAAACTAGTAAGTTATTATATTGACTTCGCCTCTAGCCTTTAAATTATAGAATTAGTATTAATTGGAAACCAATTCATCTTTTGGTTATAATCAGAAAGACAAAAATCCTTTTAAAGATAATTCATTTTGTAACTGGACAAAATGTCTAAAATAACAAGCTATGTGACGTCATAAAAAAAGGGAGATGAGAGGAGAAGTGGGAAAGAAAACCCCTAAAAAAGAGATGGATAATCACTCGTTTTTATAAAGTCACATGGCTGATTTTTGAGACACTTTGTCCAACTACATATTTTTAGAGCATTCAACACATTTTCTGTACCATTGTGTGTAGTAATGTAATGTATATAATACATAGAAATAATTGATGTATGCTACTGTAGTATATTAACCAGGGACAAGGGAGTGAATAATTGATGTATGCTACTATAGTATATTATCCAGGGACAAGGGAGGAAATAATTGATGTATGCTACTGTAGTATATTAACCAGGGACAAGGGAGGAAATAATTGATGTATGCTACTGTAGTATATTAACCAGGGACAAGGGAGGAAATAATTGATGTATGCTACTGTAGTATATTAACCAGGGACAAGGGAGGGAATAATTGATGTATGCTACTGTAGTATATTAACCAGGGACAAGGGAGGGAATAATTGATGTATGCTACTGTAGTATATTAACCAGGGACAAAGTGAGGGAATAATTGATGTATGCTACTGTAGTATATTAACCAGGGGTAAGGGAGGCGAATCCTGAATTTTTATATGGAAATATCATGTTCTATTGACAGTTATAAGTCGTAATTATTCTTTCTCATATGTAGATAGATTTTTTTTCTAATTTTATTCATTGAATACAATTGTTTCGCTAGATAGATAGATAATCTTTTCAGTTAAAATGTCTTTGCATTTTTAATCTTTTAGATAGACTGAGTAGAAAGTAAAAAATATGTGTAATATTTCATCCTAAAGGTCACAGAGCTTGTATAGAATTAGGATCTTTATACAACACTTTGTCCCAATCTATCTACTCAAAATCTATTAATTACCCCTATAAAATTCACATATATGAAGATTTCCCGAAAATCACAACCCGATATAATCCATATATTTTTATCCTATTATATAAATAAGTAAGTTTGTTTGGTCAGTTCATCCGTCTGTCTGTCCTGTTATACAATGAAAGCAGGGGTTATTTTCTCTGAAGCTATTTAAATAACCACTGAGATTATTGGGGTTTTCTTTGAAGGGAAGCTTAGCAAAGGCCCTTGAATGGTTTTCAGCTATTTTAATATTGAAAAAGAGAGCTTTAAAGGCTAGGGGCGCAGCCGTTAGTATAAAAAGTAGTAACTTTAAAATTCTATTATTTTATTTTGAAGACTTTAAATGCCACGTTTTTATGGTTGTGTCATCCATATTAAATTATGAAATTCATGGTTAATATTCCCTAACTCCCTGGTTATTCTGTATTACTGTCGCTTAGAATAAAGAATACATAATAATAATCTATTAATCATTTTGGGGGACTTCCTGTACACTGAATATTTTGTATCTTTGTTACAAAGTAGAAGGAAGTTTGTCTGTGTATCTGTTAAGATCTCGTAAACGGTTGAACTGATTGGAGTTCAATTTTCTTTGGACCAGCTTATTGGCCAAAAGCTGGTTTAGGATAATAAACCTGGGTGAATATAAGTAAATCCCCTTGCTCGCCCCCCTCCCCACCCTAAAAAATATTGTAAGCTGGAGGGGGCTTACCAAATCCCTCTTTTAGAACGATTCTAAATATTTTTGTCAGGTTTAGACTTCGATCTGATGGCCTTGGTAAAATCTCGACTTTTCTTAACCGACTTGCGAAAATTAAGCATAGAGTAGTTTCGCTTTTAATATTTTTAGTGAAATATTTATTTACAACTCATATTATATTGTGGAACTGCAGTCAATCATAAAAACATATTTTATGTGTGTGTACATAATTCATATACGTGTAAAGGCATATGATTGATTTATTATCATCATTTATATACACATACACATACATTTACCTTTTTTTCATGCATTTTTGGATGGTCAATGTATCGCATGTTTATAGCTATCCATAAATAAAGATGGGATGATTTAATTTATGAGATCTCTTTAATACAAACACACATCCTGTTACTTTGATGTAAATACTAACTGAGGCACTTGAAAGGGGGTGTTGTTTAGTCGTTTCGTTACATTCTATGTCAGTTTTCAAAATATTTTTTTTACTGTTTTGGAGGGATCTTTTTCTAGTAGCAATTTATCTTTGCATGGAGGGTGTCGGTTTAGTTATCCCCAAAATAGTTTTAAACCTTGTAAACTAGCGGCTAAGCCCCTTGCATCTAGGGGCTCAGAGGAGTTACAATAATTGAATTGTTTAAAACCATCTCAAGCCTTAAATCTGAAAATAAAACAGCCTAAAACCATGAAGTGAAATAAAGTTTACTCGAAAAAGAGAACCCAGTTATTATTGAGATCTTTAGCAAAAAAACCTTACTACTTTACATAATAGGATATAATAACTTTAACTGCTTTTTTTGCTACTGAGCTGTGTATCGAATGCTATGCTAAAGTCAAATTAACATAATCATTTCTTATTTCAAGTACGCTATAGAAAAAGATGTAAGAGAAATAAAGATGGCAAGAAAAGCTGGATTATAGAAAGGTTACAGAGGGGAAGGGGTGCAATGCGGATTTAGTAACTGATATAATGTAGATACATACAAATAGTAGTGGACATATATTGTAAAAAACAAGGACGATTGTGTCCATAAATAGTGCAGCCTTAAAAGTATAATATATCTTGATTTAAAAAAGTAAACTAAGGTAGATTCTTTAAGATATTAGGGTCGCTTAGTGAGGCAAAATTGTTTTTGTAAAAAATCCTCAAAAATCACATAAAAATGTACAAAAATAAAAAAAATATTAATATAATAACCCTTTTATGATTTTATTTAATTTTTGTAGATTTTTTATGCATTTTTGAAGAATTTTTCACAAAAATTAATAATTTTGCCTCACTAAGCGACCATAGGCGTCCAAGGGGGGGGGGGGGGGGTAATGGGCCATTTGGCACCCCCAAAATTTTTTGAACAATACCCCCCCCAAAAAAAAATTACCCCTACCTTGGGGGTGCCGTAGGCACCCCCAACGATTTTGGGGGGGTATTTACCCCCCCCAAACCATTTTGGGGGGGGGTAATTATCCCCCCCAAAATAAATGTTCTTTAAAAAAAAATTTTTTGGGGGGGGGTATTTACCCCCCCAAAATTGAAAGTTCTTAAAAAAAAATTTTACTGAAAATTTTTTTTTGGGGGGGTGGGATCTATGATGTAATTGTAAAGCACTGAAGATTCCATAAAATAGATACCTAACTAAATTAAATATTTCATTAAATAATGAAAAAGAATTTCTATAGGCGATTTCTTTTGGGAGGATGTCAGGGTATCTCAAAACTAGTTATAAAACTTACCAGGACCTATAAGACGCTTCACTTTAAAGTATAATCATATTGGTTCATTGGTTAGTGAGTTAATTATTGTATTTTTATGTTCTAAAGAATGAGATACTACTATATATTTGAATAGTAGTGGCGCCCTTAGCATCTAAGAACTCGTGTTTTCTAAAGGGTAAAAAGGGAGGAGAAAAATAGCCTAAAACCACTCAAAGGATTGACCTATAATAGTGTGGAACCATCATGGGATCTATGTGAAGCTTTCCTAAAAAGGAGAACTCAGTATTAAAAGTAATGAAATCTGAAGCTATAGTCAAATAAACCTTACTTACTACTTTATGTTATAGGATAGTACTTATTAACTTAATAGATTAGGTAGGTGCTTTTTTTACATAATTAAATTACCCCCCCCAAAAATTTTACCCCCGGGGTAAATTATTTTGGGGGGGGGTAATTACCCCCCCCAACAGATTTGGGGGGAGTATTTACCCCCCCCCCCCCCCCCCCCCAACAGACTTTAGGGGGGGTAATTACCCCCCCCAATCAAATTTTACCCCCGGGGTAAAAATTTTGGGGGGGGTAAAAAAAATTTCGGCGAGCTTCGCGCGCCATTTTACCCCCCCCAAACACGAATTACCCCCCCCCCTAAAATTTTTTACCCCCCCCAAAAAAAAAAGCTTGGACGCCCCTGTAAGCGACACTAAGAATTTTTTAAGAATCCACCTCTGCTTAAGTTTTTAAAAAGTTTTAAAATAAAAGGTAAAAATTATGAGGCACAGTAGAATGAAATAAATTGTAAATTAAAAATATCTTTAAAAGTTGTGACACTTTGTGACGGTGTAACATACAGACGTACAGACATACACTAGTTATTTAAAACTGTAGATGAATTTAATGTTGGAAAATATATATGTAAAGCTTTTCCATCCTTGTTAATATGTATTAAGTATCTACCTCCCTTTACATATTGAGAGGTTATCTGCATTTAAACTATGTTAAGATATATATACTAAGAGATATAAGTTTTCCGGAATTTTAATGTAGGGCGTAGATTTGAAATCTGCATCAAATTTTAAGGATTTTTTATAAAATTCGTTTTTTGTAAAATTCTTTATCTAAAAGCGAAAATACATTTTAAGTTAATTAATTTTGACCAATAGGATAGGTGGATTTTAAACTACCTGCGCTCTAATTGGTTGAATGATGTACGACATCCAATCAGAGCGCAGATTTTTTAAATCCACCAATCACAGATGCCAAAATTAATTAACTTAATTTGTATTTCCGCTTTTAGATAAAGAATTATACAAAAAACGAATTTTATAAAAAATCCTTAAAATTTGATGCAGATTTCAAATCTACTCCCTACATTACAATTCCGGAAAACTTATATCTCTTAATATATACACTAGCGGCTTCGCCCTAGCCTCTAGGGGCTCTGCCCTAAGAGGTGATAAAAAAAAAATTGGCGAAATACATAAAAGGACCAAGGAAATCTTCTACAAAAAAGGACCAAGTTAATCCCCTAAAAAAAAAGAAAAAAAAATGGAGGGGATTTTTTTGTTTTTGGGGGGGTTGGGGGTGTCCCACCCCTCAAGAAAATAGCCTAAAACCACCACAGGACCAGTAGGTATATCCCTGAAGAGTAGAATCCGATCGGTTCAGTGGTTACCGAGATCTTAGGGGACAGACAGACAGACAGACGGACAGACAGATAAACATCATTCTACTTTGTATTATTGATATAATGTGTATAAATGTATATATTCGTTTAGACATTAGAACATATTTGCAATATTTTTAATAAAGTCAATTGAATCAATTTAGCAAAATATCTATATCTGCCTTTTTTGCATAGTAAATTGCTTTATAAAAATAATATTTCACTTACAAATACGAATATAATGTCTTTTGCTACATTGGTTGATGCTTCCTAAGGAAATAGTTGTTCTTGTTCTAAAAATAATAAATCTATAAATATAGATGTATAACCAGACAACTACCTGGATCCCCCTGTTGGGGACCTTTTTTGTTTGTTAGCAAATTGCTTTCTGCTCTTTTGTAGCGACTTGGCTGTGTTAATATTCCCGACGCTATTGGTTGATTTTTAAGGACCAAATTGAATGTCGGCACAGGGTCCTCGGGAAGGGGACACACAATTATTTAACCCCTTATCCCTTTATATTTTTACTCTAATATAAAAGAATAGTACACGGCATTAGTGTTGAAAAAAGACTATCCATAGAAAAACACACAGCTCAAAAATAGAAATATATTTCCATAAGTCACATCTAATCCTTGTCAACCTACACAAAATTAACCATATTTTATATATTTATATTATAATAAAATCAGATACACAATTTTTAAAAAAGTAAGTTGTTTTAAAGTAAAGAAACAAAAAATGGTGAAAGAGTGCTTAAAAATACAAAGAAAAAGTTAAAATTTGTACAATGAATATGGTTTTCATTTCTAATAATTCTATAGTTCTTTCTTGAAAAAAAGTTTTTTTTGAAACTGAGCAATTTAATATAAAAATATGAATCTAAATGTTTTGTTTTTCAGGTGCCCAAGAGAACCCAGAGGAGTGTGGCACCCCTATATTGTGCATGTTCTACGGTCTTCTACTATTCATCATCCTACTCACCATATACACAACAATCAAAGGATCTACGGAATAAATTAAAATCCTAAAAATCTTCCAAAAATCAAGGAAAAAATCTGTGAAAAAATGTTAAGTGAAAATATTTCCAAGAAACCGACCATGGACAGGGGGTTGAAAATATCCCGAACGTTTTATTATGTTTCATTTCATCCAAAATGGTGACATGAATCAATATATGAGAAAAAACTTTTTTAGTTTAGAGAATAAATTAAACATATGATAAAGTATTTCCAGAAATAAAGACATAATTTTTTTATACGGAAAAAGTTTAAAAACTTATGAAAAGGATGATTCAGTGAAAAAAAGCTGATTCAACCCATAAGCAAAATTTGATTTCCAAAATGTAAATACTTATATAATAATATTGAAATCTGTATTTATATAGAAATTAGATATAAAAATATGCTGCTTGCTTTACAAGGCTTGTTACATTACAGAGATTTTAAGGGATAAGACAATGGACGATTAATTTATACTCGTTCCCAATAATGGTAAATAAAATTATCCTTTTTGTAGACTAAAATAATAATTGAAAAGTTTAAAACTACCAATCAAAATTTAATAAAAGTGCCCAAGTTTTTAAGCAATCATATAACATTATGAAACTATGGGTACCAGTATAATTTACAGTCCAATGTCCCCTCCCTCCCGGGTGTAAACTTATTGTATCTGTAAACCTATCCAAAACAAATGGAAACTGACAAACAAATGATAAATCAAATGATAGACAGAAAGTGCTTCTGTCTATATCTAGAAAAATTTAATATATCAAGACAAAAATGTTCGGAGATTAGTTCTTAAAAAAATTTATGTGGGTTAGCCGCGCGACTTAAATTATTCAAACTTTAAACTTCATGTTCAAATTATTTTAGAATTACATAATCATTTATATTATTAACTTAGATTTTATAAATATCCCCTTTTTAGATCTTGACAACTTGCGAAGAAATTGAACAAAAATAATTTTGGGGCGCGACTACTATATGACCGATTCTTCTACTTTGTTTTAAGAAACCTTTTACTTTTTAAAGTACATAACTTGAACATGAAATTTTAGTTTGCGTCAGTAATCCTTATATAAAAGTAATAGGATGTTTGGCTGTGTGTACCTAAGGATTTTGTTAACTGTTATGGATCTCCTTTACAGTTAAACTTGTTAAAGGTCCATGGAGGGTTTATAACTATTTGAGGGAGAATACATCTCCCAAGAATTCGCCCATTTAAAAAAATTACACCCCCAAATAAAAAATGTAGGGTTGAATTCCCTCCTCCCCCTTTATTCAAGAGGTCTCTTGGGGCGCAGCCGCTAGTAATTTATATAGATTTGATAAAACTATATTTGCTTTATATAATTTTTTAAAAGCACCAGCAAACTAAAATTTTTATACTACAAAAATTAAGATTTTAAAATTTTTTGCTTGATAACAAATATATAGTTTTGAAATTGAAATGTAAATAATAATTGATTTGTTACACTGCTTTTTGTGCAGTTTAAATCATTCTACAAAATTTTTATTTAATATAACATCACGGCTCCGAATCCAACTAATTTCCGTTGGCTACTAACCGATTCTAAGCCGTGATGATATACCCTTACTACAAAAGTTTTTAGAAATTGTCCGCGGAAACGTAACTAAAATAATTTTTATTTGTTCGACTGGTCTAACAAACTATGATAAATGTAATATTTTTATTTACGTATCCGCGTACAACTGTCTATAAAACCATACCAGATATTTTACATTGCTTCTCTGAAGGCTGCCAATTGCTTCGCCAATCAAAACCTTCTTTTCAATAATCATTTTGGCCAAACAACCAAGGAAGGATTTTTTTGAATAATGTTTTCTTTTTTGCTTATTTTATAGTAATTTAT
Organism: Acartia tonsa; assembly: GCF_053477335.1. NCBI lineage: Eukaryota > Metazoa > Arthropoda > Copepoda > Calanoida > Acartiidae > Acartia > Acartia tonsa. The sequence continues at coordinate 36,239,961 of NC_137269.1, read as the reverse complement.
TGATAATTAATGAAATGTACGTTATGAAAATAAGAAATGCTTCAGATAATCATATTGTATTGTAATAGTTTTTCCAGTACGGCCTCGAAACCGATGAATATCCGCTGGAATAGAACCGGTTCTCAGCCATACAAAAAATCATGTATGGCATCGTATTACAGAAAATTTTCCACGAAAACTAAATTAAAAATCATAAGATTAAAACCAGTTGTGTAGCCCGGGCCTTCGGAAGTTCTTTGTTTATTTGTTTAAGTTAGGTCAGTTTAAGTTATGAAGGTTCTGGGTAGCCCTGCAGAGTTAGTGCACTGCAAGTATAGCCCCTAAGGGTTAGGGTTCCCTTCTCCCTCCCTCAGGGGTTTAGGCATGAATTTAAATTATACCCCGACCCCTCAATTTTGCTTCATTTACTAAATACGGGAGGAAAAGCACCAAAATGGCATTAAAGGCTTAAGATGATCATGTTACATTATTTAAACACTTTGCAGGAGCAATATTGCACATATTTATTTGTACATTACAGTACAATTGGTGCCAAATATTGCAATCTTTATAAGCTGAAAAATAGGCAACATTTGGCTTGTGAAGAATTTAAAGATCACGCAACCTTTCAAGATTTAATAGAATTCAAATTACACGCTGTTAATCAAGCTGTTTTAATTTACATGAAAAAATTTATTGTTTTTTTAATTAGTTGAAATTGGGTAAATTTTGAAAAAAAAAGAAAAATTACCAGAAATTTAAGAAAAAGGCAATAGATAATAAATCAACCTTCTTACTTGTTAAATATTGCCTCTGGTTTGAGTTGATTAAATTATCTTCACTTGATCAATCCCTTCCTAAATTACTAAATGGTTAAGTTCAGGGGAGGGGCTGTAGAATATTATTATTTCCAAATTGCATGACATTTATAATTGTATTATATATATTATGATACAATATACACATAATCCTTATATAACAGTTATTGGATGATTGTCTAGGATTATAAGTAGCAAAGGATCTCGCTGTACTGATATGGTTCTCCTTTGCAGTGAAGTTTCTTTAGGTACAGGGAAGGTTTTCCACTATTTTATGAGAAATCAGCCCAAGAATAATCAACCTCATCCCATTTTTTTATCTATATTTATATTTTTTTATTCTAAATCTAAAATTGAAAGTGTAGGGTCAACTTTCCTTAACCCAATCCACAAGCGCCTCTAGATGTGTGTCCTAGATATTATATGTCAGGGTTGAAAAGGACATAGGAATTTAAATTTATTGGAGTGAAGATTAATTTATTATTTATTGTTATATCCGTAGATCCCTGGATACTATATTTATGAGTTCAACTGAAAATTAATTGCCTATTTCTTCCCTAATTTCCGAAGTTGTACAATGTACATCAGATAATCAAAATATTGCAAAACCTATTTTCAGCTACTCCGGTCAAAAGGAAAAGCGATATAATTGATAAACGATTTATACATTATACATTCAAAATTTTTAAAAAGTTTTAAGCTTTTTTAGCTAGTAGTAAATATTGAGATAGGATGAGGAAACTATGTACACAATCGGAAACTCAAATTCAGCTGACCATTTGTGAATATTCATAATGCAATGTATTTCTGCATCTTAACAAAATGTATTTCTTTTCTTTTGGGGTTTTAGGAGAAATTATGGGATAGGACAATAGGCGTTGAATAAGTCACCCCTCCCCAAGTCAAATGTGTATAATTCTTCTAGTTAATAGTTGGGAGGAAGAAGGGTTGTAAAATAATCAAACACGTATAACCCTTCCCTCCCTGTTACAAACCCAAGATGCCAGGGGTGGGGTGGGGTAAAGGGGTGTTTAATGTTTACCCCCCTCAAACTCAAAATAAAATGCTCGGACGTCCAGTTACATTGCTTATAAATGTTTTTCTTCAGAAAATGCTTTTACAGTATGGCTTCGAAACCGATTAATATCTGCAGGATTAGAATCGGTTCTCAGTCATACTGAAAAATAATGGTTCAATTCGTATAACAGACAATTTTCTACAAATATTAAATAATAAATCACAATATTACCTCCAGTTTTATTAGCCCGGGCCTCCGGCAACTCGGGGCTTACAAAACCGGAATTAATTCTTATAATTTATCGTTTTTTTTTATCCGCGGAGAGTTGTTTATAATACGAGATGCGATTTATAACTATTCTCGTTATAAGGTCACTTAGAGTATGGTTTTAGGGTTGGTCATAAAGATAATAAAAGTTAAGAAAAAAATATTTCCTTCTTATAGATAAGCAAGCTTATTAGATAAGCAAAACTAACTTTCTTTTATGTAAATCAATAAAAGTAAGAAACAGACAAATGTAGAAAAGCTTTGCTCATAAGTATTTAACACTGAATGATTTAAAAACATAAATTTAAGGATTGATAGCAATGTGCTTCGCGGTTTGTTGCTTAACCAGACAATAATATATATATGTTTTTATAAAATCTAGTAAAATATTTAAAAAATATTATGCTTTTCAGCTTTACTAGCGGTTGTGAATTCCCTACCGTATATTAAAACATGTGCATAATTATGTTTCATATTCGCAACAAATAGTTACAATAGCAAAATAAAAAGACTTAAGCGGTTCTTTTTTTTGTTTAGTCAAAGTCAATTTTAAAGAAATGCTTTTTTAAGATTATGCAAACATGTCAGAAAAACATAATAAAATTTTGTTAAAGATATTAAATTACTTGAAAGGCTCCTAACGTCCTGTAAAAACTACTTTTAAAAGGTTTATCTATAATAAAGCCTGTTTGTTATAAAGTTAAGACTAACCCTTAAAAGTTTAAAAGAAAATCTAATGTGTTTTTGTCCAAAAAAGGAATTTGAAGAGAAAATCATCTATTTATTTCTTCATGTTTTATGATAAAAATAGGTATTGTAGACAAAATTTGGTATAAGGATTATTTTTAAAAAAATCTATTATTTAAACAACTTTTAAAACAGTCTTATTTTCAGGGAGTTTTTTTTAGACTTTTGAAAGGAAAGTCTCGCTCAAAACACAATTGTGATAATTAATGTTATAAAAAAAAAGTATTTAATAAAATAGAATCATATTGAATTCAAATATTTATATAGAATTAAAATGATTTTATTTTAAAAATGAATTATCATATTAAAATGCTATAAAGTATTGCCTGTAAATATGCCATATAATATGTAATAAGAATATATAAATTAGCCTGCGTAATGTAAAATAAATTTGCTGTAAATTATGAAATACATAAATGCCTAGTATTGAGTTTATTTATTAGTTAATTTTTAGATTTCTTAATTTCATATTTCACTTATTAGATTTCTAGACCTCATCAAAATGTTTAAGATTGATTTTTTATCTCTTTACAGGGACAAAGACCAAGATTCTGACAAACAGTTTTTAGTGAAAACAATCCACTTCCTTCTTTCTCTCCTTTCATACCCACTTCCCTTTAATCACAACACAAAAAGTTTTACGCCAACTTTACGCCATATAAATATCGAAATTTTCAGCAATTTTAAAGGGATTTAATGTGCTGAATCCCTCTGATCTTTTATAAGAATATCTAATAGATTTATAAACGTATTGAGGTTAGAATTTCGTTTAAACAGCGTCATAATTACATTGTTGATAATGGTTTATGAACAAAACGATTAAAAAACAAATCACATCAAAGTGTTGCTGCGCTAACTTCATACGACTTATGGATATTTCTAAATAGAGGCTTCGCCTCTAGAGGGTCTGGTTTAGTGGTGAGCGAGATCCACATATACCGACAGACATCCTGTTACTTTTTGTGTTTTCACACAAAGTTCCACATAAAGAGAAATAAGCAAAGGACGTCTAAGCTTTTTTGAGTTAGATAAAATGAGAGGTTTCAAATAAAACTAAAAACCCTCTTACCAACCCCCCTCCCCCCCATTGGACGTCTATGTCTGCAGGGACTTCTAACCCTGAGGGGGTTGCGCTTTATCCAACGTTACCTAACCTCAACTATGCCAAATCACTGAATTAGTTACTTTATTTTACCCCCTTATTTTTATGCTAATCAAAATATGGTGGGGTTTGAGTTTTGTGTGCTCTATTCAGGGAAATTAATATCATAACAAGGACAACAAAATCCACAAAATTGTAGGTCCTTTTACAATTTTCTGTTTTTGGAAAGTGCAAAGATATTGACTATTGCATATTTTCATAAGCAGCAAAGCTTTTTTTAGAGGTGTTACCCTCCTCCAAAACTTTTAGGGAATTTTTTATGAAGGGGGCGGAGAGTACAAAAAGATTTTTAATATAATTTCATTATTTATCTGAGATAATCATAAATTTTTAATCCTTGTAGACAAAGCAGAAGCACAACGTACAAAGAATAATTGTAGAAAATTATCTGAATTGCTAATTGTTTGTCCAATCATATCAGTTTTCATAAAAACTCTTTCCCTCCCTTCTCTATTTATATTTTTTATTCCCAATATAATCATTTTGTTATTATAATCCATTCATTATATTATGGCATTTGTTATTAGTGATCTAAAGGGATAGGACAATGGCCGAAAAATGGATGAACATCTCCAATGATTATAGAAAAATTTACTCCTTCTGTAGATTACAATTGGTGGTTGAAACGTTTGGACACTCAACTTAATAAACCAACCGATAAAAATTCAATAAAAGACCCCAAAGTTGTCCAACGAATAAGAAATCGTTATTATAAGACTTTGGGGACTAATGTAGTAAAAAACCCAATATCCCTGATATGTTAAACTTAATCTAATTGAGTAATATCCCCTAATTTTTACCTAGTGGCTTCACCCCTAGCCTAGAAGAACTTCGCCACAAGAAGAAGGAGGGGGGGGGGGGGGATAAAAATCAATATCATCATCAAGTTTTTTTCTGTCAGGAGGCTGTGTATTTTTCTTTATAAATTGGCACTTCTTAACAAGATAATATTTGGTGGTAAGGGAAGGGTATGGTTGAAATCTTGGGAGACTAAAAAGAATTATATAAAAATGATTCTATACATCTATAATACAAAGTAACTTGATGTCTCTCAGTCTGTCTGTCCTTCGTCCCTTAAGATCTCGGTAACCACTGAACCGATTGGATTCTACTCTTCAGGGAACTATACCTACTGGTCCTGTGGAGGCTAGGGGCAAAGCCGCTATTGTATATGTATATATATTACCAACACATCTTCAAAATCCCTTGTCCTAGCAAGACAGACAGTGCAAAACTGTGTAGAGAAGTTCCGGACTGTCAATAATATACTGTTAATTAATATCCTTTTAGAACATCAATAATTAAAAGAGAACAGTTATGGTGACGTGCTAATTTTTTGTTTCATCCTTAATTATAAAAAGATCGCTTATGACCATAATAGACAAAGATGAAATGAAATTAAGTAATACATATTTAAACCTTTAACGTTAAGGTATAAATTCTAATAAAAAGTGTCAGAAAAATTGTTTTTGAATTCAACCCAAAATGTATCCTATAATAAAAAGTGGAAAGCTTTTTTTTTCTGTAGCGAAGAATCTCCCTAACCGCTGAACCGATATGGTTCACCTTTACAGTGAAGCATCCTATAAGCCCCGGAAATGTTTTTAAATACTTATTTCCACTCTTCCTATAAAAAATGACACCCTACAAAAAAAATTTGTTCTACTTTTTCTTTAAAAAAATCTCAAATTGAAAATGAGAGGGTGTCGACTTTTCCTCCTATTGCCCTAAGTGCCCCTGGTGGCTTCTAGGGGGCGTACCTGTTAGTTCTAAAAAAACTTATACATAACAAATACTGGCGGGTTGATTTAGTTTGAATGGGTGAAGTTAATATTTATAGAAAACGCGGCGCGTGTTATAAAATGATAAGATCTGCTAGCATTATAATACTCACATTTGAATCAACATACCGTGTCTACCAAGTTTTATATCTTACGGAAACTATACAAGAACTATTAAATACACTATCGCGAAGCTTGAGACATTATAAAACATGAATTATGATAGGAATAGAACAAATTACCTACTTGTAAGTGAAGCTTGTAAAATGAAGCTTCTTTACAAAAATATTTTTATATCTCCCAATTATTAATCATCCTTAAGTACCTAGCAATAAACCTTTCACTATTATATGTGTCTATGATCCCCCCCCCTTATATTTGACTGTGCGAATTTACAATTAGCTACTATATAAGGCAATAACTTCAAGAGAATCTTTTTTCTTTCATAAAAAAAAAGAATTCTTAAATAAAACATAACGGGAGGAATGCTCTTGCAAAAATATACAAAAAAACATTGATTATTAAAAAAAGCGTAGTCATTTTATATTTTTGATGTGTATGTTTGACGTCCATTTACAGATATCTGTGAATTTGAATTTAGGCGTGTGGTTATCATAGAGTTAATTTGTGAGCAGGGCAATCTTACAAGTCTTGTTGGACTGTAAGATGTGTATTTTCTAGTATGGTTTCGAACCTATTAATATCCGCCTGGATTAGAACCGGTTCTAGGCCATATTGAAAAAACATCGTATCTTTATTATATCCAGTTTTCTCTGAATATAAAAATGTACAATCATAATATTAAAACCAGTTTTGTTAGTCTTCGGCGTCTCGGGGATAACAAAACTAATCTTATAATGGTATAATTTTCTCTGTATCTGCATTTATATTATACTAGCGGCTACGCTCCTAGAAGCCTCTAGGGGCTCTTAATGTAGGAGGCTGAAAAGTCGACCTCATCCCATTTTAAATTTGAGTTTCAAAAGAGTAAAAAATACTTTTTTTGAGGGGGGGGGGGTGAAGATACCCTCCCTAAAAATAGTTTAAAACCTTCCCAGGGACACAACCCAATCCGTCCCGATTTTGTATCACTTTTGAAAAGTGCGATTCCTGTGACGTCATATAAAAAGGGAGGAGGGAAGAAAATCTCTTCCCTTTTCTCCCATCTCTTTTGAAGAGATTTTCTTCCCCCCTTCCCTTTTTCTTTCCCGAAACGTATATGACGTAACTGGAATCGCACTTTTCAAAGTGATACAAAATCGGGACAGATTGGGTTGTGTCCTTCCCAGGACCTATAAGAAGCTTCACTGTAAAGGAGAACAATATCGGTTCAGCGGTTACCGAGATCCTTCGGGCCAGACAAAAAAATGCTTGCTACTTAATACAAAATCGGGACAGATTGGGCTTTCTCAATATAATAGGATAGAATTATTGCAGGTTGCTACGACGAAGCTTATCAACTTTGAGTCAACAGTTAGCCGATATTCGCTGCCATTAAAGTAACAAATAACTTTCACGAAATAATCGAATTAATTTGTTAATCATAAATAAAAATTCAATATATGACTTCTATTTTCACCTAAAGTATTTTATAAACACATTCGTTCAGTCGGTTGCTTAAAAACTTTGGGGACTTTTATATAGAAATAAATTGGTTGTACAAACAATTGTCAAAACTTCCCCATCAATAACTTTAATCTAAAGAATAGGCAGGGGTAGCTATTTACCAACAATTATACCAAAAATTCACGAAACCTTATAAAGTATCTGGTGGTATATTTTGTTTTTGTAATGTAACTGGAGAGGAGTGGGAAAGAAGGGGAGGAAAAGGGGAAGGGGGTTGTGGGGAAATTTTCCTTTAAAGTTGTTTGTCAGAATATCATTCCCTTGTCCCTGAGAATAGGTAATTTTGTCTGTGTATATGAATTTTCGTCCTATCCTTGTCTTATACCTTAGGATCCCTGAATGAAGAGTTGCTGCTGTGCAGAGTGCATGACATGATTTGGCTTTATGAAAAATCACCAACTCAATTGTAAATTTCTAGACCAAATTTAAGAATTTTGGTGAAGCAGTGGAAAGTGTCATATGTGACGTCATAAAAATACGTCTATCATTCATCTTTTTTTATGGGTTTCCTTTCCCACTTCACCTCTTATCTCTTCTGTTTAGATGTATTTTTATGACGTCACACATATGACACTTTCCAGCGCTTTATTTTAGTATCATAAAAAAGAAGATAGAAAATATAATCTTAATTTGTCTGCAAAAAAGCACACAAATAAAATAGTTTACCCATAGATTGATTGCACGACATTTTCCTAGATTCAAAAGGTTGACAGTAAATTTTCTTTAAATTATAATAAGGAAGGGTTTTTTTCTGCTTTACTTCGCCCCTTTAGGTTTACACCCCCTGGCCAATCTCTTTGCGCGCCTCTGTACATTTTTGACCATGGAGTTGTTTAGCCGAGATTCGAACCCATTCCCAGCCTCGACAAATAGATCTATTGCGTCCGCTTACAATGTATTTATTTGGTATAATAAATAGGTATAAGTTCGGTACATGGCAAACTCATCTCAATATTTGACATTAAGATAAAAATACTACATAAGAGATGATTTTCTGCTTTTGAAAACTGACAGAAGCGAAGCTTTTCAACAACAAGAAGTATTTTAGTTGACTAGTTCAAAAAATTAAACATTTTACAAATGATAAAAAATAATGTAATAACAGCTAAAATGCCGTTTGTTGGGCAGCCGAAAATGTCATGTGTGACGTCATAATAATACGTCTAAACAGAAAGGAAGAGACGAGAAGTGGGAAAGAAATGTATAATAGACGTATTTTTATGACGTCACACATGACACTTTCCTCTGTCCCCCGTTTTTGTGGGTTACGCAGTCCAGCCTTAATTAGTTAAATATCAATATAATTTTTAGCCAATTTGTCCTTTAAAATTTTGAATAAAATTCTTCTTTTCAAATATGCAAGTAAAAATAACGGGATCTCTGGACTTTTAACTATGCAAAGATTTGTATGTTAGATAATTCTTATTTTATAAAAAATGTAACGGGTTTTGTTTTTAAACAAAGATTTGCATTAAATATTTCCTTTTATAAATTGAGTAGGATATGTGTTGTAAATAAGATTGCTTAAACGACTAATTGGATTCTACTTTACAGGGAAGCTATATATAGGTCATTTTACAAGTATCTTGTCTATCTATATATTTGAAAAGGGAAAATCAACCCAATAGAAAATCACCAAATCAATTCAATTAGACTGTGTTGTTTTGTTGTCTTTTAATATACTACTCAACTTAGTTAACTGTCTAACATCCTTTTTTTAAAGCCAAGACTATGAAACTTTGGTCCTAGTAGAAATAGAAATTTTAAAAGTAAAAGATACAAAAACAAACTAATCAGCGGTTTCCTTAAAAGTGCCTGATCGAGAACCCTCCTCATTTTTTTATTATGTGCTTGTGTTTTTATCAAGGTTTTATTAGGTATTGGGTAGCCTCGAAAGGTTAGCCCTAACCAAATAAAAAGTACAACGTCTCAGAACTAAAACACTAATAATTTGAGAATTTATGCCATAAAATTTGTAATAGTAAAATGACATTCTAGATCAAAAAAATGTTACGTTTTCTAAAATTGCACCTTATCGTTCAAGAACTATCATACAAATCCTGTAAGGGATCCAAATATCCTATTTGTAGCGTACACTTACGGACTTGATGAACGACCCTAAATATAGAAAAGCCTCAGTTTTACAAATTTCATTATCTAATTTGATAGAAAGAAGATCCTATTACTTAAAAAAAAGTATCTTTTTATAGTTTGAATTGAGCTAAAGCTAATATTTAGATCACGGAAGTAGTAAGAAAAGGCAAAAAACAGTACGTATTTTTTAAGTAGGAAAAAATTGTAGTACAGTTGTGTAGACGAAAATCTGCATTTCTTAAATCCTTCTCTTAAAACTTAATATTGTGAAAGCCATTCTTCAACATTTTTAAGTATATGCCATTACTTTGGTTGGTATTGAAGATATATTGTTTCTACAACTGGCCGAAATTTAGTGGATGTTCTTTTGTAAAAAAATGTTTTTATGGATGTAAACTCGACAGCAATTTGCTACATATAGTAGGTATGCTGGCAAATATACATCTAGCACAGGCATGTATACATCCATAATTGTCAAATATACATCTATTGCCAAATTTACATCTAAGCATATGTAATTTTTTTCATATATGATTAAAATAAAAGCTGGATTAATTAATTTCTCTGATTAGCTCTCTAGTGTAATAAATCTTTTGTTAAAGTCACTATCACTGATCATTTTGTCGATGCTGTCTTAGTTTTGCTTTTATTAATGTCATTGAATATTTATCCAGTATTTCATCGAAACTGATTTATATCCAATGGATTAGAACCGCTTCTAAGCCATACTAAAAAAACATATATCGTATAGTATTACATCCAGTTTCAACGATTATAAAAATGAACACTATTATTTTTTCTACTGTACAAGTTATCTATATAATGGATGTTTGCCGAACTGTAAATAGTTTATAATGTGGGTCACTGGCCCTAATATGATCTTGAGTAACATTGCCCTCAGGACAAATTATAAACATTCCATATCTAACCAGGCAGGCTGTAGTAGTAACAAGGACAATTAGATGTACAAGGACGTTCAAGTTTTATTTTTTTTTGAGGGGAAGGGAATTTAATTAAGGTGGTAATCATCCCTTCCCTCCCCCCCCCCCCACTTTAGACGTCCCTGCACAAGTAGCACAGCAATAAGGGATGGAAATATTTTAGATTGATAAGAACAACATTCAATTTTATAGTAATTTTTTTTGAAACTCTTCAGGCATGTTTAATTCATATTGAAAGTCACTAATGGATTATTTTGCCAGTTTGTCATACTTTTTGGGTTGTTGGTTGCATGGATGCCTTCAGTGAAGGGCAGGAGGTGTATATTGACCCTCTGAAGGTTTATATGGAAAGGGGAGAATGCAATTCTTTTGTTAAAAATTGTAAGGGGGGGGGGGGGGAATTAATTTCTAGGCTCTTTATATGCTTTTTATTCCAAAACCAGCTATAATTAGGTGCAAAAGAGATGGGGATCTAAAGAAAAATAAAGAACACTAATAGTAATAAAGCATGTAGGAACGGACTGACAGCCATAATTCCAGAAAAGCTGCACTACTATTAACAATAGCTGGGCAGCTATGGACCTATACATATACACTATACTGTATTGTGTTGCTTGTTAAAGTGTACAAGCATAGAAAAGTTTAGAAATAGAAATTGTCTTCAAATTTTTAAAATCAATGATTATTAGTGGTGAGCATTACCGTCTAACTGTCTATAGACCGTCTAATATCGAGTGACAAAACAGACTTTTTTGTTTGTGATAAATTTTCAAATTTATTACTGAATTAAAAGTTAATGTTCTTTTCCTTAGGTCACATATATGGAATGAAATATAAAGAACTAGTAGCTAGTCCCCTGGCATCTAAAGGATTTAAAATAATAGCCTAAACCCATTCCAAGACTTTAATCTATAAATCTTAAGCTTTAGAAAAACTTATCCTAATATATAAAGTAGCAAGGTTTTTTTGTCTGTAGTTTAAGATTTCGATAACTACTGAACCGATTGAGTTCTCCATATATGGAAACTGCATATATGTCCCGTGGTGGTTTTAGGCTATATTTTTAGATTTAAGTCTTAGGAATTCCCCATATGCGCGTAGCCGATAGTTATATACAAAATTACTTCTAGTTACTTTATATTATAAGATGATCATGGCTGACATATTATCGACAAATTTAACTACTCTATATACTTTTGGAGGGTGTCATTATCCTGATTTCTCAATGTTTATACTCCCACTACCCCACTGTGCACGCCAGTGCTGAAAGAAAACTTTAATTCTATTATAATTAATCTATGAGATTTAGTTATATCTATGTTCTTAATCAGTTGTTCTCCTATTATTTGGTAGCCGGTCATTCCCAATGTCCAACATTCACTGGAATATCACAACTAATCAACAAGCTCTAAAAGTTACATAACCTGCTGTGACATTACAACAATTTATGGACTCTAGTAGCCAGAGACAATATTGTATCTAAGGTTGTGTGCTCTGCTGGAAAATCGTCCTTGCTGGTAAAACTGCGAAACAGCAAATCTTTGAAAAATAGCCATTCAAGTATTCAATTCCTATGTATGTTTAAACAGAATCCTGTATTCACAAGGGATGGAGGGGACATTGGGCTGTTTATTTCACTGGTCCCCAAAGTTTTACAGTTACATTTTCTTACAACTTTAGGGACTGTCATTGGAAGAATGGAATGCAAAGGAAAACTAGAAACTAGAAATCCGCGGATAACAAATTTACAATTATAAGATTAAAACCAGTTTTTTTTCTCAGAGATGCTGAAGGCACGGGCTAAAAAACTGGTTTTAATCCTATTATTGTACATTTCATATTTGTAGAAAAATGGATTTAATCCGATGCTATACATAATTTTTCAATATGGCTGAGAACTGGTTCTAATCCACCGGATATTAATCGGTTTCGAAGAGATACTGGATAAAAATATTACTTAAACTATCATTTACTTTGCATGAATACTGTCCTTGCTAACAATCTCATAAATATAATGGAACACAATTGAGTCCAATCCTTAATTGGAGTTTTGTTTTTATCTCTATAAATATCATAATTTTATTTCTAATAGGGTTTTATAGAGACGTCAAATTAAGTTAATTAAGGTAGCCTAGGACTTAAGCCCTTTTTGTGGTTAACAAAAAGAGCCTAAATAAAGGACCTTCAAAAAATCAAAAACAGTATAACAAGGATAAATAACAACATCCATAAAAGCAAAGCTCTAAAATCATACTATGGGACAAATGAGCATTATCACATTGAAAGAGTGTCAGAACTTACTAAGCAGAATAAGTCTAAACTTGATTAGAGAGATGCTTTGCTTATAATATTGTACTTTGTTATCCTAGGAATCATTATTCAAAAATCATGTGAATAGGATAGGGTAATTCTAACATGCCTAATTTAACGGTAAGAGCTATCCTAATTATAGAAAAACTTCGCTTTCAGAAATACTATCGGCTGTGCTCCTAGCACCTAGGAGCTCTGTATTTGAAAGAGTAAGGAAAGTAGAAAATAGCCTAAAACCAAAACTTAAATATATAAATTAACCTAAAACCATCCACGAACCTGTAAGAAGCTTCCATGAAATTAAGAACTTAATCAGTAGTTATTGAAATCTTAGCTACAGACCAAAAAACCTTCGACTTTATTAAATAGGCTGGATATAAATCGTTTTTACGCATTGAACCTAAAAATTAGTAGCATTGTTGTAGCTAAAATCAGGGAGAGAGAAGGGGACATTGGGCTGTTTATTACACAAGTCCCCAAAGTTTTATAATAACATTTTCTTTTCCGTTGGCTCAGCAACTTTGGGGATTTAAGTGATATTTGTTTGGTTGGTTCAATAAGTTTAGTGTTCAAACGTTTCAATCACTAATTTTTAACTTTAGAAGGGATAATTTTGTGTATCAACATTGGGGATGTACATCAATTTATCGGCAATTGTCTTATCCCTTTAGATCCCTGATTATAATGGGTAAAATTTTGACCTTGTACTGCATTTGTCAGAAACCTTGTATTGCTTAAATATAAGGGTTCTAAAAACCATTTAGATCCATAATCACATTAGAATTTAAGCCAGACATAGCCTATAAATGAACTGTTATGTTGAAGTATTATAATATTTAAAGGATCAGCTTGAAGTTTTCCTTGTAATCTTGTAGTGATCATAAATCGGTCCAAGCATCTCAGAAGATTGTACACTATTCCTTGGATCTGGAAAAATACTCCGAACATTTTTTTTAAATATCATTTTTGTCATAAAATATAATCATCTAAGTTATCTTATTTTTGGAACATTGAAAACAAGGTACCATATTTTAAGCGAAGCATTTCTATAAAGAAGTCATAAGTTTGTAAGTATGTCCTTAAACAGAATCCTGTATTTAATCAAGTTAAAATCTTCGAATGAATTTTGTATTCGATTGATTTTTGTCATACTTATACATATTTTGTAATTCAAATCTCTATGTAGCAATTATCTGTAAATAGATCTAAAGGCGTAAGGAAAGAGGCAGACAGTGTGTTCATACTGCCATACTCAATGGTATGTTATGTAATTATGTAGATGAGTAAGCTAAAATTATTTACCTACTATTCATTACTTTGTAATAATACCAGCAATCAGCTTTATACTAGTGATCGGCAGAGCATTAATGACCCCAAACCCTACCTTCCTTTTTTAAAAAATAAAATCAAAAGAATGTAGGTGGGGAGGGAGTCTTACCCCCCTTGCGTAACCCCTGCGTGGGGCCCTAACCCAGCCGGGCCTGTACCAGCTGGGCTACCCTGAACCCATATAACCTAACCTTACCTGACCTAAAGTAATTTTGTGTTATATCGACGATTCGACATACTATTTTTGAGAATAAAATCAAGGCATATTTACGTCGACTTCAATATGGCTTCAATGAATAGAAGTCAAAATATCGTTAGTCTATTTAATAACAAAGTTTGGGAATAGTCCCTTACGTGACAACGCCCCTTAAGGGGAGATTCGTTGTATTTTTAAAATGGCTTTTCATATGTTATTAGGTTAGGTTATATTGAGTTAGGTGATTGCCCCACAGAGTTAGGCAATTGACCCCGCAAGATTAGAGCCCCCCGCAGGGGCTAGAAATAGGAGAAAAGCTTCTGTGAAAAATACAAAGAATCGCCCCTTAAGGTGCGTTGCCACGAAAGGGACTATACCCCAAAGATTTACAAATCAGCCCTTGTAATCACAGCCAAAAATTTCGAAATATTTATGAAATTTTTTTCGTACAGAAAAACATAATAAAAGTCCTTGAAAAAGATTCTGTAGATTTTTTTGAGAAAAACAGATTATATCGAGATAGAAACTATTTGGTATTTAAAAATGAATTTCCTTGTTTGTCCATAAATTTTTATCATGTTGTCACGACGTATTAAATATAATTGGTTGATTGTTTATTATATGTATACTAGCCGCTCCGCTTCTAGTGGCCTCGAGGGGCATTTAAGGAGGGGTATTTGAAATAGATTATTATAGATAACCCAATTTTTATGTTAGATTTAAAAAGAAAAGAAAAATATATTTTTGTGGGCGATTTTTTTCTATGAGTGATTGGGAGGTTGGTACCTTCCCCAAAAATAGCTATTAACCTTACCGGGTTCCAATGAGAAGTTACCCTGTGAAGGAGAACCATACCGATCTAATCCTTTGATATACACAAACAACCATCTTGTAACTTTATAAGTTGTCAGGTATGAAATATAACTGGTTGATAGTTTATTATATAAGCGGCTACGCCTCCATATGAAGGTATCATAAAGTAACAGGGTGTCTGTTTGTACCGAATAATCTTTCTAATCGCTGAGCTGATATGGTTCTCCATTACAGGGTAGCTTCTCATAGGTCGTGGGAAGGTTTATAACTATTTTGGTCAATGGTACCACCACTTTCCGTTAGTAAACAATAAATAGGATTATTCTATTGATCAATTTTTATATTAATATTAACCTATTTTTAGTGTAAATATTCATATTTTAGCAAGTATTGTTAAAAAACTTATTGTGCATACTATTTTACAATTTAAAAAGTATTGCAGTTATTGGCTTAGAAAGGAAGTTATAAAAACAGCCTGAGTTTTGTTTTCTTTTCCAATCATTAAAAAATAAAATTTTGGGCAGTTTCCTTCAAAGTATATAGTCGAGAACAGAAACTCCTCCCCACTTATTTTGAAATAAATTTTAAAAGTAGATTTTCAAATGTTAGTATTTTACCTTAGTTTAGGTTAGGTTATGTTGGGTAAAGTTTATCCCCACAGTTAGAGGTCTTGCAGGGTAAAGGCTCCACGCAGGGGTCATGCACAAATGATACTTTTAATTTAATTATTAATAAGGAAGGTGAGAGAGGGTTTGTTTTAAATTTCAACTTAAATCCAAAGAAATAAAAAAATTATTATTTTCTAAAGGTAACTAAAATCTTTTTTCAAATGTTAGAAAATAATCTGAAGGTTTATTTATGATTTGTAGATTTGTAGAAAGTTAGGATTCTACAAATCATGCAGCTCTAACCATGCTTTCCCTCATCCATGCTCCTCGTATGAGAGTGCCATTAGTTAGGGTGGCTTAATATGGAACACCTGCCAAAACTCTAGGCCAGGGTGATGTAATAATTGAGTAGCTTCAACGAGAATTGCGAGTCAGCTTGTAATGTAACATAGAATACAATCAGCTGTGCGCGAAGCTTACCAATCTAAGATTGGCCAAAGGATTCTCACTTCCAGTCTCCGTGTGCATCTGAGTCCTAACTTCAGAGAATCATGGCTACAACAACAACAACGGTAACCTCAATTAATAACTTTACTTTTAGAAGCAGTATTTCTTTAGTTGTTTGTCTTTGTACTCATACTTTTTAGACTTGTGTACATTCTCGGACTACTGGGTCCCTAGTGATTGAACCAAGTTAAAAGTATACTGCACAAAATACGTACCAGTTGTTTGTAGCGTCGTTATTCTATAGCATAATATAACCATGTGTTTTTTTATCGTGTGGTTTTAAGATATTTTTCCCGACCTCTCATGTTTGAAAAGCAAAGCAAGTAACAGGGTCACCCAAGGTAGGAGGGCAAAACCCATTGGAACCACTCAAAATTTTTTAGGAGTGTGGTGTAGAATTTTTTTTTATAGAAAAAAACCAACTAAATTAAAGTTTCAATTTTCCCTTTCACATTTAATATGTTTTATATTCTTTTTTTATTTTCGTATTCTTAAAAAAGGGGCTTCAGAAATCAAATACACTATCCCTATTTTGAACAAGATAGTACTCCTGTAGCTCCTGGTGCATATCCTGAAAATTTTCCTTCTTTTCCACCAATTTATACTTAGTTGTAGTAGATTTATTTTCCAATATAATAAAAAAAGACAATAAAATAATGTACGATAAAATAATCATAGGTATATTTATAATAAAATAATTTCATATTTGTGTTGCTTCTGTATTTACATTGGCGGCTAAGATGTCGCGTGAGCGGTCTTGTTGTCTCTAGCTGTTAATAATATGTTAGTTAATAATTAAACTCTTAATCTATATTATCTTATTTTTGTATTAGATTAAACATCATAATGTAAACTCTAAATTGTCGATAGATAGCAGCAATTTAGAGTATTTTATGTGCTATCTCCTAAGCTGGGGGGTACCTGGCAGCACCAAATAAACATTATTATTATTTTTACCCCCTACCCTAAATACAGAATTACCTCCCATATTGAGATTTTGTACAGCCCACAAAATAGAAAAAAATCTTGGACGTCCTTGGTTAGTATCATATACAAGCTTGATCGACTAAGCTGCCCTACTATTCAAAAACTGTAACCCGTTGAGCTGTTGCTGAGAAACTATTTATCAAATCTCCCACACGTTATGGACACAAATATGCATTTCTCATGACAGGATAATTAATGGTTCTTTTTTGTACAGCGCATACACATGGATGTTTCTTGAGTCCACTAACTTGTCCCCAAAGTTTTATTATAACTTTTCTTATTGGTTGACTTTACATCTTTCTGGACTTTAATCGAATTTTGATTGGTTGGTTCATTAGTTAGGTGTCCTAACGATTCAACCAATAATTTAAATCTACAGTAAGTGTCATTTTGTGTATCATCATTAGGGATGTGCATCAATTTATCGGTCATTGTCAAATCCTTTCAGATCCCAGATTTAAACTTAGTGATCATTTGCCTTTATACTTTTTCATCCTGCGTACATTCTAAGAGTACTGGGTATCTGTCACCGTATTTCTTGTTTTGTAATTTTCAACTTGATTTCAGAAAACAAGAAGCTAGTAGTTCTGTATTCAAAGAAAGATAGTACAAATCTAATTAATAAAACATCAAATATCAAATAACAATTTATCCAGTTATAAAAGAGATATGATTTTTAGATGTATAACCAGACTACTATCTGGATCCCCCTGTTGGGGACATTTTTCGTCCGCTAGCAAATTGATTTCTGCCCTTTTGTAGCAACTTTTTGTTGATTATCAAAGACCCAATTGAAAGTCGGCACAGGGTCCTCGGGATGGGGACATACAGTTATTTAACCCCTTCCCTCTCTATTGTTTTACTTTAATATAGATCCCATTTAGGCGGTTTTTCTTAAATCTTCTTGGTAGGTCTAGAAACTTCATGCATAATAATTAATTAATCTTGTAAAGTAAAATGCATAAAATCTAACTATTAAATAGATTTATGAATGAAAATAGCATACAGTCAAACATACAGAGGTACAGAGTGGGGAAGTTAAGCTTTACATAACATTCTCGAAATGTAAAAATTGTTTAAATATATTTGAAGATGATGTTGCTTCAGGGAGAGGGAGAAAACAATGGCATGTACAAAAATAATCTTCTATCCTTTCCCCCCAATATATCAAAAGAATGCCAAAGAATTGTAGGCATGTGAATTTTAGGGATGATTAATTTATCAACCTTTGCTCTATCCCTGTTTTTGCATGCATTAAAATGCATATTATGGATTTTTTATGTGTTGATAAAAATTTATGCGACAAACCTTACAGAATAATTTGATATACACAATAGTTTTGGATAATAACATGATAATGAATGGATAACAAAAGAAGGATTAATATCTAAAGTAGCTTGATGTCTGTCTGTCCGTCCGTCCGTCTGTCCGTCTGCCCGTCTGCCCGTCTGTCCGTCCGTCTGAAGTTTAAGATCTCGGTAACCACTAAACCAATTGGATTCTACTCTACAGGGAATATATGTACTGGTCCTTTGGTGGTTTAAGCTATTTTCTTGGGGGGTGGGACACCCCCCCCATCCGAAAAACAAAAATCCCCCCCAATTTCCTTTAGGCAGTTAATTTAAAATGTCGTGGTCGCAGCACCAGAGGTACTTATTTTTTTATTACCTTTTGGGGCAAAGCCCCTAGAGGCTAGGGGCGATTTCGCTAGTAAAATATATAGTGGATATTATGACATTTGTCGTTTCGTTCATCAAGTAGGAGGGGAGAGGATGGGGTAAAGGGAGAGGTGGGTGGGAGGTCGTAATTTATCCAGCTACAAGTTTAACTTTATTAGAATATATGATTATCTGGTGTAAGATTCAGGTAATTACAAATCCATTGGAGAATCACCATATCCATAAGTAGCAAAGCTACTGAATAAATAAAACTAAGAAAAAAGCCAAGATTTAAGAAAAAAGTGTGCATTACAGATCATAGAGACAGAGAGAGAGGGAATAATGGGCTGTTTATCAAACTAGTCCGAAAAGTTTGGAAATAACGTTTTCTTATTCGTTGGCTTAACAACTTTGGGGACTTTAGTGAATTTTGATGGTTGGTTTATTTAGTTTAGTGTTTAAACGTTTCAGCAATTTTAATCTTCAGAAAGGGAATTTTGTGTATTATTATTGGGGATGTAAATCAATTTAATTGTCATTGTCTTATCCCTTTCGATCCCTGATTACAGACAGCCAGACAAATTTAGTTGTAGAGTAGGTCAGTGGCGTGCACAGGAATTTTCAAGAGGGATGCAAAAATCACCCAAGAAAATTTTGACACACCAATAACGATTTCTTTACACCAATCTTAATCCAAAATCAAAAGGGGTGTAGGAGGGAGTATGCGAGGGTATTATATTCCGGATGCGATTTCTACGGGAGGATAGAGATAACCTCCCCCCAAAAGGGTAAAAACCTTCCCTGAACCTGTAAAAAGCCTTGTTTTAAAAGAGAACCTTATCGGTCCAGTGGTTAGTCGATTCAAACAGACAGATACACATACTGACATTTTGCTTCTTGTATATATTGATAAGAGGCTGCGCCCCTAGCGTCTAAGAACATTTTATTCTTAGTTGCAGCTAGAGACAGAGCTGGATCTTTAAATCATTTCAATGGTGCGCCAAATCGGGGTGAGCCAACTTTCCACCAATGAGAGCACATTATTTTACGAAATGCCGCGCTGTGATTGACTGAAATTCGGCGCACCCCGATTTGGCGCACCATTGAAATGATTTAAAGATCCAGCTCAGGATGATAACATTCGTACTGTAAAAACCAAAATCGGCCAATGAATTATATATATGATTACAATACATATCTACCTTAGCTTTAGACAAATTTTGCTAGAAGCCAATTTGAAGGTATTTAACCAAATGTATGTATGTATATACATCCATAAGGGTTGCTTGCTTCAACAGAGGGGAGGGTGTTTTTACCGTATGGCATGACAGTATATTCTATTTTAGCAATCTATTTACTTACATAAATTAGCCCAACTAGGATAATGTGGTTTTACCCTTTGAGGAGGATTATAAAATATGTATAGCATCATATTATAGACAACTTTCCACGAATATTAAAGTAAAAATCATAAGATTAATCAAAGAAGATAAAGTATAGAATAGAATCCAGGTAGAAGATTCTGCCTGGCTAGCCTGAAGTAAAATTGGAACTTTTGAAAGACCAAAACGGCTACAAGGCTGTTAGTAAATAACATGGTTTCAGTAATTATTCAGAAAAAATATTCAAAATAAATTTCTTTTCCAATGATTTACTAAAAGCCATGTAGCCAAGAATCCAGCTTCCTCTTCCCTATTCACAATGAATTAAAAATGAATTTAATGTGCATATTAAGCCTTAAAAAAATTATTATGTAAGAAAATTTACAAAAAAATATTGGTCTCAGTATTCATATTATAAAACTAGGTTGCGCTCTTATGTTTCTTATATTAGATGTTGATACAAATTAAACTTTTCTAGTTTTGTCCAACTAGTCATTGTGATTTGTACTTTATCATTATTGTTTTTACTGCGCAAGTCAAAGATTCCTTCAAATTTCCCAGAAATATTTAGGGTTTTCATTTCTATTCCTCCTTATTCTATGAGATAAATACTAGTTTTGTCAGTTTTCTGGTCCATTTCATAGCATGAGGTGTTTAGGGTAACCTATTTCTTTAAAAAATGAAAATCTGCCAAATATTCTGAAGTCAGGGAACTAAAGAGAAAAGACAATGGTTGATAAATTGATGCATAAATTATATTGAATAAAACTATCTCTTCTGTAGAATAATTGATTAAAAAAGTATTTGGACAATAGTATTTTGTATCAACTAAATTTCTAAACAATAAGCCAACGAATAAGAGAAAGTGTTTGTTAAACTTTGGGGGACGAAATACATATGTATTTATACTAAAAAAAGTTTTTAATTTCAAAGTTTTTATTTCTTAGAACCAGTGTTTTTGATTAAACACTGTTGTGAAGGAGTTGAAACAAGTATATGATAGGCGGGTTTTAAGACATTCTGTCACAGCAATAAATCTATGAAAGCCTGCCTAGTTGTTACTGTATCTAAAGGGAATTAGAAGACCTTAGAAGCCACATATATAATATGTTAGGAGGGTGAGAGGGAGGAGGGGTTTCACATCGGAGAAGAGGGAAGGGGGAGGGGGGACACAGTGGATAAAAATTTATCAGAATATTGAGTTTATTATCTTTTGCGTGTTTGTGTGTCTTATCAAATTAACATCCAGCTGAACTGCATAAGAAATTTCTAAATACACTTTAAAGAAAAGAACTTTTGTTTCTCTAAAATGAGTTTATCACATTAAATCTATATCTTAATCATATTATAATTTAAATATTTCATAATATTTTATTATTTTAGCTATTATTTATTGTCCAAAAGCTTTTAAAATGCCTAACCCTTGCGGGGAGCTTAATTTATTATCCCTTTTTTAACCTAACCTAACCTAATTAAGGGGGGCCTATTTGTAAATCAATATCTTAACCTAACCAAACCTGTGTAAAAATACCTAAATAAATGTTGTTCAAATCTTAACTTTTTTATGTTATAGACACTCCTGATAGAAGGTTGATTTCACTGGGCCTTACAGGCGGCTGCCGAGTCCTGGCAATAAAGGTTTAGAAAAATAAAACAATTTACGTGGGACACTCTTTATGTGCACTCCGATTAAATCCCCTCTGGTGTATCCCACTGTGGAACGGGTAAGTTTAGGACGGACAGATGACTACGGGACGGGGAGAAATAAGTTCGGGGAAGAACAAACCATGTATGTATACAGACACACATACACAACATCCAGATAGTTAGGCGAATGTAGATGGTTTCTCAACTATTTCAGTCGTCGCAACTCAGTTTTATACAACCAATCAAAGGGTTTACTTTTGTGTGTGATAATTAAATATTGTGCTTAATAATTAAGTTAAGAATAATTAAAAATATGTAAAAAATCGTTTTAAGTATAATTTTTTTGTGCCTTTATATAATTTTTTATATAATCGCACTAAGATCCGAAATGTCCCTAAAAAGTTAACCCCTAAATCAAACACTTTAAAAAGGTCTGGAATGTCTAAAGCTGAAAGTATATATTGACCTCTTCCGTATTGAACTAGAATCGCTGTATAGTAAAGCGTAAAGCATCTTTCAATTAAACTAGCGGTTACGCCCCTAAAGGCCTGGTGGGGTTTAATTTACCCCACCTCTTATTCTTTATTTTAGTTTTAAAAGAAAAATAAAAAAACCTTCCTGGGATTTATGAGAAACTATATTGTAAAGGAGAACCATAACGGTTCTGCGGTTAGCGAGATCCTTCGCTACAGTCCAAAAAGCTTACTACTTTATATCAATGAATAAGCATTAGATCAGCCATTTTTCTCGTAGATAAGGCTCAAGGATTTTTTCTGTCTGTTAAAATCTCTGTAACTACCAAACCGATTAAACTGTTTTTAACCTATTTTTTTATCATATATCAAAAATATACTATGACACCAGTAGAATCAGACTGCAGAGCCCAAATTTGAATTAAGTCCCCAATAAACTTTTTTTGGGGGATTTAAAAAACAATTTTATATGTTGCTGTGATCATTTTGATGGAAGCAAAAGCATTTTTTAGTTTGGGGTTAAATTGTTTCTTACAGAACAATTTGATGTGATTCAGATTATATCAATACAATAATAAAAACTCTACTCTGTTCGATGCAAATAATTTTTTTCTAAAACAATAATTTATACAGAAGAAATTTAACATTAAAATAAAACATATTATTCTGAAGTCTGAACCAATTAGAAGCCTTGTTTCATTTCAGTTTTTTACAATTCAAAAAAGAGTGTTTTCACAAAGTGACTTATTTCCAATGTAGTTAAATAATTTTTATTTAATTAAAATGAAAAGAATGAAAACTATACACATAAAAGATACATGCTTTTTAAAAATATTTAAAAAAAATAAGTTTGAATAATCTTATATTTTATCATATTTGTATATGTGACAAAAAAAAAATTGTTGTATTGCGTAAACGTTTGTTGTCATCTTTCACTATTTAACCCTTTACAGCCAATTTTTTTGTGTTTTAAATAAGTGATGGAAAACAAGCACGATAAAGTTAATTCATTGATATATTGTAAAGAATTAAGTTTTTAATGAATTAATTTAGATGAAATCAAAAGGCCTAATTTTACTCTATACCAGAATACTATATATATGAAGCAAAACACTCTAAAAGCTACGAATTTTACCCAAATAAAAAAAGACCTTTTGCTCTGATCAAAAAAGACCACAGCAACAGTAAAATTAATTTTTAAATCCCCTCAAAAAAGTTTATTGGGGACTTAATTCAAATTTAGGCTCTGCAGTTTAATTCTACTGGTGTCATAGTATATTTTTGATATATGTTTTAAAAATAGGTTAAAAACAGTTTAAGATATTTAAATTATAGGGAATCTTTAAATTTTTATTTAATATGAAGAATATCAACGCAACTCGATGTTTTTCTTTTTAATTGTTTCATGATTTTGTAACGATTCTTTTATTTCCTCATCCTATTATATAAATTAGTAAGGCTTTCAGTTCTGAAGCTTAAAATCTCAATAACTACTGAACCGATTGGGCTTTCTATTTTAGGTAAGCTTCATAGTTGTCTTGTGATAGTTTTAGGCTATTTTATTTCAAGTCGTATGATGGTTTTAGGCTATTTTATTTTATGTCCTTGGAGGGGTTTTAGGCTTTTTTCTTTTTGAATACAGGGCTACTAGCTGCTAGGGGCGTAGCCGCTAGTTAATATATAAAGTAGTAAATTTTTTTGCCTGTAGTTCAAGATTTCAATAATAATCATATGTTCTCCATTTCCGAGAAGCTTCACACAGATCTCAGGATTGTTTTAGATTTTTTCGTTTATAGATTTAGGTCTTAGAATGGTTTTACCTATTTTACTGTCTCTGAATATTCCTTAAAATAAAAATGCAAGGGGCAGGCCTGATAGTTTATAAATTACTAGCGGTTACGCCCTTAGAGGCCTCCAGTGGCACTTTAAATGCTTTTATTATATTTAAAATGTGTCTTTGTTGCGTTAACGTTTAAGTTGCTGCGTTGAACTCTCTTTATAAAATCGAGAAACGTAAAGACAATTTAGATTTTTTGTGATTTCTCTTGGGAGGGTGGTGGTACTCTCCCCCAAAATAGTTATAAACCTTCCCAGGACATATGAGAAGCTACCCTGTTAAGGAGAACCCGATAGGTTCATCGGTTAGCGAGATCATTCAGTACAAACAAACAAACACACAGACAAACACCCTGTTACTTTATAAGGATATCAACCAACTCTATGTTTTTAAAATTTTTTTTATGATATTGTAAATAATCTTTTATATTTTAAAATTAAGTCTATATTTCTTACAAAAAGGTGTGCAAATTTTAACATGTGCAAACATGTGCAGTGCACATGCAGTGTGTGAGTGTGTGTTTTTGTATGAACCTGTGAAAAGTTATGTCATTTTTGGCGGAAACAGTTTTTTTTACTGTCTCATCCATGAACTTTTGTGTGTTGCAGTATAGCCTAGTTCAAAATACTAAGGGCTAGTTTTAAAGAATTGTTGGGTTCAAACATAAAGTATATGTAGATGAATAACCATCTGGATCTTTCTGTAGAGTACCTTTTTAGTCTGCTAGCAAATTGCTTTCTGCCATTTTATTGATTGGCTGTGTTAATATTTCCGACGCTATTAGTTGATTTTCAAAGACCTAATTGAAAGTCGGTGCAGAGTCCTTGGGAGGGGAACATACAGTTATTTAACCCCTTCCCCCTCTATTGGTTTACTCTAATGGTCCAAATTTTAACCTTAAAACCAATAAAGCAGGTTCAGACTGTCATGTTAAAACTTCAATGACTTTATAAAATTTTGATTTAGCTGCACAAAACTGTAGTGCTTAAATTCTAAATTTGTATGATTTATTTATATTTTTGGGCGTACTTCAATTTATCGTCCATTGTCTTATCCAATAAGATTCCTTAAAGATTATTTGAAGAGTAAGGGAATAACTCTCATTGGGATGATAATAAACATTCAGTTAAAGGTCGTGTAATTAAAGCAGTAGATTATCTGAATGGTATTAGGTTTATTTCCCTATGGGAGGTATAATTTTGTTAAATAGTTATTTTATATGAGTGGTTTCGCCCATCTACTTGTTGTTGCTTTCACAAACTGAATAAATGGATATTTTGTGAATGTTGTGCAATTCTATGTTAAACATAAAATTTAATTTGACTGTGTGCCTGTCTGAATTTCGGGCCAGTCTATTTCTGTGCTTTTTCGGCTGTGGAAGCGTGCTCACTCAACATGTAAATGATTTCAGCACCTTTTGAAAACGAAGTTTTTGAACATTTACGGCGTGTTCTTCCGCCCATCCGTTCCTTTATAACTTTATATAATCTTTACTCATACTATAATCGTCCACATACATAAAGTTTATATTTAATGTATATTCAGATAAGATTAGCACTTTTGTAATCGTTCCTTGTTGCTCAGCCTCTAGGGGATTGCTGGAATTTCAAAAAATAGCTTTATATAGTTATGACTTTAAAGATAGGTACGTCTTATTTCTGAATTTTACAGCAAATAAGAAATATTTTTCAATTCAATAATGAAAACTCTGTTACATTAAATTATTAATGTTTGTGTTTTTTCTGATTTAAGACTTATGCTTTTATTAATGTTGACATCCTAGTTATTAAAAATAAAATTGTATGTATTGTAAGTTAAATTAATTATATTATCCATTAAAGCAAAATTGTGTTGAAAAAGAAAGGACTATATAAAGGGGGCCGTTGGGGGCTAAACAATGTTAAGTTTGCCTTTGGGGACCAAAAATTAAAATCATCCTTTGAAATCAAAATGCAAGATTTATAATCCTTATAATACTAAAGTAACAGGATGTTTGTCTGTTTGTCTGTACTGAAGGATCTCGCTAACCGCTGAACCGATCGGGTTCTTCTTAACATAGTATATTCTCATAGATCCCGGAAGGTTTTTAACTATTTTGGGGGAGGGTACCACCCTCCCAAGAGAAATCACAAAAAATCGAAATTTTCTTTACGTTTCTTGATTTTAGAAAAAGAGTTCAACGCAAACATAAACGTCAAACGCAACATAGACATATTTTAAATATAAGTGCCACTAGAGGCCTCTAGGGGCGTAGCCGCTAGTCTATTATACAGTCATACTACCTATGATTCTTATTTGTATATTTTTCCCTGTTTAAGAATCTGGACACCCTATTTTTTATAAATTTATACTAATGTTGAAAAAGTAAGCAAATTGGGGTGTAAATATTTGAATGGATGGATATAATTAAATCTAAAGAAATATCACTTTTCCAGTATTGCTTCGAAACCATTTGATATTCGCTGGATTAGAATTGGTTCGGAAATCTGTCTATAATGCTATGCAATAATTAACTATTTTTTACTTTTCTTCCTTTTGAAGAAGAGTAACGGATTATAGAAGTCTTGAAAAATATTTGGATTATAAATTGCTTTCATTTTAAGTATACATGCTTTACTTGTAACATACCTTTTCGTCCTAGAATCGCCCTTCCAAATATCCAGTAGAAAAATTCAATCAAATTAAAATTTGGTATCAGTACTAAAGAACTGATTTATGTGGTTGTTACTAACGAGCTCTTTTATATGTATGCACATAACTATTTTATTAATGGAATTCAAATCAACACCTTTTAAAAACGCGATTCATTTCTTGATTTATAAAGTGTTCGTCAGTCTGACCATTGAAATGAAGGTTCAGGGTATGATTTGGCTTCTGCTCGTCGTCGGGGATGTTCTACTGCTGGTATGTTAGATGCGCGACATAAATAGCTGCTTAGAGGAATGCCTTGGCCCTTAAACGGGTGCAACTCCATACCATGCACAGTAAGGACTTCTCAGTCAAAGGTCGTGCGATCCATTGGTTGGTTGTTTGTTGGATGCTATTGAGCGTTAGAGAATTACATCCCATTACAAATGGATGCTGCCCTTTGGGTTCTTTAGCTGATCACTTGAATTCGAAGGAGAATCCCGCCGCAATTAGGTAATAGGTAATAATACAAGCAATGCAACACAATAATCAAGTCAGAAAATGAAGTACGTCCATATAAACATTCTATATTTGAAACAATTTCAATATATTTTTTCTACTTCTTTTTATGGATAATTTCATCCTAGTTTAGTACAAAATGTCTCTTAAATTGCAACATGCACCAAATACAAATCTACCTAATTAGTTTAAGAGACATGTCTCTTTGTTTTTAGTAGCTGCTAAGCTACTCTATAATTCACCATGTCTGTCCGTAACGCTTTTAGGGAAATATGATTTTCTCGGCTGCCATTGAAGATAGACAGCTGATATTTTCATTGAATATTCCTAAAACATATGAGAATCAAGTCTATTCATTGTTTTGTCCGTCTGTATGTCAGCTTCAATAGACATACACTCTTTATAAAGATTTCGTAATTTTAATTGAGTTTTGCATTATCTCTATCTTTCTTTTCTTTGATAGTACATCTGAAAATCTGCTCTATAACTTTGTCCGTTTGTCCATTTCATGATTGTTTTGACCTTCGCTACTTAAAGATGTTGTCATTCTTGTTTGTATGCCACAAATTAACAGCCATATTTTTGTAACTTTGTTCATTAATATAATAGCAATAATATGCTAATAAAACTTGTATACAAAAATAAAAGTCGGTTGATTACCTAAAACAATAAGGAAATGTAAATTTGTCTTGTTAAATTTTCATCTACTCAGCTGATATTTAAGATAGTTTGTTGATATCATTATGAATATTCTTCTGGCCAATGGGAGAAACTGTGATTTATCCGGCTGCTCTTTATGAAAACGGATTTTTTCTTTTGACCAGTCTATGACATTTTGGTCTGTTGGTATGTAGTCATTTTTAGGTGGAAATATGAATTACTCGGCTATTATTAGAGATGGATAGTAACTACTTAATCTGTAAATTTACCAGTCTGTAAAAACAATCAAATTAGATTAAACCAATGGATGTAGAATATACGTGGATGATATAACAGGAGAAAATTGTCGTCAATTTGGGTTGCAATTTCCCCTCGCTTTTATTGGTCGGGATGGGGAAGTTTGTTATTTTAGCCCACTTCAGAGTTTACTTTGTTATAGAACCTGAAAATTTGGTGTAAGGTCCAAGTAATAATAAATCCATTATTAAACCTATTTCATAAATCCTAAATTTTCAAAATAAATGCGCAACAAATAAATATTAGTTTCTGTGTGCTTACAAATATTTACTACAAACAAAAAAAAGTTGGGTAGTTGATTAGAATTATTATATATAAGTAACTATTAAAGAAGTTATTTTTCATGCAATATCTATTTGACTTTTATAAAAAGTGGTTAATGACTGACTCAATTTTTGACAGGATTTATTAATTATTTTTTAAAAAGCTAATTTAAAAATCTATAGTTACATGTTTTTACTTAATAAA
Source organism: Acartia tonsa (assembly GCF_053477335.1). Lineage (NCBI taxonomy): Eukaryota > Metazoa > Arthropoda > Copepoda > Calanoida > Acartiidae > Acartia > Acartia tonsa. The sequence continues at coordinate 36,211,209 of NC_137269.1, read as the reverse complement.
CTAAATTCAATAAGAATAGATGCTTTTAATTGTATATAAATTTTTGGGTATAGTACCTTTCGTGGCAACGCCTCTTAAGGGGCATTTCGTCGTATTTTCTTGTTAGGTTTTGATTGATTATGTTAGTTAGGTGATTGCCCCGCAGGGTTAGAGCCCCGCAGGGGATAGTAATAGAGGAATAGCTACTGTGAAAATACGACAAAACGCCCCTTAAGAGGCGTTGACACGAAAAGGACTATACCCAAATTTTTAAATTCAAATAATTTTGTACTCATCAAACTGTTTTATTTAAGCTTTGATTTTAATTAAATTAGTAATAATTATTTAAAATGTCAGTTCTATGCACCATACCTCAATCAAGTAAACTACCCAACTATATATATTGTTATGAAAATTATTTGTATTGGTTTAGCCTTTATGTAAATTGTAACAATGTATATATTACTATCTGGATCTTACACCAGATTTTCATGTTCTCTAATAAAGTGAGTCACTCAGCGGGCTAAAATAAAGATTCCATCCTGACATCCCCTTTATCAAATCCCCTCTACTCTTACTAGATTAACGAACTGACCAGTAAATAATAGGGGAAATAGCAACCTAAATTGACGACAATTTTCTGTGTCATAATATCCACCATTATTCTAGATCCATTATTGTAACTTCAAAAGTAAATATAACTTAGTTTAGAAGTTGAAAATTTTACATTAGTTTTTTTCTCTGAAAATCTTAAAGAATAATTTTGAAGAATAATTTCATAAAAAAGATCTTTAGATTAATAAATTTGCAGAATTACAAATAAATAAAAATATAACAAATATGACCATTGTTGTAAATTTAGCCGTAACAAAGTCGACCTATTAATTTCATGAAGATTCCTTTAACAACAAGGAAGAAAAGCAACTCTCTAATTATCATCAGATAGTAGTAAATTTTTAGCATTATTTTTATAATAGTATTATCATCCTAATCAAATTATTGTTATACTTAGTCCTAGAATAATTAGGCATAGATTTAAAATACTGACATATAAATCTTTTATTAAGGCAGTGAAGATATTTTCATCTTTACAACTCTTGGAGTTTCAAAGAAATTAACTAAATAAGTCAAGATCCGTATTTATAGTTTGTTTTTAAATCTGCTGAATAAACTGGTGTATCCTTTAAGAAAATACAATGAAAAAATAATCTGATATCATCAACATCTCAAAAAAATAATAAATAATTTGGACAATTTAATTTTTTTGCTTCTTCAGGGCTAGATCCATTCAAACTTGAAGGGAGGGGACAGAAATAGGCTAAACCGTCCCTATACATTTAAAATGAAAATCCTAAAACATTTAAAAACCAATGTAAAGCTTCCCTTCGAGGGAGAAATTAATAAGTTTAGTGATTACCGAGCTTTAAATGGACAACCAAAAAACCTTACCACTTTTATAATAGGTTTTGTATAACATGCAAAGTTTTTGACAATCATATACAATTAAGATGCATATAGTTTCATATTACACACACACCCACACACACACACAAGCATTTCAAATTCAAATTACTTTTTTATAATTGCACTAACAAGGGTTTGGGGTAAAAAATGCAATTTTCAGGGAAACTTTGCAATTATACTGTCAACATTGGATGAAAAAGTTGCCGCATGCATGGTTTGCGTGGCTTGCATGACACATACCCGTTTAACAAGTATTTATTTTTCTTTAATTCTACATTCTACATATTCATAATTATGTTTAACAGGATGTCCAACAAAAAATGAATTTAAACTTTAAAATCACTTTTATTCCATGGGTTTTATCTATAAACTAGAGAGATAATACAATGTATGATAAATTGATGTACTTAACAAAATTACCCCTTCTAAAGATTTATATTATTGGTTGAATAGTTAGAAGATTAATAGTTAAGAACAAACAAATTTAAAATTCAACAAAAGTACCCAAAGTTTTTGAGCAACGAATAAGATAAACTTTAGATACGTAATTTACAGTCCATTGTCCCCTTCCTCCCTGTTAATTCTTGTTAAACATCACAAAAATAGTTAATAAGAATTTGAATTACTCAAATTTGCCGCCAAAACTGACCAATCACGTACCTACTTGTAAAAATACCATTACCAGCTTATTATTGGATGTCTTTTACAAAGGAGACGTGTGATTGGTTCATTTTAGCGGCTAATAAGAGTTTCATGTATTATGCTGCATTATTTGATATAACTTGAATGAAAATCTTAATCTTATATAATACCTTTAATTATTAAAAGTCTTTTCAATATTAATGCACAAATAAATAGCTCTGTAAAAACAAAACAAAATATAATGATGAACACTGAAAATATTGTAAAAATATAAATAATAAAAACAACTTACAGATATGTCCTAACTATAGAATAGCTGCATTACCTATAACTAAAAGCAGACACTTGGTCATTTGTTTAGTTAAGAGAATAGAGATAACATAGAGACATACTGTCTAAATCAGCCAATAGGAGAATAATAAAGGTACATTCAAGACATTTCATTGGTTGAAACATTTTACAGATCTTGGTTCGTAAGGGCATAATTTTTTATTTCGTTCGCATTATGAGTCAGCTATAAATTGTTGCGTATCTAAAGCTTTTCTTAAGTAAATTAATTAATAATTTATTTCCTCGTATAGAGTGAATATATATGAATAAGTTAAGCATTTCTTAAAATAAAGTTAGCTCTCTGAAAACTATATTAAGATAAATTTTGTCGCAAATAATGTCGCTTGTATCTCGTATATAACAAACAGTAAATAATTGTTTTTGTCTGCATAAAATCCCTATTAAGTTTGACAAAAATGGGGTAAGATTAAACATCTAGATATATCATGTCTATTGCTCAGAGTTAGCCATATAAATTGTTTATAATTGTCATCGCAGATTTTAATCTTCGGTTAAATTAAATGGTGACACAAATACTGCTATTTTTTTATCTTGAAAAAGACAATCAGACTGTCGGACAAACGGACATTACCAATTATAGAGAAGCAGAGCAGTAAATAGTTCAGCCTGATAAAAAGTTCAACTTTAAGCTGTTAAAAGAAGCTTAACATGGATAAATTAATATTATGAGCTGTTATTACAAAATTGGTAATTGTATAAAATTCCAAATGTTTGAAATCGATAGGTCGATTATAACATGCCTTCATTTACTTTCAAATGGACAAACTAATTAACCATCATGCTCTCAAGAAAAATCTTTCATAGAAAAAAATGAACCCCACAAATATATAAAAATCTAACTAATTTTTTAGCACATTCTTACGAAATATAAAATATTTTTGTAGCGCCTGCTCTTTTTATAGAATTTAAAAGACAACAGATTTATTAGATTAAAATTTGACCAAACATTCAGGATTCTCAAGGGATAGTACAATGACTGCAATAAATACTCCCACAAAATTATATGCGTGATTTTTTGTCTTTGGCAGCTGATAACTTATTTATTGCATCATATTATAAACAGCTATCTGCGAATATAAAAATCATAATTGTAAGATTAAAACTGGTTTTAATATTATGATTGTACATTTTTTATTGTAAAAACTGGATATAATACGATACGATACATGTTTCTGTATGGCTTAGAACAAGTTATATTCCAGCGGATATTAATCAGTTTCAAAACCAAATAAAACTAGCACTGTTCCTCTCCTCCCTGGTGGCAACTGAACAGTATATATACTGCCACTGTACATAACACATACGCCGTCTTTATTGTTTAGATACTATAATACTATTATAATATGCCTTGACCACACAAGTACCATCACAGTTTGGAGAATAACAATATTTCTCTTTTATTTAACCAATTATTATGAACAAAGACGACCTGCTGATTTGGATCATTAAAAACAAGGATTACAATATATCCATGATAGAGAAGTACTAAGACAGCAAGACAATTCTGCTATCTGCTATAGATGTGGAATGTTTGAAAGTTATAAAAAGTTACATGTATCTTCCCCTTTTTTCTTCGGATTAAAACTTTTAACATGTTTTATAATTGCCCTTTTTAAGTAAAGAGATATGTGCTCAACTGCCCAAGTTTTTCATTTTCCGTGTCCAGAAGGATCACATAATATAAAAATGCCTGGGGGGAAAACGCAGATCTTAAATGTTCATGGACTAAATGTACAATCTATTGAAATGTATTGTAAGGTATTTTGTACATTTTCTTATCTATTGCCTTTATCAGATGATCATCTGGAGGGCATTTATTTCCGCGCGTGTGTTACATATTAATTCATCAAAACCGCAATTTAAATTACTACAACTAATATCTTTAGCTGCGTAGCTTTTAGAGTTAAAGGTTTTTCGAGTACATACCTGTATATATTAAAAGCTAGGATGACAACATCTATAAAAGCGAAGCTCTGAAAAGGGATGACAGACGAACATTAACTCTTGTAAAATGTCAGAACTGAATATGCAAATTATAAATATATAAGTTTTGACAAAATTGTACGTAAATTTGTAGCAAAACTTCTTAAATACAGAATACTGTTTAGGGACATACTGACATTTTATGACGTGATTTTAGAGATGCTTTGTCTATAATGTTGTACCTTAATATAATAGGAATCAGAACTAAAAAAAATATACCAATCGGATGATTATATCTCATAAATTTTTTTTGTTAAAAAAGTTAAAATCAACATGTTTAAAATGGACGTACGGACATTCTGGTAACGATAATAGAGTAGCTACGCTTTCTAGTGCCTAACTACTATAGGAATCATAATGCAAAGTTTAAAATCAAAAGGACAATTCTAACATGCCTAAATTAACGAATAAAGCTAACCGTTACGGACGTACGGACGGACCGACCCTAATTATATAAAAGCTTGGCTTAAAAAAATCCATTTTACGTGCTCCAATTCTTAAAATTCCCTTTGCAATTATTTATTTGTTAAAAATAGATTGTACACTAAACCCTTTTTAAAACAAAACATTTGATCTATTTTTGTATTCTTCAATTTTTCCAAGAAGGATAGTTCAATGAAAATTAAATCGACTCTTCTTTCTTCCCCAATCCTTACCCCATAAACAAAAAGTATGGTATTCATTCTATGTTTAATCAAAATATCATACACCTATCTGTCACCGTTTTCGGTCTTTTTTTTAACCCTGCCTATTAGACACCAACTATTTTTTTCTTTCTATTTTGTTGTTCGCAAAATAAAACTATGCAGCGGAACGGAAAACACTCTAAAGCCTATTTAAGTATTTAATCCTCTTTTTAAAAGCGAAGCTTTTCTATAATTAGGGTCGGTCCGTCCGTATGTCCGTCCGTCCGAGATAGTTAGCTTTTATTAGTAGGGAAGTTACTCTATAATTCGCTTTGTCTTTTCATCTATAACCATAAAATCGAAGCTCGACATATCAGAGAGTCAGACAAGAACACATTAAGAAAGAACACCACATTTAATATTAATTAAACATAAATTTAAAGTCTAAACAAAAAATTCTATCCCAAAATTTCTAAAATTTTGAGAAAGGATTTTAAGAATTAATCTAGAGCTGCTTTTCTTGTGCCAATTGCAATGTACCTAATAGTTCTAGCTATTAATATAAACTGTTATTGCAACAAATAAGTTTTGATAAAATGATACACCAATAAATGGTTAATGTATTACTAATTGAAAACCAAATCTCGCAAAAAGTTCTTAGTAATAATTATCTCAAAACAAACCTTCGTTTGGAAAGCCTTAACTGTTGATGCTAGTGGTCAAAGCATAAGCTCTACTAATAATTAGAGAAAGAGGGGACAATAAGCTGTTTATTACACTAGTCCCTAAAGTCTTATGAAAATGTTTTCTTATTCATTGGCCTTTTCAACTTTGGGGACTTGATTAGTTGATTCATTAAGTTGAGTGTTCAAACTTTTCAACTACAAATTTTAATCTACAGGAGGGGTAATTTTGTGAATCTCATTGAGGATGTATATCAATTTATCGGCTGTTGTCTTATCCCTTTGGAACCCTGACGCTTAATTCCTCTGACATAGTAGAACATAAATGACTTAAGTTATAAAATGATTTTAAAAAACCTATAATATATTTAGTTAATTAGGTTAATTGCGATTCTGCTTCCCGTTGTTTTACGCGACACTTCTTTAGTCATGTGTTACAGGATTTTAACTTGTTGTCCTGTGATTATTATCCGTCTATATTTCTAGACAAACTTATGCATTTAGAAGATAAGATACAGAAAGAATTTAAAACAAGGATGACAACATCAACAAGTAAGGAACTATTAAACAATTATTGATGGACAAATGAATTTTAGAGCAGATAATCAGTGGTCTGAAAGAAAGAAAAACAGAAAATCACGAAACCTTTATTTATAGAAAGATTAAAAATGTAATTCATAGCATGACCGACAGACAAAGTAAATTGTATAATGGATGCTTTTTGATAGGGGATATCCTTATAATAAAGTAACAGGATGTTTGTGTGTTTGTACCGAAGGATCTCGCTAACCGCTGAACTGATCGGGTTCTCCTTAACAGGGTATATTCCTATATGTCCCGGGTTTATAACTATTTTGGGGGAGGGTACCACCACCCTCCCTAGAGAAATTAAATTTTTTTTTAAAATTTATCGATTTTAGAAAGAGAGTTCAACGAAAAATAAGCGTCAAACGTTAAATAGCTATATTTTGAATATAAATAAAAACAATTAAAGTGCCACTAGAGGCCTCTAGGGGCTAGCCGCTAGTCCTTATAATAAAGTAATAGGATGTGTGCTTGTCTGTCTGTTTGTACCGAAGGATCTCGCTAACCGCTAAACTGATCGGGTTCTCCTCAACAGGGTAGCTTCTCATAGGTCCCGGGAAGTTTCATAACTATTTTGGGGGAGGGTACCACCACCTTCTCAAGATAAATCGCCCCTAGAAAAAAATTTAACCCCCCCCCCATGATTTACATTTTCTTTTAAAATCTAGAAAAATAAATTGGGTTATCAAATTCGACTCTTCCCTCCTCAAGTGCTCCTAGAGGCCTCTAGGGGCGTAGCCGCTAGTATTCACATATAGAGCAGCAGTATATCTTAGAAAACAGGCAAGAAAATCGCATTTTCCCCATAGAATTACAGACTGTCAGACAAAGCGAGACAGCTGTTTTGTTATCATAAAAAAAGAAAGATAACATCAAAACAGCGAAGATCAGCTTTTACCAACGAAATTTATTAGTAAAAAAATAAAAACCTATATATGATTATCAGCTGAAGTGGGGGGGGGGGGGGGGCAACACATAGTAAAATTCACCGTTTTTTTACAGTAAAATTCTACGAACGTATGCAGTCTTGTTTTTGAATCAGGCTGAAAAAATGGCTTAGGGGTTTTCTAATTAAGAGCTTAAATTCATTTTTAAAATGCAGTTGTCTTTTAATGGTGTTGATGGAAAATGAGTTGTTTGGTCTTTCAGTTTTGCTTACAATTCAAATTTTCGCATACATTTATGCCCAAAATCAAGTTTAAATTAATAGGACATTTTAAACATGCAAAAAGCAGAGACGTCTGCCGGATGTGAAGATTTTAACTAAAGCTAATCTTAGCTTCTAACACATTCATGTAAATCATTTTTTCTTTCTAAATTCATATATATTTTCCTGCATCCAAATCATACCTTATCTGAAAAGAGTGGGGTTAATCAAACTGCAGAAACCAAACTACATATGTCAAAGTAGAAATCTAAAGACTCGTTTAAAATATAATATTACACGAAAATGCAAGACAAAATGATATTGTGCTATTTTTGTATTGAATGGCTCTAGGAAGTACATATGTATAGTCCATATAAGTGCATGCAATCAGGGAGGGAGGGGACATTGGACTGTTTATTACTCTAGTCCCCAAAGTTTTATAATAACCTTTTCTTATTCAACGGGGGACTTTGATTGGTTGTTTCAATAAATTGATTGTTCAAATGTTTCAACCACTAATTGTAATCTACATCAGGGGTAATTTAGTGTATTATCATTGGGGATGTACATCAATTTATCGGTCATTGTCTTATCCCTTTAGATCCCTGACATGCAATGGTCATTGCAATAGTGTTTCCACGAAGCCCTTAATATTTCTTACAGAAAAATCTAGTAATATCTTAGGGATCTTAAGGGATAAGATAATGAACTATAAAGTGACATACCTTTACAGTGATAATAATAAAAATTTGACTTTCTGTAGATAATTTTTTTTGCTTTGAAGTTTGAACTCTACTCGTTTAAACCAGCCATGTAATGAGGCTTTAAGTACACAATAAAGTTTTTGTGAAACACTTACGAATGTGATATAATGCGGAATTGATAGCTTACCTTTTCTGTGTAGTCGTCTAATGGATGCAGAATTTACGTGGATATTATGACAGGGTAAAAATTGTCGTCAATTTAGGTTGCTATTTTACTGACTTTTATTTAGGTGGGATTAGGGTAATAGATTTGGGAATCGTTATTAGAGCCAGCTACAAGGTTTACTTTATTAGAGAACATGATAATCTGGAGTAATATCCAAGTAATGATAAATCCATTGGTCGTCTGTACTTAACTTCTGGCCTGCCCACAGAATAATAGAAAAGAACAAGTTATAATTCATATATGAAACAAAATATTCATTCTAATGAAGCTTTAGGTATTCTTATAAATTTAAATTTTGCTTAAATTATTGCAAATTGTCAGAGATCGTAAGGGGTAAGCCAGTGGGCGATAATCATGATAAACATATCATAAAATTTATAAAAGTTGTGGACCAGTATAATTTACAGTCCAATGTACCATCCCTCCCTCCCTTATGTATATAACTTGAATTTCTTTTAATTTATACATTTAAAATAAAATTATAATTTGTATAAAGAGTGTTTTTTCTTGTTTCTACGCTTCTTTCGGTAGAATACTTCCTTGTTTTCTCCTGAAATTTCTTGTTATGAAAATTGACCAATCTACTTGTTTTTGAATACTTGATTTTTATGTAAATTAGATAATTAATATTTGAAGAACTTGTATTATTTGAATCATGTATTGCACATAATGTCAGGGAGTTCCTTAATTCAATCAAGATAAATTGTTCGAGTGGGGGGGGGGTAGGGGGCTGATATTCAAGATTGATTATACATGGTAGGGATATTCTACTTTGATTTTTTATTCTTTTATAATTAACTGGTTTTTATGCATGTTCTTATGTTAAAATATCTTAAATGTATGAAAGGGTGGCGTGAAGTATGTATGATATTATTAATAAAATGAGTTTAAAATCAAGATATCCTTGAATGGTAGTTACCAGAGAGGGAGGGAGGGAACATTGAACTGTTTTGTTCATGACACTAGTTATTATAAAATTTATGATATCATTTTCATATTCATTTGCTTACCAACTTTTGGGATTAATATTGATTGGTTGGTTTATTAAGTTGAGTGTTTAAACGTTTCAACCACTAATTGTTATCTACAAAAGGGGTTATTTTGTGTTTCATCATAGGGGATGTACATAAATTTATCGTCCATTGTCTTATTCTTGGATAGTTGCAGATTGGGTGCTGCAAATTTATGAAATGTTAGATTTTAAAATTTTCAATTTTGGTTTTCGTGCCAATTCATAAGATTTTTAATAGAAATACAACTTTAAAAAGTATATTAAACTAGCGGCGACGCCCCTAGAAGCCTCTAAGGGCACTTGAAGAGTGAGGAGTTGAAATTATTTTTTAAGTTTAAGTTAAAAACAAATTGAATTTTTTTTAAGGGAAGAATAATTTTTTTCTTAGGGTTGTGTTACCCTCCCCCAAAATAGTTATAAACCTTCCCAGGACCTATGAGAAGCTACCCTGTAAAAATCGCTTCAGCGGTTATCAAGATCCTTCGGTACAAACATGCAGACAAAGATCCTATTACCAATTTATTATATGGATTGTTGCTGCACTTTTAAAAAAGATTTTAGTTTAATTTTGAAAGACTCCCATTGCTTTAAAAAGACAGTTGAATAAAAATTTTGCAAACTGCTGTTTGTTAACCATTTAAGTTGGATGCACAATAGCAATGGCTTTTTTGATTAGTGGTAGCGTTGCATTTTTAGTTTACTTTGGTCCGTCGCCTTGCTGTGACACTAGTTTTTTTTTGCAACGCATTGCACATTTTTAAACTTAACTTTTAGTTATCTGAAATCTTTAATACAAAGTAGACGATGTCTGTCTGTCCGGCTTTCTGTCTGAAGGATAATATCTCAGTAACAACTGATCTGATACCTACTGGTCCTGTGATGGTGGCTATTTTCTTTGGGGTAGATAATTTTATTTTGATTTTTTGCATATTTCCAGCAAAGCAAACTGCAATTTTGACTGAAACGCTTCAAATTTTAAAATTAAAAATCTAATATGTGTACATTACATATGAAATTTTTTATGTTCTTTAAAAAAATAGATTTAAAGTGAAATTTAAACTTTTTTTCAAATTGTAATTACATTTTTTCACTTGGGGTAGGAAAGATTAGTCTTACCTTTACTAAAAGAAATTTTTTAAGAACAGAAAAATAAATCGGTCAAGCCGTTGCTAGATTATCTCATCAGATTACAGGCAGACAGAAACACTTCCTGTAACTTTAGCATGTGGTTTTCATAATTTTGGTAATAATTAAGTGTTATACGGTTAGGAATGCAGTTTCCTTAGATAATTCTCACAGTCATTTTATGTTGCTGTGTCACAGTACATTTACAGTCATTTTGAGCAACAATTATACTATGATTTTATTATTTCCATTCCTTCTAGGAATCACTTTCAATCTGATAAATTGATAAATACAAAATCATAAAAGGAAGTATAACTTACTCTAGTCAGGGAGGGAGGGGACATTGGTCTGTTTATTACCCTAGTCCCAAAAGCTATATAATAACGCTTTCTTATTCGTTGGTTTGACAACTTTGGGAACTTTATTGAATTTGGATTGGTTCGTTTACTAAATGTCCAAACGTTTCAACCAATAATAGTAATTTACAGAAGAGTTGATTTTATGTATTAACATTGGGAATTTGCTTCAATTTATTGGCCATTGTCTTATCCCTTTAGATCCCTGAACTATAGTACATTTTAATTAACAACTTTAAATTTTTAATTATGCAAAGGTACAAACAACATTTTCCACTATGGCTACGAAACCAATGAACATCGGTTTAGTTATTTCTCGCATCGTATTATAAACAGCTCTGCGGATATAGAATGTACAATTATAAGATTAAAACCAGTTTTTTTAGCCCCGAGGTGCCGAAGGCACGGGTAAAAAAACTGGTTTTAATGTTTTGATTGTACATTTTTATATTCGTAGAAAGCTGGATATAATACGATGCTAGACATAGTTTTTTTTTGTATGGATGAGAACCGGTTTCTATCCACCGGATTCGAATTTTACATACAACTTCCCATTTTTTTTCTCAATAACAGAGCATAATGTTACACATGCTTATTAGGGGATGGACTAATGTATTGTCAGAAAATGAGACCGGATATTAATTTTCTTTAGACATGAATGACATAGAAATAAGAATCTTTATTTTTATGCTTGATCAACTTGTATTCAAATAACTATAGATTGTAGGTCAGGTAGCTTGTTCTGTCTGCATACCTGAGTTTTATATAAATACTAGCGTTTTCGTCCAAAGTGCCCTCACGGTGCACTTTTGGGAAGGTTAGGGAAGAGACATCCCTTTATTTTTTTTATTTTGAACGGAAGAATTTAAAAATATTGGAAGGTTATTTTTAAGGCTGATTTCTTTTGAGAGGTTGGTGGTACCCTTTGCAAAAAATGATTAGATCTTTCCTGGACCTGTAAGAAGCTTTTTTTTTGTAATGGAGAACCATATCGGTTTATAGGTTAGCAATTGCTTAAGCTACAGACTTACAAATATCTCAAGACAGGGGAATATTTATATCCAGAGCTATTTTTCTTGGGAGGGAGGAGGTACACTTCTTTTGCAATAGTTTTAAACCTTCCCTAGACGTATTTAAAGTTTTACTTTGAAGGAAAACCATATCAGTCCAGCGATTGGCGAGGTCTTAAGCTACAGACAGACAGACAAACATCCTGATACTTTTATATAAGGTTTAGAATGAGACAAACCTATTATTTCCGACAGACAGAAGGACAATTTAATTTATCGTCTATTGTTTTACCCATAACTAGCGGCAACGCCCCTAGAGGCCTCTAGTGGCACTTTAAATGTTTTTTTAATATTTAAAATATGTTTATTGCGTTGACGTTTATGTTTTCGTTGAACTCTCTTTCTAAAATCGAGAACGTAAAAAAATTTCAATTTTTAAAAAATTTCTCTTGGGAGGGTGGAGGTACCCTCCCCCACAATGGTTATAAACCTTCCCGGGACTTATGAGAAGCTACCCTGTTAAGGAGAACCCGATCGGTTCAGCGGTTAGCGAGATCCTTCGGTACAGACACACAGTTACACAGACAAAAAACATCCTGTTACTTTAGTATAAGGATTGATAAATCAATTCAATACCTATTTCAGCTGTCATTTCTATTCTATGTTATGTATTAAAGATCAAAATCGGACAGTTCTAAAAATTAATTGGAAACAGCGAGGTTTCATTTTCATTACTAGAGACAGGTTTCTAAAAAAATAATACTAAGAAAAATCGTCCAGTATTGAATAAAAAATCCTTCAAAATCCTAAAAAATTAAAAATTTTTTTTTGGTTGAACACAAACAATATTTGTGAATTTTCGATGTAATGTTAAGAATCCAACCCTGATTTATATTTAAATGCTTTGCCTTAAAGTTTTAAAGGTACAAACAGTGTATTTCAAAAGTACAAAGGTTATAAAATTTACGTTTACAGGGTGTTTTGAGGTTTGGAGTTTACAAATATATGAATGTTTACAGGTTGTTTTTATGGGTTTTTATGGGTATATTACCAATTTCTTATGCACCATGATTAGGGGCTACGCCCCTAAAGGCCTCTAGTGGCACTTAATGTATGGGAAGGGAAAAGTCAACACATCTTTCAATTTTATTTTTAGATCAAAGATTAAAATGAAGTCTTGAGAGTGATTATTTAGGGTCAATATCTCTCGGGAGGTTGAAGGTTTCATCCCCCATAATAGCTATGAACCTTCCCTGGACCCTTCGGAAGCTTTACTTTATAGGAGAGGAGAACCATATCGGTTTAGTGGTTAGCAAGTTCTTTTGCTGCAGACACACAGAGAGACAAGCAGACATTGCTCTTCTTTATAAAAATCAATGTAGCTCAATAATTAGAAATTCACTCATCAATGTAATTTTTTATTCTTAAACTTTTCTTAAAACTGTTGAAACAAAACTTAATTTTATTTGATTAAATTGAAATGTGTGAATAAAAGTTGACATAATTAATTCCAGATTGAACTGGAAACCTCCGGGACGATCATGCTTGACTCCTGGACTAACTTTTTTTTGGGTATTATCCTTCCTACTTTATGTGGACCCACTTTGTAGTGTACAATTTGGTGTACCAATTTTTATTTTCATAAAGTTTTGGATGTTAAAAGTGTGTTAAAATCCAGAGAGAGACGGGACACTGGGCTGTTAATTACACTTGTCCCCAAAGTTGTATAACAACGTTTTCTTATTCGTTGTGTTAAGAATTTCGGGGACATTTAATGAATTTTGATTGGTTGGTATATTAAATTGAGTGTCAATACGTTGTGACCACTAAAGGTAATCTACAGAAGGGGTAATTTTGTGAATTAACATTAGGGATGTACATCAATCAGTCGGCTATTGTCTTATCCCTTTAGATTCCTGGTTTAAAATCTACCTCCTTAGATGAATCCTTCTATAAACGAAAGCGCTGATGTTGAGTGAGGGCTTGATAGAATTGTCATATTGATTTTAAACTTTGTATGGTTATTGAATTGACCAAATTACTCTTTAATGGAGATTCATTGAATGATTAGGCACAGTTTTTTTTAGTGGTTCACATTTCATTTTATGGGATTTTCCACTTTTTCCTCCAATTCAAGTTCAAGTTTAACACTCTTAAAATCCAGTAGCGGCGCACCACCGTGGGGTTGGTCTATATTCATGGCGGGAGGGAGGGGACATTAGGCTGTTTATTACACTAGTCCCCAAAGTTTTATAATAACGTTTCCTTATTCGTTGACCTAACAACTTTGGGGACTTTTATTGAATTTCTATTGGTTGTTAATTTAGTTGATTGTTCAAATGTTTCAACCACTAATTGTATTCTAGATAAGCGGCAATTTTGTGTTATCATCGGGGATGTACAATAATTTATCGGGCATTATCTTATCCCTTTAGATCCCTGGTCAATCATACCATGGTGCAAATATTTATATATGGGCATACTTACTCATTCATTTGTGGGGTGCCGTAGTTTTAACAACCACCTCTCATTCACACATACACCTTTGTAATTGATACACCAAGAGTGTGTTGACACATTATAGAAGCAACACTTTAGTTGTTTTCTACATTCTTGGAATAGTTTTCTTCCTGCGTTGTACACATTTCGTTTTTCTTCAATATTGTTTAGTAGCAAGGGTTCTATATAATTAACAATAGCTGTCTGAAATGTTTTTGGCTGCTATTTAATATACATTGTTTGAGCATTTAGTATTTTTTGTTCGTTGACCCGTCGGTAATGTCATATAAGGGAAATGTGATTTGCCAGGCTCCTACTAAAGATAGATGGCTGATTATTTCTCTGAGATTTCTCTACTTTAAATTCACTTGATCATATAAATGTAGACTATAAAACATACATTCTATATATGTTTATTTTTACATTTCGCCCCTAGCACATAGGAACTCTCAAGGAGAAATAAGGGAGCCATTTAAAAACTTAATTCTTAAAATAACAAAGCCTAAAACAACCTATAAAAATCAATTGGTTCAGTGGTTAGCAAGTCTTTATCAAAGGATAAACAAAAACCTTGCTACCAGAGGCGTGCAGAATTAATGCGGTTGGATACAACCCCCTTAGTCTCCAACTCCTACTTCTATCTTTAAGCCCCTTGACAAGGGTCTTCAACTCCTTGATACAACTCCTAAATCGAAATGGGGATGTCAGGGTGAAAAAAGTCAACCCTCTTAAATTTGAGGGGGGTGTGAACAAAATTTGTCATTCCAGGGACGCTTTTTTGTCCGGTGAATATTGTTGTTTGGGGGTTGGATACTTCGCGAACTACCCTGGCAAGACCATTTGCACGCCAAAGTTTACTAATTTATGTAAAAGAACTAGTGGCTGCACATATAGGGGCTCTGTTTTGAAAGGGGTAAGAATTAGGCATAAAAATAGCCTAATTGCCCCCAAGACTTAAATATGAAAATAAAGAAGGCCTCAAGGGATCGGAAGCCTCACGTAAGCCGCGCATAAGCCTCAGTTTTAAACCTGCTTGTGAGCAGAAAAAAAAATTTAAGAAAGAAGGATTATCTGCTAAAGAGCCGTTTTATACATCCAGCTGAATTTTATAGTGATAAAATCACGATTTCACTGAGGCTTACACGCGGCTTACGTGAGGCTTCCGATCCCTGCCTCAAACAATACTGGAACCTATGTAAATCTTCTTTAAAATGGAGGACCCAATCGATTAGGGGTTATCAAGATCTTAAAGGACAAACAATAAACCTTCTGTATATAATAGGATTGCAGATAAAATTGTTAAAACTTTATGATTTCAGATATATGCTAATCTAGTCAAACGAAACAAAAACAAAATGAAAATGAGACTTTGTTATAACACTTGTGATACTAAATATGTCCTAGTCGTCCTGGTTATCTGCATTTCATCAGGTATCTTGTATTTCCAGTATATGGCTTCGAAACCGATTAATATCCGCTGGATTAGAACCGGTTAGCAGCCATACTGAAAAACCATGCAGAGCATCATATTACATTTATACAAGAGGCTTTTTTCATCAAAGCACCTAATATGTAGAGGTTTAAAACCTTAAATAAATTTGATGTATTTTTTACAGATAATAATTTCATCGACAAGAAAAAAAATACATTTCCTAGTGATTTCCGATTTTGTATAACTATTTTTTTGAGAATAAGTCTAGCTTGAATTTAAACTTTTGTAATCAAATGCTTTGCTAATGTTAAATCTTTTATATGTTGCTAGGAGACAGTGAAAAAAGGCACATAAATGCCGTCATATAATAAAGTTGACCAATGAGAGGACAGTATACACTATAATTGACCAATGGTAAAATTTATGCTGGCCTCTCATTGGTTATTATATCGTATGACGGCATTTTTTGGTGCCACTTTACGATGTCTCTGTTACTAGCGGCTACACCCCTAGAGGCCTCTAGGGGTACTTTAGGAGGAGGGAGTTGAATTCGATAACCCAATTTTATAATCTAAATTTTTTTAAAAAGTATTTTTTTTTTGGGTGGGGGAGGGATAATTTTTTTATAGTGGTGATTTTTCTTAGGAGGGTTGTGATACCATCCCCAAAAGTAGTTATAAACCTTTTCAGAGCCTACGACAAGCTACCTTCTTAAAGATAACAATATCGGTTCATCGGTTAGCGAGATCCTTTAGTACAGACAGACAGACAGACATGCATACAGACAAATATCCTGTTACTTTATTATAAGGATCAAGTTGAAAGTTCTATTATATCAATTCATCTTAATGTATGTAAATTTAATTTTTTAAACTTGATTTTTAACACACAGATCGTGTTCTATATATTTTCTGTATCAGTATTTAAAAAATTCTAAGTTCTATTGAAATGAATCTGTTATTTTGATTTAAATTTTTAAAATTTTATTGTTGTCGTTTTTCTATTTTTTTTGCCTATTTATTATTTCTATTTTATTAAGCATTTTTTGATTTTGTGAATTTTATTATTCAATGATAATAATATTTTTTAGAATATAATCCTTTTATAAAAGTAACAGGATGTTTGTCTTTCTGTAGCAATGGATCTAACAATCTAAGCGTATGGTTGGCCAGCAATAATGTCCGCCAACATCGAGGACATGCTCCAGCCTAAAGGGCTACGTCTGTACCTGGCCATACGCGCAGGACACCTGCCACAAGTATATTATTCGTATTATTATATTGATTTTATTCGAAATAGTCCAATGAATTATGATGGAAATAAATAAAGCCATCAATATATTTAAAAATGTTAATAATATTGTAAAATAAACTGTCTAGTAACTCGATTGGCGGAGTGTCCAAAGATCGGGGGTAGTTGTATGATCTTATGGTTAATAAATGATTTTGATTTTTTGATTTTGAAACCGCAGTGAAGCTTCTTAAAGGTCCAGGGAAGGTTGATAGTAATATAAATATAATCAATTATGTTATAAATACATGAATGATTGATTTATTTGTTTTTTTTTTCAACCTTGCGTGTTATGAACATATGTGATCTTGTTTTTAATGCAGAATTTGCCTAGTTTCAGGGTATGCCAAGTTATTACAACAATTACATCAAGAATTCTTCCCACAAGACAGAGGTAACAATATTATTTAAAACAAGGACAACTATGTCCATCATAAGTGGTGCAACAATAATTTTCCAGTATCGCTTCGAAACCGATTAATATCTGGTGGATTAGAACTGGTTATTAGACATACTGAAAAATTTTGTGTAGCATCGTATTATATCCAGTTTTCTGCGATTATAAAAATGTACAATTATAAGATTAAAACCAGGCCTAGTCTAAAATAACTAATCCTGAAAAGCATGGCAATATCCATATAAGCGAAGCTCTGAAACGGCAGGACAAACGAACATTAACACTTGCAGAGTGTCAGAACTGATTTAACAAAATATGAATGTATAAGTCGTTATAAATTGTAAGTAAATTTGTTACAAAACTGCTTCAAAGATACTTTTTTAGGTGTTGAAAAGAGATGCTTATCTAATAAACTGTATTTTGTTGTCCTTAAAATCAATATTAAAAAATTAGATCAATAAGATAATTTAAATTTATTTGAAATGTACTTACATTCTGGTAAAATTTATAGAGTTGCCACGTTTTCTAAAACTACTACAGGAATCAAGTTTGAAACATATAGGACACTTCTAACAAGCCTAAAGAGATGAACCGACCTTAATAATAGAAAAGCTTTATTTTTAAAATAATTATAGAAAAGCATCGTTTTAAAGTTAGAGTGGTCAACCAAACATTAAAATAAAAAGATTAACATATTTATTTTTAATTAGCAATTTAAAAAGCTTAGCAGAAAAAGATTTTATATTGAGAATATTAAAAATTTTAAAAATTTTGCTCATTTTTATCAGAGCGATATATTTTTAAAGCAATGTGAAAAGTACCATACAAATTTTGGTGAAAAAATTTTTAATTTTACGTATAAACAAACCGACTAACCATGAAGTAGAGTACCTTTTCTTCTCCAAGTTTAAAAGAGATCTTAAGGGATAAGACAATAGACATGCAATTGATTAATGTACTACCCAAATTTGATCCAAAAAATATCCTTTCTGTTTGCTGTGGGAAAAGAATAAACCCTGCTACTTTTTACCAACAAATAAATATATTTCATTTTTAAAAGCGAAGCTTTTCTATAATTAGGGTCGGTCCGTCCGAGATAGATAGCTTTTATTCGTTAATTTAGGCATGTTAGAATTGTCCTATCGATTTCAAACTTTGCATGATGATTCCTGTAGTATTTGGGTACGATTTAGAAAGCGTAGCAACTCTATAATCATTACCAGAATGTCCGTACGTCCATTTTAAACATGTTGATTTTTCTACTTTTTTAACAACAAATTTTCAAGTGTTTTAATTATCCGTTTGATCTGATTTTTGGTATATTGATTCCTGGGACAACAAAGAACAATATTATAAGCGAAGCAACTCTATAATCAAGTCCAAAAATGTAAGTATGTCCATAAACATTATCCTGTTTTTAAGCAGTTTTTCAACAAATTTACCTACAATTTTGATTCGACATTTATACATTTATGTTCCGATTTTTCAGTTCAGATACTATACAAGTGTTAATGTCCGTTTGTCCTACCGTTTCAGTGCTTCGCTTTTATGGATGTTGTCATCCTTGTTTTATTTTATTTTGTAGAAGACTATACGTACACTTATACCTACAACAGTGGAGAACCTTCTTCAAATTACAGGTATTAATATTAATGATATTATTCGTTAGCTGTTATAAATCCAGAAAGTTCTTTATATAAAAAATGTCCCTAAGTAATAATATAAGTTATGTAATTTGCAAAAAAGTGATTTTTACAATCTCAGCTACTGTATAATTTTTCTGGGAGGGAGGGGACATTGGATTGTCTACACTAAATATTAATCCCCAAAGCATATATAATAACGTTTTCTTAATCTTTTAATAACAACTCTTAATATTTTGGTGAAAACTTTGGGGACTTTTATTGAATTTTGATTAGTTGGTTCATTAAGTCAAAATGTTTGAACCTCTTATTGTAACCTACAGAATGGGTAATTTTGTGTAGTACCATTAGTGATGTACAATTATTTATCGGCCATTGTCTTATCCCTTTTGATCCCTGATAATTTTTGCATTAGTGAGGATGACATGATGATGAGCCACTACCGTGAACAGGAGGAGGAGCCACGTACATCTGGTCTATCCATCAACTCAAATACAGTTTATACAGGTAATAAATACTCTTGTGCTGTTGTTACATCAATATAATAGCAATTGCGCCCCTAACATCTAGAGGGTTCTACTTTTAGGAGAGCTTAATAGATGTCTTGGATGTTTTTAGGCTATTTTCTTCACACATCCACCCTATCCTAGAGGCTTAGGGCGAAGTAACCAGAATTCAAAACTGTATTACTTAATGTTGGTCATAATGACCATTCTATATTATTACAAATTAGTTTTTATATGTTTAAATATTTTACGATACTGTTCTCTTTTTAAAACAAATCTTTAGAATTAGCATTTTTTATCCAATCAAATTTATTATATATCTTTGATTACAAAACATCTTATGAACTTTAAACTTTATAAAAATTTTATACAACAAGCATGATAACATCCATAGGAGCGAAGTACTAATATGGTAGGACAAACGAACATTAACCCTTGTAGAGTGTCGAACTGATTCCAGAATATGAATATAAAATCTAAACTAAATGTAAAGTAAATTTGTTGCAAGACTGCTCAAATTCAGGATACTGTTTAAGAACATACTTAATTTTAACAATTTTAACATGTCTAAATCAAAGAAAAGAGCTAACCGTTTCATACGGAAGGACGGACCGACCCTAATTATAGAAAAGCTAACTAGGTTAAAAGAGTATTTACTGTACAAAATAGGGCCCTAAATTTGCCTGTCATCGTTTAAAGTAGCTGCGCCACTAAAAATGTTCTAAAATGCAAAACTTTAAACAAACTAAAACTAAATGTACTTTAAACAAGGAAGATAATTTTTCTCAAAGCTGTGGTTTATTTTGCAATTAATGTAAAAATAAAAACATATGTCTGTCATATATGTAGTACATAACATAACATAAAATAACATAACATTTATTTAACTTTAGCATGGTTAAATACATTTAATAAAAATAGAAATTATTAATTGTAATACAAAAGTAAGGAATCACAAAGTCAACTAGGATTGTACAAATGCGTAATCCCTAATTTGTTTATAAGATTTTGTTAATACTTGGAGATGTGGATATTTGTTGGTTAAGGTTTTTAGATAATAGTTTTTTACAAAAATTAAAAACATAGTAGTAGTAAATTTACATATACAAAATGAAAAATCATTGTTAGAATAGTTATTTCTCGCATCGTATTATAAACAGCTCTCCGCGGATATAGAATGTACAATTACAAGATTAAAACCAGTTTTTTTAGCCCCGAGGTGCCGAAACTTTTTCGTATGGATGAGAACCGGTTCCTATCCACCGGATTCGAATGAATACGAGAATAGTTATTTCTCGTATCGTATTATAAACGGCTTTCCGCATTTACATATATACATTTCTATATTCGTAGAAAACTGGATATAATACGATGCTAGACATAGTTTTTTCGTATTCATGAGAACCAGTTTTTATCCACCGGATTCAAATGAATACGAGAAAATATTTTAAACTTTTTTTTTATAAATTCGACATAAATCTGCATATTTTTTTCAAAAATAAGTTTTCGAATCCGGTGGATAGGAACCGGTTCTCATCCATACGAAAAAACTATGTCTATCATCGTATTATATCCAGCTTACTACGAATATAAAAATGTACAATCATAAGATTAAAACAAGCTTTTTTAGCCCGTGCCTTCGGCACCTCGGGGCTAAAAAAACTTGTTTTAATCTTATATTTGTACATTCTATATCCGCGGAAAGCCGTTTATAATACGATGAAAGAAATAACTATTAAAGTATTTTAACGTCTATTGCTGCGCTACGTGTGTACATAAGTTTCGTATAACATCGTATTATATCCAGTTTTCTACGAATACAACAAATTTACAATCATAATATTAAAACCAGTTTTTTAGCCCGAGCCTCTGGCATCTCGAGGCTAAAAAACTGTTTTAATCTGACACTTGTATATTTTTATATTCGCGGAAAGCTGTTTATACTACAATGTGATAAGAAACTATTCTTCCTTGTCTGTAAATTGTGGAGTACACATTTTGAATACGAAGTACATAAACAATAGAATCAAAACTGCATATTGTAATTAAAAAGAGTTTTTGTTTAGACAAGTACAAGTATAACCAAGAGTAGAAATGTATTATTCTTTTAATAAAATTCACTCTGATCATTGATGTACACATTTAGACTTTAAAAGCGACATTTCGCCTTCTTTGTTGTTTAAGATATAATTAATATTTTAACAATTGTAACCCCTTTTCCAGTATGGCTTCGTAACCGTTTAATGTCCGCTGGATTAGAACCACCGTATTACAAACAATTTTCACGAATTATAAATCATAAAATTCATACCAGATTTGTTAGACCTGACCCTAAAGTGTTAACAAAATTGGTTAAAATCTTGTAATTTTTATTTTTTATTATTAGTTGGAAATTGTCTTTAATACGATACTCTGCTTACATTTTGCCTTCCCTCTCCTTAAAATAGCCTAAAACCTTTTCTTTACAAATTTATACTGAAACTGCTTGAACGATTGTTTCAACCTAATGCGAGATCTTATTCTTACACACAGGCAGACATTAAGAAAAGCATCATATTACTTTCTGATAAACTAGCGACTTCGCCCCTAGCCTCTAGGGGCTTTGCCCAAAGAGGTAATCAAAAAAAATTTTTGGTGAAATTCGTAAAAGGACCAAGGAAATCTTCAGCAAAAAAAAAAAAGGACCAAGAAAATCTTCAGCAAAAAAAAAGAAAAGAAATAAATGGGGGGGGGGTCTTTGTTTTTGGGGGGGTTGGGGGTGTCCCATCCCCCCAAAAAATAGCCTAAAACCGCCACAGGACCAGTAGGTATATTCCTTGAAGAGTAGAATCCGATCGGTTCAGTGGTTACCGAGATCTTAAGGGACGGACAGACAGACGGACATACAGACAGACAGACAGACGAACAGACAGACGGACAGACATCATTCTACTTTGTATTATAGATAGTGTATAGTTTCGTCCATAGACTAAGACAAAAATAAGAGAAGCTACGCTGATAAAATCCAAGGCTTAAAGAAGACAGACGAAGATGATATGAAAAGTTTATCAGGAATATGAATGGATAAGACAATAAAGGATAAATTGATTTACATTCCCAATGATGATGCACAAAATTATCCCTTCTGTAGATTACAATTAGAGGTTGAAAGTTTTGATTTTTAACTTAATGAACTAACAAATCAAAACTAGATAAAAGTTGTTAAGCCAACGAATTATAAAACGTAATTAAAAAACTTTGGGTACTAGTGTAATAAACAGCCCAATGTCCCCTCTCTCCCTGGGAATTTATATATTTCATCCTTAAGTTAAAAAATTCTCACGCTACTTCTTCAGAGTCACACTCTTATAATGAAGCAAATAAATATTTCAGCCATATTTGCAACAGACCTGAAATCATGGAGGAACGGGACATTAGGCTGTTTATTACATTAGTCCCCAAAGTTTTATAATAACATTTTCTAATTCGTTTGATAAACAACATTGGGGACTTTTATCTAGTTTTATTGGTTGGTTCATCAAGCTGAGTGTCCAAACGTTTCAATCGCTAATTGTAAACTAATTGAAGGGGTACTTTTGTGTGTCATCATTGGGGATGTACATCCATTTATCGGCCATTTATCTTATCCCTTTAGATCCATGCCTTGAATAGAGCAATTTGAGGTTGAAGTCCCTGTTTGGGATTCTGAAAATATAAAGAGGTTAGGACATTAAGGATACGGGGTAGCCACACAGGATTAGGGCATCGCAGGTATAGGCCCCGCAGGGTTGGGGGCTTCCAAAAAAATGTGGGTGGTGGCAGTTCCGTGCTCTCTGATAACTTGGAGCACCTGCCTTGAATTCTATATTGATGTAATTTTTTTGGGCATTTTTGTGTGGACATATTCACAATAACAAAACAACAATGCAAAAATTTGAGCTAATCAACCGTTAAACCACGTAAATTAATTCAACAAAAGTGAATTTAAAATCAGAGATATTTGGATAAGTGGTTAAGCTATGCAGCAATAACTGCAACTAATTTACAGTACTAACTCTTATGATACAGTAACAGGATCTCTGTGTGTGTGTATCTAATGATCTAGCAAGAAACTAAACTAATATGGTTCTCCCATAGTACAGGATAGATTCTCTTCGGTCCAGGGAAAGTTTATAACCATTTTGGGGGAGGGTACCACCACCCTCGAAAGAGAAATCGCTCCTATCTTTTTACTTTAAAACTACAATTGAAGGTGGGTGTTCTCCCCTCCCTCCCATTCAATAGAGGACCCCTAGGGGCCTCTAGGGGCGTAATGAATATACATGAATATGATGACTGGGAAAAATTGTCGCAAATTTAGGTTACTAAAATGGACATTATTTATTGATCAGTTCGTTCATCCAGTAGAAGGGAAAGGAATGAGAAAAATGAAGTAAATCGTAATATTAGCCAGCTACAAGTTTCACTATATTAGAATTCATGAAAATCTGATGCGAGATCCAAGTAATAATATATTCATTCTTGAAAAATGATTGGAATATTTTTTCTCGTATTCATTCGAATCCGGTGGATAGGAACCGGTTCTCATCCATACGAAAAAACTATGTCTAGCATCGTATTATATTCAGCTTTCTACGAATATAAAAATGTACAATCATAAGATTAAAACCATTTTTTAGCCCGTGCCTTCGGCACTCTGGGGGCTAAAAAACCGGTTTTAATCTAATAATTGTACATTCTATATCCGCGGAAAGTGGTTTATAATACGATGAAAGAAATAACTAATCTTCTATTCCATATCCCTGATTAGCTGAATTAAATTCATTCAATTCATAAATCAACAAACTTCAAAATTAATGCAAATTGTTTAAAAGATTTTCTCGTATTCATTTGAATCCGGTGGATAGGAACCGGTTCTCATGAATACGAAAAAACTATGTCTAGCATCGTATTATATCCAGTTTTCTACGAATATAGAAATGTACAATCATAAGATTAAATCTAGTTTTTTTAGCCGGTGCCTTCGGCACCACGGGGCTAAAAAAACTAGTTTTAATCTTATAATTGTACATTCTATATCCGCGGAAAGCCGTTTATAATACGATACGAGAAATAACTATTCTTCCTTTTTAAATTGGGAAGCTACTCAATAATTAATTTTGTCTATATAACCGCCAGTCAGTCCGTCGGTAACACTCTGAGGATTAAGTGATTTTATGTTTAGTTTTAGATAGATAGATAGATATGTATTTCAACATAAGCATACAAAATAATAATAATAAAATTATTACACATATTCACATATTTTTATGCATAGTTTGGTACTTTCGTAACCTGGGTTGGCCGTTGCATAAGCAGAAAATACCGGTTTTAGATAGAAACCTGAAATTTTTATTGAAGATTCCCTGTATCAAAAAGGATCTAGTTTTTCTTGGTCTGTCTGTCATGCATCAAAAAACATTATAAAATATAAAGAGTATGGGAATTGTACACAAAAAACCGCCGTCTATTTTAAATAGCAACTGAGAAAATCACGTTTCCCCCCATTGCGTTACGGACTAACTGATTTACAGACAAATTGAATTATATAGTAGATTCGCTGCTAAAAACTTACACTGCTAGCTACCTTTAGAAAATTATTGTCATAAATGTTTATTTTCAACAACCTGTATAGAAACCGATTGTAAAGCATAACTAATTATTCAATAAAAGCGATGATTGATTGTTTCTTAATGGGGATGAGCCCCTTTTCTACCCCCTAGCAGACTCCTGTGCACACGACTATTTTGTTTCATGGAGAAATGATGGTTCAGCTGCAGGAAAAATAACATTCCTCAAACTTTAAGTCAATTTCTCTTATATCTTTAACAAAATAATTTAATGCCTACATATCTATAATACAAAGTAGCTTGATGTATGTCTGTCCGTCCGTCCGTCCGTCTGAAGCTTAAGATCTCGGTAACCACTGAACAGATCGGATTCTACTCTTCAGGGAATATACCTACTGGTCCTGTGGTGGTTTTAGGCTATTTTCTAGGGTGGTGGGACACCCCAAACCCCCCAAAAAACAAAAAATCCCCCCCTTTTTTTTGCAGAACATTTCCTTGGTCCTTTTTTTTTGCTGAAGATTTTCCTGGTCCTTAATATTTTTTTATCACCTCTTGGGGCAAAGCCCCTAGAGGCTAGGGGCGAAGCCGCTAGTTATTTTGGCTCAATACCAGCTGAGTATCCACAAATTCCCCAATAGTAGCTGAGTATCCACGCATATTTCCCAAGAGTAGTTGAATATCCACACTTTTCCCCTATGGTAGTTGAATATCCACAATAGTTTCCTATTGGTATTTTCATTCATATCGTCTTATAATGCTGATTCCCATGACAATAAAGCACATTAATGCAAGCAATTGACATCTATCATTTAACTTTAATACAGATTTAGGAACCAAATATTGAAAATCAATATAAGCGAAGCTCTGAAATGAAAGGACAAACTAACATTAACAGGATAATAATGCATAAGTCTATATAAAATTATTGTAATTATAGTAAATTTGTTGCAAAACTGCTTAAGTATATGCTACTGTTTAAGGACATACTGACATTTTAAGGACTTGATTATTGAGATGCTTCGCTTATAACATTGTACCTTATCCTAATAAGAATCAGTATTCCATAAATTAGATATCCTCAAACTTATAAATAATAAATACCATTTAAAAATAAATCAATCCACGTATGTTTTTGTCTTGAATTTAAGTTGTTCAAAGAAGCCGAAAAGTCTCCACCCACTTATATTGCACCATGCACTTTAAAACAAGGATGACAAAATCATTAAAAGCGTAGTTGGGCAAACAATTATCAATTTGATTTGTTGATAATTACGCTCTTTGTGCTTTACAGGAATCATAACGCCAAGTTTAAAATCGACGGACGAACAGACCCTTATTATAACAAGGATGACAACATCCATAAAAGCGAAGCACTGAAACGGTAGGACAAACGGACATTAACACTTGTATAGTATCTGAACTGAATAATCAGAATTTAAAAGTATAAGAGTCGAAGCAAAATTGTAAGTAAATATGTTGAAAAACTGCTTGAAGCAGGATAATGTTTATGGACATACTTACATTTTTGGACTTGATTATAAAGTTGCTTCGCTTATAATATTGTTCTTTGTTGTCCCAGGAATCAATGTACCAAAAATCAGATCAAACGGATAATTAGAACACTTGAAAATTTGTTATTAAAAAAGTAGAAAAATCAACATGTTTAAAATGGACGTACAGACATTCTGGTAATGATTATAGAGTTGCTACGCTTTCTAAATCGTACCCAACTACTACAGGAATCATCATGCAAAGTTTGAAATCGATAGGACAATTCTAACATGCCTAAATTAACGAATAAAAGCTATCTATCTCGGACGGACGGACGTACGGACGGACGTACGGACCGACCCTAATTATAGAAAAGCTTCGCTTTTAAAAAATAAAAATAAAAATAAATGATCAATCTACAGAGCTAATAATCCAATATTTTTTTTTTGACCAAAAAGCCACGATTTTATAGAGTTGATATATATTCCTAGAAATGGGGAAAACTTTGCTTTCATTTATTACATTATAACATGTATAAATTAACAAAAAAGCTAACCAAAATAATTGTTGAAAAACTTTTTTCCCCCCAATGATAGTTGAATATCCACACATTTTCCCAATGGTAGCTGAGTATCCAAAAATTACCCCAAAAGTAGCTGAATATCCATGTGGATACTCTGGTATTGAGCCGTTATTTTATATAGCAAATGTAATAATTAACCGGATATGAAGTTTTGGGAGAAATAGTTTTTATTGAGATTAACCATTCCTTATTCCTGGTCTGTTTATATTAATATCAAATTTGTTTCAGACCATCTTTAGAACTTTATACGCTTTTATTGTACGAATTGATTTGATTTGGTCAAATAAAAACTCATAGTACATTCTTTCAAGGGTAACTTTTTATGATAACGTTTTTTTATTCCTTGGCTTAACAACTTTGCAAACTTCTATTGAATTTTGATTGGCGGCCTGTTCATTAAGTTAGTGTCCAAACGTCCCAACAACAAATTGTAATCTACATTAGGGGTAATTTTGGTATCATCATTGGGTATAAAATTTTAATTTATCAGCCATTGTTCTACCCCTTTATGTCCCTGGTTATTTCATGTCAGTCGAAAGCTAGTATCCTATTATGTCTAAGTATTTTTGATACAAGTTTATACACAATTTTGTTTCGACAAATTAATATTCTGCTTATTAAGTTATGACACTCTACATGTGTTAATGTTCGTTTGTCCTACCGTTTGATTTTAGAGATTTTCTTTTATGGATGTTCTCATCCTTGTTGATATATGATTGCAGCTGCATGTAAAAACCAACAACTAAATTAATTCGATAAAAAATATTTGATAATTTTAGCTTATTTTTTCGTGATCTTGTGGGGCTACGCGTCGTAGTAAAGACGACCTCTTTATCTACCCCCCAAATATTATTTAAGATTTATTTCGCTTGTTGGCTATACCTAATTCCTAATATGATTTAGGCTACCTAATACTTTATCTATATTTCAGGGGTATTCCAGGCAGAAAACATTCTGATCCATGTGAGCCAAAACTTTGTCAACTTTGTTTCCTCAACTCTGGCCTGGTTCATACTTATGGGACTTTTCTCGGTGAGTTTTTATTTTTAGTAGATACTTCTCTCTCTATAATTCACTTTGTCTGTCCGTCTGTGAATCTGCAACGCTATGGGGGAAATGTGCTTTTCTCAGCTGTTATTGAAGATAAAGGGCTGAAATTTTCAATGAAGATTTCTATGACTTTTTCGCATATAATCTATACATTTGTCCGTATGTCTGTCTGTCCGTTTTCAAATGACATAAACTTTATTTCAAAGGTCTCGTGACTTTATTTGAATTTTTTTTTTATATATTATCTTTCTTTCATTTCTTTGTTATGACAACTGAAGATATGCTTTATAACTCACTTTGTACGTTCGTCCATTTCATGTTTTTTTTTGTGCTTCGCTGTTGTCTTCCTTGGTATATCTATCTAATTAGGTGTTTGGAAACTTAAACATCAAAGTAATTACTAGAAATAACTGTCTGATGTTTGTAAATTGTAACTATACCCCAAATAGTTATGAGTATCCATATCACATAGATGGGTTCTTAAAAAAGAATGCCGCGTTTTTTCGACATTTTTTTGACATTGATTGATTGAACGAAGACGATACAGTTATACAGTATACAACTTAAGAATTTAAAATTTTAAAATTATTATTTTAGCTATTTGTATAATTCGCTTTTGTTGGTACGGCCTTCATAGAAGAAAAACAAATTATCTTCAATTCATTTTTGCTGCATATTAATTAATGCATCTTTTTAGAACTGTATTAGACATTATACAAATAGCTAAAATAATAATTTTAAAATTTTGAATTCTTAAGTTGTATACTGTATAACGATATCGTCTTCGTTCAATCAATCAATGTCGAAAAAATGTTGAAAAAAACGCGGCATTCTTTTTTAAGAACCCATCTCAGAGATTTTCCTATTTTATGTAAAATCTACCTTCCTAAGGGGGAGGGGGTACATTGAACTAAAATTTTACTGCTTATTTTTATTCGTTGGCTTTAAAACTTCGAGCTTAAATCTGGATTGGGTTATACAAACTAGCAGTTTTCAAACTTATACACAAACAATTATAATCTAATGAAGGTATAATTGCCTCTACATAAATTTATCAATGGTGGTAATTTTAACCAAAACCACTATCTTCAACCCTAATCACTGAACATTGGGAGGATGATTATTTTACCGTTCATTGACCTAACCCTGTTTCCCTGATGATATGTAGACCAAAACTAATGTGGTGTGGTACAACAACTAAAAACTTTAGCTAATGTCATTTCAAACAAAAGTTTGGCCCAAAACTTTTCATTGTTTACCATTTACAAGAGCATACTTATATGAAGGTAACATGATCTGTGTCTGTCTGTGTGTACTGAGGGATCATTTACAGCGTGGCTTCTCATAGATCTTGGGAAAGTTTATCTATCTATCTATCTATCTATCTATCTATCTATCTATCTATCTATCTATCTATCTATCTATCTATCTATCTATCTATCTATCTATCTATCTATCTATCTATCTATCTATATAATATAGCAGAATCACTTCCGTTGGTGAATAAATTATAATTTAGCCACTGAAACAAATTAAATAACACAGCTTGGCAGATGAAATTAAATATATTCACTTAAATTAAAGTCGTTTTTCTTCATCATATTTTCTTTATTTATAAATTCCCATCATATTTGTATTTATATGTGAATTAATAGATATAGTTAAGTATTTCACAGAAAACTTAGAACACTTACAATAGAACATTAAACAGAAATTTACAGAAAAAACTTAATATTTTATAGAAGCTTCACGTAGGTCTTTGGATGGTTTTAGGCTATTTTTCTTCTAAATATTAGTCTTGGTATGATCTTAGTCTTTTTTCTATAACTTCCTTCTTCCTATGAATGCATAGCACCTAGGGGTGGAGGCGCTAGTAGCTAATAAAGAGGGTGAATCTAATTTTGAATTAAGATTAAACATTTTTATAATGAAATAATTCTTTTAATGAAGAACAAATATTTATATCTACCTTACTGTAAATGCAACTTTTTATAAACATTTAAAACCTGTAAATAGCTATAATTACTGTTTTATCAGTTTTAGTGGTGTTTGTTAGATTAAAGTTAATTTTGTTTTGCAAACCTTTAAATAATTTGTATTGATAATATATAATTTTAGAAAAATGTAGCTCTTTCACAAAAAGTTCCTTGTTGAACACTGAAACCCCCCTCTTATTTAAAAAAAGCTCTTTATAGTTTAAACAATGTTAATTAACATTAACATTAACATTAGTTTAAACAAATAACGCCAGACAATATAAATGACAAATGATATGCCGATACAGAGACTAAATTACAAATAACAGGCCAGTATTTTCATTGGCCAATGGTAGGCCAGTATAAAGTAATTTTACAGACATTTTTATAGGCTTCTGCTAAAGGTTAAATTATAAATTTAACTAAAAACAATACTTTATTTAATGAAAATCAATATCCTACATTGTAAGTCCGTTTGTTTGGCTTTTCATAATATTTTTATATTCCTATTGTTTTTGACCTTCTCTACTTATAGATGTATTCATCCTTGTTATGTAATTAAATTTGTATAGATTGCAGATTAGTTAGGGAGGGAGGGAGGGGATATTGGGCTGTTTATTACACAATTCTTAAAAGTTTTAAAATGACGTTTTCTTATTCGTTGACTTAACAACTTTGGAGACTTTCATTGAATTTCTATTTGGTTGGTTCATTAAGTTGAGTGTCTAAACTTTTCGACAACTTTATAATTTTGTGTATCATCATTGGGGATGTTCATTAATTTATCGGTCATTGTTTTATCCCGTTGATCCCTGCATATTAGTACTGTAAACAACTCCTATTTATTTTGCACATGCATTTTTTCAAATTGTCCAAGACATTTAAATACCTTTTTATAGGACCATTTAAATTATTGTTAATTTTTTATAGCCACCGTCTCATAACAAGGATAACCCACTCATCAAAGGTATCCTATTATATAAAGCTGTAGATTTTTTTTGTCTGTAGCTTAAGATGTCGATAACTATTGAACTATTGAACTCTCCATGTTTTTAGGCTATAAATTTTTTATATAGGTCTTGGGATGGTTTTAGGCTATTTTCTGCCTCTCCTTTTATTATGAATACAGTGCTCCAAGATGCTAGAGACACAGCCGCTAGTAGCTTAGATATAGGATTTTTAAAGTATTTCGAAGTATGACAACATATGGATGATAACATTCATAAAAGCCCTGCTTAATAGATAAGACAGTTGAATTTATGAAATCAAGAATTAAATATTTCTTAAAGCAAATAACAATAAAATTTGTTTCAAGATAGCTTAATAACAACATAATTAAATTAACTTTTGGTAATGTCCATAGATTTGCTGTATCTTTTAAAAACTTATGATAAAATATAGCAATTGTGTCTTTATTTTATATTTTCTGTTTAATTTTGCAAACTTAACTTTATGATTTTTATTTATTAATTATCGTGTATTATTATCAAGAAAAATGTATTTCTTTTTTTAACCCCCTTACCATTAACAGAATTTCTTCATTTGCTATGGGGCAATTTGTTGCAGAAAAAGAAAATATTTATGGTCCATCATCAAATTTCAAGGTTATTGTTTTGACTAAATAACTTTAAATGACTAAATTATGTCAATGGTAAGTGGGTTAGAATAAGCAATGCTTTAGTTTTATAAAAAAATACACTTTACTTGATAAAAAACCTATGTACAGATGAGAACTATGGAAAAGCTTTGCCACCTAAAAGTGCACTTCCTTGACACAAAAGAATAGATGTTAGATGGCGCCAGTAAAAATCCAAGGAGGGAGGGGACATTGGGCTGTTTATTACACTAGTCCCAAAAGTTTTACAATGACGTTTTCTTATTCGTTGGCTTAACAACTTTGGAGACTTTTATTGATTTCTAATTAGTGATTGCATTAAGTTTAGTAACCAAATGTTTCATGCACTAATTGTAATCATCAGATGAGATAATTTTGTGTATCATTATTGGGGATGAAAATCAATTTATCGGCCATTGTCATATACCTTTAGATCCCTTAGTAAAATCAGATTTTAGATTCATAATTCTAAGATATGTGCTTACAATCGTATTTATGCACTTGTTCAACTGCATGTTGTACTTTTCTTAACCAGGAAAAAAAGGGAAAAATAAGTGATCTGTAAAACCTCTAAAAACACACCCTCACTTTTTTTTATAATTTTTTTAACGATAAGAAATCTTTAAATACTTTGAAGATAAATAACTTATTAAAGATATATATTTTTCATGTTGCTTCTAAAAAAATCCGCAAAATAATTTTAATGTCCAATTTACTTATTCGTTTAACATATAAAATTGCAAGTCAATTTTGACCGCAAAATTGCTGCGTACTATTGATTTTTTTGGTTGAAACGCTGTTCTATTCTTGTAATGTTTTTTTCTTTCTATTTTTAGGAGTAAAGCTTTTCTATAATTAGGGCCAGGTTGGCCTTAATGTTTGTTCGTCCTATTGATCTCTATTAAGGCAATTTCTAACTCTGTGTAATGATTCTTGTAGCAATAAGGTACAATTTAGAAAAATAGTTACTCTATATTTATGGAAAGATTCTAAATCCTATAATTTTTCTCTAAAATATTATGTCCTGATACTTTACAAGTGTTAATATTTGATTGTACGATTGTCTGATTTGATTGCTTCGCTTTTATGGATGTTTTCATCCTTGTTACATTAGAGTTAAGAACTAATATTAAATGAGCAATTGTGTGGACATTTAGAACCTGAAGGTTTTAACAATCTATGCCAATTCTATCGTTTGTACTATACATAGTTTGATACAGGATATTAATTGTTGATTCCAAGTTAGCTAAAACAAGTTGAACAGATCTTGTGATATGTCAATTTGACGTCACAAATAAAGGATAGAAAACAAACAAGGATTTCTTGAATGGGAGGTTTCTCAGGGAAACGTAATTACGTTTTTTCGCCTTTTATTGATAATCAAGTAAAATAATAGTGGTCAGATTTAAATTTCATACACAGCAAAGCTTCTTATAGGTCTTTAAAAGATTTTACGTAAGAGGAAGTTTAGGTAAGGCGAAGTTACTAGTTGTTTTAAAAAAAACATATTTTTTTCAACCAGGGAGGGAGAGGATGTTGGTTTGTTTATTACACTAGTCCTTAAAGTTTTATAACAACGTTTCTTATTCGTTGGCTTAACAACTTTGGGAACTTTTATTGAACTTTGGTTGGGTTATTTATTAAGTTGAGTGTCCAAGCTTTTTAACCACTAGTTGTAATGTACATAATGGTTATTTTTGTGTATCTTCATTGAGTATGTACATCAATTTATCGGCCATTGTCTTATCCCTTTAGATCCATGCGGGGGAACCCATTATTCAGGGGTCTTGAATTGGTTCTAAAGCTATTTTTATGTCATATTGTATCACTTGAATGTAAACATGAACCTATTTCCTACTGTTATGTGATTAGATCGTAACAGAATGGTTCTCGAACCAATATCTTGTTATTTAACAAGTTTGTTTGGGCATATTATCTTTTGCTAATCACATTTATACTAAGGCGTGTATTACACAATATTTATGGTAGGCGTAAATTGGGTGACGAAACATTACATGGCAAGACACTTAACAAAGACCCAGAGACAAGAAAAATTGAGGAACCGATAAGATAATAATTTAAATATTGAATTAAATTTTAGGCATAAACTAAGTTAGAAATATTGCATTTAACCGTTTGAAACATTCAAAAAGGGTATGACCATAATATCTTCTTTTAAGGGGGTATAAACTCCCCTTCCCCACACCAATTTATTTTAAACTAGCAATTTAGCTCAAAAAGGGGTCTGTTTTGATCTAAGGGTAAGAAAGTGTCGGAATCTAAACATTATTACTAATCTAAAATAAAATAGGGGTAGGGGGTAAAGATAGGTGTCAACACCCCCCTTGAAATTGCACCTTTTTTCAGCCCTTAATGGATTCATAATTGATGAATTGCTGTGCACGCCACTGTTTCAAGTAATTTTCGTACTTCCAATATAAAGGGCAATCAGGGTCATTGATCTATTTCTCGGTAATAATGAATTTGACAATCAAAACTTTCCAGTTATTCAATTTTCTTGCTAATTATTCACACGTACTTGTAAAGCAAGTTATTGCTTCAAGTTTAGGCTCTACCTTGATAGATAGGACAATGGATGACAACTTGATGTAGACCAATAATTATTATATGCAAAATTACCCTACTGTAGATTAAAACTATTCGGAGACAGCGGAAAGTGGCACCAAAAAAATGACGTCATACGATAAAATAACCTTAATGATAGGGTAGTATAAATTTTACCTTTGGTCAATTACAGTGTATACTGGCCTCTTATTGGTCAACTTTCTTGTATGTCGTCATTTTTTTGGTGCTCCTTTACGCTGTCTCGATTATCGGTGGAAAAGTATGCAAAGTAACATGATGTCTGTCTGTCTCTTTGTTTATTTGTACCAAAGGATCTCGTTAACCCCTGAACCGATGTGGTACTCCTTTACAGGACAGCTTCTTATAGGTCCTATATAACTCTTTTTGGGGTGGATACCACCACCCTCTTGAGAGAAATCGCCCCATAAAAAATCCCCCCCCCCCAAAAAAAAAAAATTATGTTTTTACTTTTTCTTTTAAATCTGAAATAAAAACTGATTGAGTTCTCCTTTGTAGTGATGCTTTACAAGGGATAGTTTTATGCAATTTTAATTTTAGATTAAATCCTTAAGATGGTTTTAGTTTATTTTTCTGTCTCCTTCTTATCTCTTTGAATACAAATTTTCTAAAGTTTTTTTCAATGAGTTTTATTTTTTATTGTAAACAGTGTTTAATAGACATTAAGAAGCATTTGGATTAGTTAAGATTAAAGAAAACAAGAATGACAACATCTATAAAAGCTCAATGTATTATATATTTCAACAGTTAAGGCAAAAATAATATATAACTCTAGCAACATTACTTTACTAAAGAATGCTTAAGAAGAGCATACTTACATTTTAACACTTTATTATAGAGATGATTCGCCTATAAGGTTGTGCCTATTCGTTATAGGAATTAACATACCAATAATCAACTCTATAGGGTAATACTATCATGTAAAAATTTATTTCTATATAAAAAATGATGTTCTATGCTATCCGTTACGACTGGATATGTGTATTTACACACCGCTCTAAATGTAGAAAATATTCGCCTTTAAAAAATTTATCTGGGGTATCAGGACAAATCATAATCTTTTTAACACTACGCTTGTATCTATAATGTAAATGTAGTCATTTTTAAACGTTAGACATTCTGCATTTATATTTTCATTAATCCCCTATAATTGAATGTTTAAATAAAGTGGACATATCCCGATGCTTATTGCAGTTTTCTAACCTAAATGCTTATAATGCATCTATAAATGTTAATCTGACCACAAAAACTTTAGCGGCATCCACAGGGAAGGAGGGGACATTAGGCTGTTTATTACACTAGTCCCCAAAGTCATATAATAACGTTTTTTTATTCGTTGGATTTACAACATTGGATAATTTTATTAAACTTTGATCGGTTGGTTCATTAAGTTGAGTGTCCAAATGTTTCAGCCACGAATTGTAAGCTACAGAAAGGGTAATTTTGTGTATCATCATAGGGAATGTACATCAATTTATCTGCAACTGTCTTATCCCCTTAGATCCTTGGGCTCCCAGCTTTAAGATACATATTATGAAAAATTCTCTATTAGAAAAATTACTTAAAACGCATGATGATTAATTTTGCTATAAATATCACAGGCATTGACTTTATCCTTAGGGCATAAACATGAGACATCCCATTTTGTCCCTTTTTTGTATCATTTTGAAAAGTGCGACACCCTATGACGTCATCAACCTTTTGGGAAAGAGAAAGGGAAGAGGGGAAGAAAATCTCTTCAAAAGAGATGGGAGAAAAGGGGGCTTTCTTACTATAATAGGCTGAGTCGATTAGACAAAAAAAAATCATATATAAAGATGCAACGAGTGCAAACTGCAATATTTGCTATGCTCTTTGTAATTCTACTTTATGTTGCCTTTCCATAGAGAAATTAATTTGTACTTTCTAGAAATTAATTAACTTTTAAATTCATCCAGCTTGGAAATGATTTAGGGATAATCTCGTATTTTGCTGGTTTATTGCCCCTACAGGGCCATATCCTAACCTGCGTTCGACTCTTACCCTGCAAGAACCTAATTTAACCCTGCGGGGCAAATCTAACCTTAACTTAATTCTTCATAGTTACACACTATACCTCTTAATATTAACCGCCATGCCAAATTTTAGTGTTGTAACTATTTTTTAGTTGAGTTCCTTTTACTTTTGGTATCTTTAAGTGTCACACCCTCCCTCCCCCTTTGAAGGCTATAGATAAGTAGTTGTGTTGTTTGCATAATTTTCATAATACAAGGATAACCACATCCATAAAAGTAAAGCTCTAACAGTAGGATAAAAGTACATTTACACTTGTAGAGTTTCAGAACTGAATAATCGGAATATAAATGTTTAATAGTCAAAACAAAATTGAAAGTAAATTAGTTGAATAACTGTCTATATACAGGATAATGTTTAAGGACATTCTTACATTTTTGGGACTTGATTATAGAGATGATTCGCCAATAGCATTATAACTTTCTTGTTCTAGGAATCTGTATTCCAAAAATCAGATGAACCATAAGGATGACAATATCCATAAAAGGGAAGCTCTGAAGTGGTAGAACAAACAAACATTAACACTTGTAGAGTGTAAGAACTGAATTATCAGAATATAAATGTACAAAAGTCGACAAAACATTATAAGTAAATTTCTTGAAAAAATGCTTAAATACAGGATAATACTTACATTTTTAGAACTGATTATAGAAATAATTTGCTTATAACATAACACTTTGTTGCCATAGGAATCAGTATTCTAACAATAAGATCAATAGGATTAATACATCATATAAAAATTGTTGTTAAAAATATAAAAATAAACATGTCTAAAATGGAAGTACGGACATTCTAGTAACAATTATTGAGTTGCTACGCTTTCTAAATCCTACCAACTACTACAGGTATCACTATGCAAAGGTTGAAATCAAGAGGACAATTCTAACATGCCCAAATTAACGAAAAAGATATCCTTTCCAGACAGACACACCCTAATTATAGAAAGCTTTGCTTTAATATTTAGTGGTAAAAAAGTTGATAATGTTTCAAATGGGCGTACGGGCATTCTGGTAACATTTATAGAGTGGCTATGCTTTCAAAGTTATACCTAACTATTATAGGAATCATCAGCTAACTGTTCCGACGGATGGGCATACGTAAGGACAGACCCTAATTATAGAAAAGGTTTAAAAATCAGACATCTGTATTACATTGCAGGGAAAAAAAATTTCCGCTTTGTTGATATCATGTTTTCTAGCGCACTACAGACTGGCTGACCAAGTGGGTTGTATAGTAAACGCAGATATTATAATCTTCACCTAAACAATCATTTGTAAAACCAGCTGAAAAAAATTCATTTTTCTTACGGAAATTAAGTTTAGTCTCCAATTTTTGTTTTCCCCTAAACATAGCTAACAGACAAACATTTCTAATCTTAGAGTAGCCACGCTAGTAAAGGCTAAACATCACAAAAACAAGTAAATCTTTCAAAAATGTTTTATATTTTAAATTAAAATGGATTGTGATTAATGGCATTTAGGAACAGTTTTGGCATTCTCCTCTTAGAAATATTTTTTTTCAATTTTGAAAATTTTTATACCCTCCCCCTTCCCCCCTGACAAAACAACTATTTTAGGTTAGGTTAGGTTTTAGAATAGGGAGCCGAGCGCTGCGATTAGGTAGGCAAGGGTGCCGAGCGCCGCGGCCAGAGTTCATAGTTCTGTCAAGGGGGGGAGAGGGGGGGGGGAATTTTCAAAATTAAATAAAATATTCCTAAGAGGATATTACCACAGCTTTTACATAAAGGGATAGTTGCATGAAGTGCATTTCAGAAAAACAATTTCAATTGATATTTTTAAAACTACATGTACAAAATTAAAATCTTTTTAAATATATGCCCTATAAATATAGCTTAAACCATTTAAAAAGAAAATATATGCAGTTCACTAATTTCATAAATAAATGCATTTCGTGCAACTAACCCTTTAAATATACAACAAGTAACATTTTGATATTACATAGTATATAGTAAATATAATTATAATTCAACAGTTTCACAAAATTTTTAGTGACCTTAAATTTTATAATTTCAATATATTTTGTTTGTAAAATTCATTATTTTCTAAATTAAAAAATTATTTAATAAAAAATCCTTAATTTTAAGTTACAAATGCATGGAAGAAATGAAAGAATTAATATTTAAATTTAAACTTGTTCTTACCTACTTACAAACTATGAACAATATTATTTTAACAAAATAGTTTTTACTGAGAGAGAAAAATTTACCCGAAGAAAAACAATTTAACTATTTGAAATTATCATTTTTAGCAAAATAGCGTAGACTACTGTACACTATTGTTTTAGATTATAACTAACGAAAAAGTTTGATTATAAAGAGTTTTTCATTGGATTAAATATCGCCCCCTGTATTTTTTTCTTACATGTCTAGATTCTTAAGAAAATACATTAGATAATGTTCTGAAAAAAGATGTGTTAAATGTAGTTTCACTAAGTATAACACGTTTTTTATGCCAAATTATTAATTATGACTTAATAGATTAAAAAATGAAGACTGAAAAACTGTAGTTTCAAGTTTTGATAAACAAAATTATATAAGGATAGATAAATAATCATTGATTACAACCTTGCATTTATAAATCTTGTAATAATTATAGTTTTCTGTATGACCCGTACAAATATTAATAAGCTTTCAATTATAGCTTAATGACAAACCGAAATGACTGTTATGTTAACTAAAATTTTACAGATATAAAAAGTCTGTTTTTTATTGTGATGTAGGTTGCGATTAGAAACCAGTTTTCTGCAGGGCTGTTAGCATCTGAACAAAAAATGATATTTAATACAAAGATTTATAATAGATGAAATGACTTCAATTTTTAAAAGAGAACTTAAAGGTTCGCTTTGTCCTTCATTAACGGTTAGCACTTTTCATTAATTTTTTTTAGGTAGTTTTCGAAGTACATTCTTGCAACTTTTAATGGTGTATATGAATGAATAACCATGCATAAACTCTATTTCTTCCTAAGCAATTTTAAAAAAAGGTAATATCACCTACGAATACAAAAATTTCGTGACATCATTTCGTTGTCATGTCATGAAATGACAGACTGATGAATAAAACAATGAAACAATTCAAAATCATATTCATCCTATATCGTTACGGATTGAATGACGGACAGACAGAAGAAAATTTTAGAGTGGCTTCACTTAAAAAAGTAATTTGAGTAATTTCACTTATGATGATAGCAACGAATCTTAATAAACCTTAAAATAAAAGTTTATACCTGAAAATAATGGCAGGTTTGGTGGTTGTGTCTATGTGAGCGGCCGCCAGGCTGCTTTTAGGTACTACGCAATGCGCGCTAGGGCCGAGAACACGCGGACAAAGGCTAGCTGTCTTGGACTGCTGGTCTCCTAAAACAAAAAAAAAATTTATTTTCACGACAAAAATATCTTAAAACATTTCTTTAAATAACAAAAAAATAATAAAGAGCTTTAAAATTATTTGTTGAAAAGTTTTTACACTTCAGGTTTGGAACCAACCAATCAAAATTAAATTAAAGTATTGAATGTTTTAAGCCAACGAATACAATAACTACAATAGCGTGGTTGTTATACTTTGGGTTCTAGTGATTTTAGTAAATATGATTTTTGACTTTCTGACTTTCATCTGACCGTATAAATGAAAATATTATATAACTAATGTTAACTCATCAATGTTTATGCACAAAATTACTCCTACTGCAGATTACAATTAGTGGTTGAAACTTGAAAATAAACCAACATATCAAAATCTATTAAGAGTCACCAAGTTGTCAAGCCAACAAGCCAAAAACATTTTCTTATAAAACTTTTGGGACTAGTGTAAAAAAAAACAATTTTCCCGGACCTCTAAGTACCTGTACTGGCCATTAATAGGTGGATTGAATGGCAGGTTATTGGAGACTGGAATGTGATTATCCTCAGGATGAGGAACTGGCCGGCTATCTTTAACCTGGACAGAAATTAATTATTTAAAGGGGGGGGAGGGGGCGAAAGTGACACTTTTTGAAACCAAAACTAAAAGTCAAAGGAACTCAACTAATTAAAGAGTTACAGATCTGACATTTTGCATGGCAGTTGCTTTATAGGGGTACAATATGGAACTGTGAAGAAACGGCGTCGCAACCGCCGAAAACCGCCGAGAAAAGGCAAAAAAAATTAGGCGGGAAACGGCGGTTGCGCCGCCGTTTCTTCACAGTTCCATATTTTACCCCTATAAAGCAACTGCCATGCAAAATCTCAGACCTGTAACTCCTTTTTTAGTGGAGTTCCTTTGTTGACTTTTAGTTTTGGTTTCAAAAAGTGTCACTTTCGCCCCCCCCCCCTTTTAGTTTTAAAAATCTCAAGAAGGAAAATAAAAACAAACTAGGAAATGTATTTAAAGAACAGATAGAAATTTTTTGAGCCAAGCTACTTCCAGTAGCGACTTCAACGAATAAACAAAAAGGTAGCGTTTTAATATTTTTAATTAAAGCGTTTTCCATTCAACTTAACATTACAGGAATATGTATTCGTTATGAATGGCTGAAGTAAAAGATCTCAAAATTTCAAAGAATTTTAATTCCATTGGTCAATATAGGGCTTAAAGCTATTTTGAGGACTGAAAGGAAAATAAAACAGCCCAACCTATAAAGTATAGAAGTAACACCCAAATAACCTAATAGAACATAATCGCTCAAAGCCACATGAACAGAAATAGGTAAATAATAGCTATGATGAGATGATCACAGACTCAAGAAAAATCAATTTGTTTACCTTGACAACGTCGAGATAAAGATTTCTGTTCATTTCAGTAGCCAGGTTCATATTGAACATATCACTATCCTTCTCAATATCTTTAACCTAAAAACAACAATGTATAATAAAGATGATTGTAAAGTGTAATCCTAATAAAAGGTCTGCCATTTTCGGTATGAAAGTGCAAGAGTGTGTATGTGTTTATATTCTCTTTAGGTCCCTGAAGGGTTTTAAACTATTAATAAAAGGTCACGTCTACCCTCCCAAGATCAAATAAATCCTAAAAATCTCCAATCTAATTTTATTATCCCTAAAATTATGTGGCGAAGTCAATCTCACCTTCGGGAAGAAGTATTTGTTGTACATTTATGTTTTATTATCTCTGCTAAAAAATGAATGGGGAGACAACGACTAATTAAAAATAAAACAAGGAT
Source organism: Acartia tonsa (assembly GCF_053477335.1). Lineage (NCBI taxonomy): Eukaryota > Metazoa > Arthropoda > Copepoda > Calanoida > Acartiidae > Acartia > Acartia tonsa. Next base: position 36,169,416 of record NC_137269.1, on the reverse strand, counting down.
GACAACATCCATAAGTAGCGAAGCACAAAAAATCGTAGATGGGAATACGTACAGGTAGATTTAAAAGGTTTTTACTAAAATCAAGAATAGATTTATTGGATAAAATAAATATGAAACCTTGTTTTATTTTGTATGATGACGATTGTCAAAGTAAATTGTATTAAAGATGCTCATAACAATGGGAAAAATTATTTTGATACTGATATCCCATAAAAGTTTGAAAATTGGATCAAAATAAACAAAGATATTGGGAAATATGTACAACATATAAAAATAGCCAAAAACCTGATAAAAGGCAGTCTGGCCGCCATGGTTGTTTTCTTAAAACGACAAAAAATTTAATTTTTAAATCCTTAAAAACTTTAAAAATTTGGAAAATCGGACCATATACACTGAAGATATGGAGAAAGGTGTTAAATATATTTATAAATAGCCTAAAACATGCCAAAAAGGCAGTCTGGCCGTCATGGTTATTTCCTTTAAAGACGGGAAATTTAATTTTGATATCTACAACTGAAAAAATTTTGAAAATCGGACTATAAACACTGAAGATATGGAGAAAAATGTTAAAAATATAGAAAAAACAGCCTAAAACCTGCTGAAAAGGCAGTCTTGCCGTCATGATTGTCATCTTTAAAAGACGGGAAATTTAATTTTGATATCTATAACTGAAAAAAATTTGAAAATTGGACCATACACTGAAGATATGGAGAAAAATGTGAAAAATATAAAAATAGCCTAAAACCTGCTAAAAATCGGTCCGACCGCAAATGATGTTTTATAGTCAATTGTGCTCCTTAATAATGGGAATGTTTTCAAAAAATTTCAGCATTCTATCTTTTATAGGAGCTGAGTAAATCCCATTTCCCCCATAGCGTTACGGACGGACGGACGGACGGACGGACTGACTGACGGACGGACAAAGTGAATTATAGAGTAGCTTCGCTACTAACAACTATAATGAGCTTATTTTCGCTGGATTTTAAACCTTTAGTTATATAAAAACAGATTGAATTTTATACAAATATTAAATAAGAAGAATGAAGGAAACTAAACATTACAGATAAACTCTTTATCACAACAATAAATATTCACCTTAATTTGATTCCATTGATTGCCATTCAGATTTTGAAAACTTGTATTAACAACATCATTCTTGTATGTACCTTAAGTAATATTTGATCATTAATAATTAACTAGGGTGACAACATCCTCCAGTGGCGAAGCACAAAACATTCGTGTGTGTACATTTATGAAAATAAAATACACGCATTCAATATTTTTTAAGTAATAAAAATTAAAAATGTCCTAATCAGTGAAGTTTCAACAAACTAATAAATTAAGTTATTAACTGTCTTCCCTGACATTTTTTTCTGTCCTAAAATAAGACGCTTTTAACTTAAAAATTATGCCCTATAATATTAACTAGGGTTGGGCCGGATATCCGGTGTGGCCGGATATCCGGTGTGGCCGGATATCCGGCCATTTTCAATATCCGGCCGGATACCGGATATTGAAACTATCCGGCCGGATATCCGGTTCTATAATTTTTAATACTTTACACCAAAAATCTCTGCTTTTAAAAATTTTAAATGGCTATAATTTTCTTATTATTGAAGCTAGAAGAACTTTTTTTCTGAACAAGTTTAACTTTATGTAAATTTGTATAAGATTTCTTAAGAAATTTTTTTTGCTACTGTAGTATCTAGTAATTTGGCCGGTTATCCGGTAATTTGGCCGGATAACCGGATATCCGGCCCAACCCTAATATTAACGTCCTAGAAATTGCTCTATACAAATAGATCTTGGGACCAAAACTAAGCTTACTTATGTCTAGCTTCATTCTCTTGGTGTTGATGATGTCCAGATCTGGCATGTTGATTGTCTTGTTGAACATGGAGGTCACCTCGTACGGTTCAGACTGACCTAAATTTAACGGAACGTGTTTAAGCTGGACTTTAACGAGTAGTAAAATATTACTAGATTTAAATCAGGAATAAGGTATATTAATATTAATCTAAGAAAATTTGGGTGGGAGGGTGGCAGTCAATAGAACAAAGATCAATTATCATATCCAAATTGTATACCTGCTTTTTACAATATAAAAAAATGTGTTTTAATTTAAATTTACGTACCTAAAGCCCTGTTGTAAACATCGTTTACATCAACACCAGAATCAGCACTGGATTCGCTGGATTTCCGCAGAGATTTCGTTGGCATCAAAGGTCTAAACAATAACAATTTTTATTCAAAATTTTAACATTCGTTAATAATTAAGTCTAGTAATAGAAAACTAGTCTTTGTTAGAAATAATGAAATAATATTTTCTTTTCGCACAGGAAAAATAGCTTTAAACCAAGGTGTAAAAACTCACCTGAATCCAGATTGATGTTCTCCAACTCTTGTCTTCTCTGCAATGTGTTGCTCCTCTTCCTGGTGAATGAAGTTGCATCTGAACAATTAAAGTTTGTGAGATTTCAAACAAAATACATAATTTTAAATTTTTTAACTCTTTGAATAATGAAACCTTTGGATAAATTCTGTAAAAGTTAAGATTATGTTTGATGTAATAAAGGTAAATCCCTGTACTAATAATCAGGGATCTAAAGGGATAAGACAATGAATGATAAATTGATGTACATCCCCAATGACTACCGTTCTGTAGGTAACAATTATTGTTTCAAACATTTTGACATTAATCTTTATGAACAAACTACCTAATCAAAATTAACCAATAAGAAAACTTAATAAAAAATTTTTAGGAGACTAGTGTAAAAATTATAACAGTCCAATGACCCCCTCTTGACTTATTAAACTAATAGACAGGTTGCATAAACATGGAAAGTACCTTGTGCCATAAGCACACCATCCCTTGATCCAATATTTCTGGCACAGCTTTGTCTTGTACTTGTTGTGGCGGATCATATCATGCTGAAAGTAATTTACGTATTTTATACAGCTTTCTGCGGATACTAAAATAAAAAACTTAACTGTTTTAAACCGGATTTAAACTTCTTTTTTAGCCCTTTCGATATTGGATATTTAAAATTTTTATTTAATATCTTACCCTTAATTTTGCTTTGCCATGAGCGAACTGGCACTGATTTCCATAAATGCATTCACCCTTCTCTCTAAAGTTGCGACAAAACTCTGTCTTAAACCTTAAAGACAAAAAATATGTAAAAGTGAATAAAAATAATCTCGAAATACTACCTATGGAAGTAATACAAAGGGGGGGGGGGCGGATGTGCCACTTTTTGAAACCAAAACTAAAAGTCAACAAAGGAACTCAACTAAAAAAAGAGTTACAGGTCTGAGATTTTGCATGGCAGTTGCTTTATAGGGGTACAATATGGAACTGTGAAGAAACGGCGGCGCAACCGCCAAAAACCGCCGTTTCCCGCCGAATTTTTCGGCGGTTGCGCCGCCGTTTCTTCACTGTTCCATATTGTAACCTTATAAAGCAACTGCCATGCAAAATCTCAGACCTGTAACTCTTTTTTTTATTTGAGTTCCTTTGACTTTTAGTTTTGGTTTCAAAATGTGGCACATCCGCCCCCCCCCCCCCCTTTATAATGATTAATAAATTGTGTCTATACCTGGGATTTGGGGATATAATCTGGCCAGGCTTTCCATCCTGTGAGATCATTTGACTTCCCTAAATTAAAATAACAATTTTAGACCAGCTAAACGACGGATTTTAAAATACATAAGTTTCTTGTGGTGGCAAAGTAATAAATTAGGAATAAACAAAGATTTTATTGAAAGCTTCGTTAATTAAACTTACATCTTTAGATTCATTATCAACTCCACTGGCGTAACTAGCTGTATCCATATGCTGAACCTAAAAAGTAACATAAGTTAACTGAACGGAAACCCCAAAATAAATATTAGAATAGGTATTTAAGTGGCTAAATAAACCGCACACTTTTCATAGAACTATTACATATTTATTAATATAAAGGGGATATTTCCTTAACACTAGTTTACACTTAATTTACCTTATAAAAATAAAATATATAAACCTGTAATAATTTTTGTGCCAGTCTAGTAGCACTGTCATGGTCCCATGTGTCAGGATTACTGTCCCACAATGGAGTCTCTTCGTTTGTACCCCAAATTTCCTGGGAATCACCGAGAGTGGACCATTGAGATTCGCCTAAAATTCAAATTCGCAAGAAAATTTTAAAATTTGGTTGGGTTCATACAGGTACTGCAAGACCTGATCATATAAATACAACTTAGTTAATAATAATAAAATGCAACCTTATTTTATACGTCGCCCCTAGTTTCTAGAAGAAGGTAAGGGAAATAGCTTAAAACCACTCTAAGATATCCACTTAAATTACATCAAATTAGGACCAGCAATTAACAAGATCTTTAGCTTCAGACAAAAAAAAACTAACTACCTTAATTACAGGTTAGTCGTGCGTTAGTTGACAGGGAAACTACTTGAACATATTTCTATTACCATTCGGCAACTACTTGTTAAACTAGTGTCTATAACGTATGGGGGGGGGGGGGAGATTCTAATGGTAAAATGTTGTTTACTTGTCAGCAGCACGATGAGCCAAGCCCTCAAAATTTCTTTAAAAACCTTTAATCTATTAATAACGCTATGTGTAAAGCTTGATTTCATATGACTGATATTTAAAATTTAGGAAGTAAAAAATAACCTGTTTGTTGTTGTACTATAGGTAAACTAGAGGCATTTTCTGCGGGTGTTGTTGAAACAGGAGCTGTTGAAACTTGTGGAGTTGTTAGAGGCGTCTCTGATTCTGTGCTTACTACTGTTGTACCTTATCAAAATCATAATTTGAAATAAAATCTTTTAAGTTTTTTATTTAACACAAATAGAAACTTAAACTCATATCAGAAGTTCATTTTATGAAAAATAACAAAAAATTTGGCGCGAGAGAGGAATTTAAGCTTTAATGTTCTTATCATGGGGAGTAATACTATGAACAAAATGAAGTAGAATGTTATACATACCTGATTCTGTGCTCTGTTCAGTAACCTCCTGGCAGTGGCGGCAGTGGCTGCTGTTGCAGTTGCAGCTTCTTCAGTAACATCTCCAGGATCCCCATCAACTTGAGAACTGAACATACACTCTCCGTCCAGTTGGGAATTAAACATTGACATATATTCAGCAAGATCTATATGATGAAATTCGGTGTTGACATCCCCCTCTTGAGGTGTCACCATGCCCCCGTCAACCTGGCTGGCACCAACGGGTGCTGGCAGCATCACTAGTTACAGGGCCATCAACGGAACCTAGGAAAAAAAATATACATTTTAAAGGACATTCAAATGTAAACCTTATTTACTTACATTAATCTATAAATATCTTTCCTTAAAATATATGTTTCAACTTCCTTTGAATTTTTCTAAAAAGGTTAATTAAGAAGTCTCAATACCTGTAACACTAGCTGTAGGTTGGTTGCCAATACCAGCCGCCGACATAACGACCATCTGCTGGCCGCCTCCTGCGCTGCTGCCAACAACAACCTGTTGGCCGCCAGCGGTAACTAGCTGGCCGTGGTTTGATGTTGGTTGGCTGCTGACTGTGTTTACTAATTGAACTGTTTTACCTCCGTGAGTGGCACTGCCAGCTATGCTGGTCAAAACTGTTACGGGTTTACAGAGTTAGTTAGACGCAGGGATCTGAAGGGATAAGACAAAAGTGCTTTGTTTCACAATATAGAATAATATATTTATATACAGGGCGTTTCAATATAAACTGCGTTTTCCAAATTTGGGAAACAACCATTAGGAGTACAAAAAAAATAATTATATGTCAATATTCTCTATAAAAATATGCATCGAAATTGTTACAGGTGTTTTTTAATATCTCTGAAAATAACGGCGCATTTTAAAGCATAAATATTTCAAAAGATGCGTATGAGGCTTTTTTCTGGTAGAATTTTGTGCCTTAAGGTTTGTTTTTAAAAATTTATTTACTTGAAAACAACATATTAACGAGGCCAATACAATTTTCTACCAATTACACTAAAAATTTCATTTAAAAGGGGGGAGGCGGATGTGCCACTTTTTGAAACCAAAACTAAAAGTCAACAAAGGAACTCAACTAAAAAAAAGAGTTACAGGTCTGAGATTTTGCATGGCAGTTGCTTTATAGGGGTACAATATGGAACTGTGAAGAAACGGCGGCGCAACCGCCGAAAACCGCCGTTTCCCGCCGAATTTTTTTTTTGCAATTTCTCGGCGGTTTTCGGCGGTTGCGCCGCCGTTTCTTCACTGTTTTATATTGTAACCCTATCAAAGCAACTGCCATGCAAAATCTCAGACCTGTAACTCTTTTTTTTTTAGTTGAGTTCCTTTAACTTTTAGTTTTGGTTTCAAAAAGTGACACATCCGCCTCCCCTCTTTTTAAGAAATAACAAAAAAATGAAAAAACTAGGTACACTTACCCTCATTAGTTGAAACGAAGAGCCTGGCGGAAATGCAGAAGTTGACAAAGTAGCAGTTGCTATACCACCACTTCCCTGGATAAGCTGTCCACCGCTTGGCGTTAGGGTAATACCCTGCGGCCCATTGTTAGCTGTGAGAGTAATGCCTAGCTGCTGGGAGATCATTTGGTGAGTGGGGGGACCAGTTGACGAGGTGACCACAACATGTTGACCACCACTTGTCATCATAGCGTTAACATTGGTCATTTGGCTGTCATGGTGTAACAGGTTACTTTGTACTGAGGATGCTTGGCTGACAATCTGGCCGCCAAGTTCTGGTAAAGAAACAGGTATGCTTGAAATTTGAGATCCACCCTGAATAAATGCACCCGCCTGCATGCTGTATGCCAGGCCGGTGGTGTTTGTTGTCAACATTTGACTTCCATTGTCAGCGATAATTTGTATTGACTGGTTGCCAAGAAGTTGACCCGATTGTTGTTGCTGGTGACTTTGTTGCTGACCTGACGCAAGAAAACTACTATCATGTCCAATACTAATAATTTGGCCAGAATTTTGGGTTGACATTTGCATGGGCTGCTGTTGACTAAACTGCAGTTGACTGTTTGAGCTTGTAACAATTTGTTGGCTGTTCATACTATTATCCTGTTGAATCATATCATATGAGTTACTCTGTGAAAAAATTGGCAAGTTAGAATCATCTGATTGGCTTATAGTGTGGGAGGTGCTGAATCCCAGATCCATTTGGGAGCCCCCGCCTGAGCCTTGATCCATGCTAAATGAATCAAAGTCGTCAATGTCCAGTCCAGCATCCTTCATCAATGCACCTAAACAAAATAAAATATACCTAGTCCAGTAGATTTAGAGCAAACCTTAATTATTAAATAAGGAATTTTTTTACAACTTAATCATTTGATTTGTTCAAAAAATTCACTAGAAACAAAAATACATGTTTGTAAATAAACTTAAAAGACAAATCCTACCCCATCTTTTAGATTTGTTAAAGAACCACAAATTATCTAATATTTGAAGTTGAAGATATAAATAAGATAGAAGTCTTTTTTTTAAAATCCAGGTATCTAAAGGGATAATGACAATGGCCGATAAATTGATGTTCATCCCCAATGATTATTCACAACGTTACCCTTTCTTTAGATTAAAGTTAGTGGCTGAAACGTTTGAACACTCAACTTAGTTAACCAACCAATCAAAATTTACTTAAGTCCCCAAAGTTGTTTCGCCAATGAATAAGAAAACGTTATTATATAACTATGGGGACAAGTGTACTAAACAGCCTATTGTCCCCTCTCTCTCTGATTTTAATCCCAAAAATGTTGTAAAATTTAAAAAAAATATTACCTAAATCGAAAGTTTTCTGAGCAGCTGTGGTTGTTGGTGGTGGCTGTGACGTTATCACTTGCGGCGGCGGAACCTCCTCAATATCTTTTTGCTGGCCACCTTGTTGAACAATAAACTGGCCGGGTTGAGCTGCTATTGGCACTAAAGTAAGCGTTGTTTGTAAGGGAGCATTGGGTCGTAACAACAACATAGGGCCACCACCACCCTGCTGTTGAATTATCATGGGAGTGCCAGCTGTCCCACCTCCAGACTGAGCCACCATTTGTCCCATTATAATTGGAGTGCCTCCAGGCTGGACACTACTGAGCACACCATTGGAATTAATAATTATGGAATGCTGAGTTTGACCGGCAGATACATTTGTTACAGGCGCCTGGTTTTGTGTGGTAACCATCGAGTTTAAGGTACTGGTAAGTCTTGTCCTGTCCTGGGGGCTGATTCCGGACACACCAACCGTCTGAGAATTAACAGGTGACGTGCTTTGTGGAGGATGATATTTAGCTGCAGTGGTATTGGTAACTATTGCTTGCCCTACACCAGTATTAGGTTGTAGTTGAATTTGAAAAACCTGACCCCCACTATTAACTAAAGTGCCGCTAGAACTAAATTGCAGTGGTTGCATTCCAGAAATTACATTTCCAGGTACAAAAGAGGCGCCAGGTGGCAGGACAGTAGCTCCACCACCCGGCCCTGAAGGTGCAAGTATAACAGAGTTTTGGGGCAGGGATACAGACTGAGGGGATAACACAGAATGGGGAACACTTCCGCCACGTGGAGATTTTGGGGCACTCACGCTTCCAGGAGATTTTACAGAGTAGTGCTTGTTTAGAGGTGATGAAGGTGGTATACTACTGGCTGGGGATTGAGGTGGAAGCAAGTTGGCAGGAGATGGCTGGGGTGTCATGTTGCTGACTGGAGACGGCGGCGGCGGGAAGGCGGCTGGTGATTTCATAGGAAGATACGTCACCGGTGAAGGAGGCTGGGCAGGAGACGGCGTGGCAAACTGGTGGGTAGCGGGGGACGGCGGCACACTTGCAGGAGATTGCATTTGGTGCGGGGATTGAGGCACAGGAGCTGGTGACGCATGCATGCTTGGGTGGGGAGAACAGCCAGGTTGACTGCTGCTGGATCTATGCAAGGAGGGGAGGCCCATGGGTTGGTTAAGCATTGGGCCACCAGGCGAGGGAAGGCTGCTGTACATAGGCACATGGCGGGGCGTCACATCAGCACTCTCAAAAATATCTTCATTTAGAACATCAAGGTCTGATGTATCATGCCCTCCCTGTCCCAGAACTCCAGTGTCCAAATCCTAGGTGAAAAATATGTGTTCTTGCAAAGTGAAGATTATTATCACAAACTATTTAAGCAAGACTAAACTACCTATATAAAGTTATTAAAGCAGTATTATTATTCTAAAATATGTATTTAACATCATAAATACTTTTATGTCCCTAAATAACCCATTTAAAATACTTTACTGGCAATTAGTTTCAAATCTTTAAATCTAAGAAGGAATTCAGACTTGTATATTTCAAAAGATTAATAATATATTATTATAAAGATAATTGTCATAAGTAATTTGAATTATATACGTCATTAATTGACCGCAAACGTTTTAATTATAATACTGGGGGGAGGCGGATGTGCAACTTTTTGAAACCAAAACTAAAAGTCAAAGGAACTCAACTAAAAAAAGAGTTACAGGTCTGAGATTTTGCATGGCAGTTGCTTTATAGGGTTACAATATGGAACAGTGAAGAAACGGCGGCGCAACCGCCGAAAACCGCCGAGAAATTGCAAAAAAAAATTGGCGGGAAACGGCGGTTTTCGGCGGTTGCGCCGCCGTTTCTTCACAGTTCCATATTGTACCCCTATAAAGCAACTGCCATGCAAAATCTCAGACCTGTAACTCTTTTTTTAGTTGAGTTCCTTTGATGACTTTTAGTTTTGGTTTCAAAAAGTGGCACATCCGCCTCCCCCCTTTTCTCACTGAAAACAAATATTCAGTTTTTCTTTTTGTATACTTAAAAAACATGACCTAAAAAATTGCTCATGTTCGTAAATTCCCACCCCTTATTAATTCCTATAATCCTTTAATTTGATTGACAGGTTAAGATATAACTTCATAATTTATCCATAATTTGTAATTAAATGCTTTAATAAAAAAAAATCAAACTTCAATAACTTTTTTGTCTTTAGAGATTTTTTTGTCAAATAAGAAGGAGTTTTTTTTCTTTTTACTATAACCTACGTTATTAAAGAAGATTCTTTTACTGCAAATGCATCACAGTCAAGAAATGTGAAAAAATGACAAATTGCAGTTTCTTAAAAATGCTTTTGTGAGGAGCTAAAAAGCATTTCACCTTTAAAACTCATTAAGATACTTTTCTTATACCTTATTCTAAATTAATATTAAAATTTTAAGATTTTTTTATACATAATAGAAGAGTTATTTTAATTAGTATTATAATAAGTATAGATGTATATTGTATACAGATAACTACCTGCCCCCCTTTTCCAAGAACCTTTTTGTCTGCTAGCAAATTATTTTTTCTGTTACTTGGCTGTGTTAATATTCCCGACAATATAGGTTGATTTTTAAAGACCCAATTGAAGGTCGGCACATAACAGTTATCTAACCCCTTCCCCCTCTAGTGTTTTACTCTGTAGTTTTGATTTACATTTTCATATTGAGATTTTTTACCTGGTTAGGGGTAGAAGGTGGTTTTGGGGTGTTGGCTCCACTCATTATTCCGCCATCCGTGGGGGGTCCTCCCATTTCTGGGGGCGGGCTGGTAGCCATGCTATTACGGGGACTGTTCCTGTATTCATTTGTGATTTTCAAACATTTTTATTTCATGAGAAATTTTGTGTAAATCATACCTATCTATAATTAAAGAAACGTCGCTTAATTTTTATCTCAAAGTGCCTTGTTTAATGTTTACTTCAAATACTCCCATACTATTGTGTATGAAATAAATTGAAAGCAAGGGAAGGGGGCGAATAATTTTTTTCTAATTCTTTAGGGCACTGAATCTATTTGCCCCGCAGGGGTTAGCAATAGGTATTTTTAAAAAACAGAATTTGGTACATTTGAAGAAATCATAATTCACAGATTATTGTTGAATCATTAAATCAAATGTATGAAAACCCATTCCTGTCATGCTGATTAGGGGGAGGTCCAGTGGAATCTCTGGGACTGGTCGACGGCTGCTGGTCATGAGAACTGCTGCCAGACTGCCGTCCGCGGTCCTAGATAGGTAATTAACATTAATGATATGGTGAAATGCAGCCAAAACAGTGATCCTCACTCAATCAGTTAGCATGTCACTGTTCATAAGTATTATTTTAAAATTATTAATATGTTTGAACATAAGTTTTTTAAAAAGTTTAAGGGGGGGGGGGGGGTTTAATGCAACCATCTCGTAATCAGTGATTAAATTGAACTGAAATTTTTCATGGGTAATCCTTGGTAGGTCTATTTTCCCTAAATCGAACAAAAAGTTGGAAAAGTAACGGCTGGCGGCTCAGCCATTTACCCGCGTTTTGCCTATTTTCAGGGCAAATTCATCATTAATTACGTAGGAATCAACTTTTAAAAACATATTTTTTTGTTTAATTCATGTAAAATGATAGCAATAGCCATTTTTTAAGTTTCTAGTACCAACAGCAACCGGCTAGAACTTAAATAAGATTTTTGAGCCAAAAAAAAGTAATATGTGTTCTTTTTGTTCGAATTAGGGAAAATAGACCTACCAAGGATTATTCATGCAAAATTTAAGATCAAAATTCGAATTCTAAGTGTTATTCAATCATTGATTACGAGATGGTTGCATTAACCCCCCCCCCCCCCCCCTCCTTTAATCCTAACATACCATGAAGAGTAAGTTTCCTTCTTCCTCTCTTCTTTTCAACTCCTTTAATTTGTTTGTCCATGAATTTTTACCCATAGTTCTAAGTTCTGAAATAAAATATTTTATGCTGATACTGTTGTTCCTGCCTAAATACACTTTACGACTTCCAACCATTTTTAAGATTTTTAAAGAAACCAAAAGTGTTCCCAATTTTCAGCCCATTAAGGGGAAAAGGGAAATGGGCATAAACCGGTTATAAAATATCTGAATCAATTAAGATATCATATGCCCAAGACCGCTAAAACGGGACCATGGTCAGAAAAAAACACCCCAAAGGAAGTTCCGGGAATGCCTGATTTTAGCAAACCAAAGGGGGGGGGGGGGGTTAAATTTTGACATAATTTGGCTTAATGTGAATATTCTCATTACAAAATACCTTATTCTATCCTTCAACTTACTAAAAATATTACTTTAAGATAATAAGTATTTTAACATTGTGTAAAAAAATTTTAAATTCAGATTTTTTACCACTAGCACAACAAATTCACATTTTTTAAAAATTTTTTAATCCAACTCTTGTTTGGTCTTATTAAAGACTTATGTTTAAATTCAAGCCAGTCAGGTGCCTAACTCTGTACATCAGGCATGTAATGGGAATCCCCCTTCCCTTTCATCCTTTCAACCAGGAGGAAAAGTCATCCCCTCTCATGCGATGCTCCACCCTTTATTTTTGAATGAAATGTATTGCTCAAGTCTAACCGGCCAATAGAGGAAGAGGCTTCCACTTACCCCCTCCCCCGACCCTCTGCTTATTTGACCGGTTGTGTATAAAGAAATTCTATGGATTCTTGGATATCTTGAAACCGGTTTGTGACCATTTCCCTCTCCCCCTTTATGGCCCGAAAATGGGGAACACTTTTGCTTTCATGAAAAATCTTAAAAATGGTTTCAATAAGTGGGCTCATATTAACCCCTTAGCTGATGATAACGTGAACAGTCTTAAATAATTTATTTTAAAAATATTTTTTTATATTCATTTGGGGTTTATGGTTTTTAGTGTCGTTTTTTATGATTGTAATAAGTTTATTTGTATTCATGTGATATTAATGAAATTTTATTTAGAGACTACCAATTACTTTAACTAGCTATGTTTAAAATGTCATCGATCTACATTGAAAGGCCAACGAATTAACGACACTGAAAGACAATCAACATTTTTTATTTAATAGTATAAAAAAAGACTTTTTTAAATGTAGTACCTACGGACAAAGTTTGCATAATTAAAGGGATTTAAACATAAAAATGGATCATGAAGCATAAAAGAACTGCGATTCTCATTTGTCTAAAGAATCTACACAAAAAATTTCAGACTCCTTTCTTTATTTTTAGTGGTTTATTTTTGCACGAAAAGTTAATGTAAATTTTGTTACAGGAAAAAAATAATTGATCCGAAATTTAAACCTACTAAATGAAAACTAGCATAAATCCTGCCCTGTGGGTCTGCCCCCAACCCCTTACCACTTACAAATAAATGAGGTCCATATTAGCAACCTAACTATACAACATGTTCTACCTTGTAAATATTTCAATGAATGAGGGATCTTTTATTTTTTCAGTACAGCTTTGCAACCGATAAATATAATGGATATAGAATAACGTTTTTCACTTCGTTTTTAAGTTTTTAACTCTTGTATTTTTATTTTAATATCTGCGGACAGCTGTCTATAATACGATGTGATAAATAACTATTCCAGTATGGCTTCCAAACCAATTTATATCCGCTGGATAAGAACCTGTTCTAAGCCATACTGAAAAAGTCATGTATAGCATTGTATTACAGACATTTCCCACGATTACTAAAATAAAAATCCTAAAGAATAATGTCAGTTTTTTTTAGCACAGGCCTTAGGCAGGGAGGAAGGGAGGGGACAATGGGCAATTAATTCAATTTTATAGTTGTGACACTGTAAGGTTGAAAAACCAGATAATTCCAGATAAAACGAGTATTTCTGATAGTGCAACTTTTATTGGAATTTTTTTCATTTTTTAATTAATTTTAATTCAAAATGCACCATCCCCCAAACGCTACTTTACTAAAAGCCTCTGATTATCAAGATAAAGAACTTGGTAGCAATTCATTTACTAAAGAATATTAGTTTTAGAATTTAGCGTAGAAAAATAGCATAAAACCATCTTCAGATTTTAATGATGAAAACGGTCTAAAAGGATTTTAGAACCTTTATGCATCTTCCCTAAAATGTAGAACTTAATCGGATCGGTAACCAAATTCTTAAGCTATATATGAACAAAGCTTACTACTTTTTATTGGATATTAGCGCAGATTACTATATGTGTATCAGCATATTATAAATGGACGTACGGATTCTATGGTTTCTAAATCGTAATAAATAATAAACAAGAATCAGTTAAAACAATTGTATTAAAAATTATTAAAATAACAACAAATTCTACTTAAATAATACATATATAAATATAAAACAATTGAATTAAAAATGATTTATGGGTATAGTCCCATTCATGGCAACGCCCCTTAAGTGGCGATTCGTCGTATTTTCAAAATTGCTTGGGGCTAGAAATAGGAGAAAAGCTACTGTGAAAATACAAAGAAACTCCCCTTAAGGGGTGTTGTCACGAAAGGGGCTACCCTGATTTAATTACAACAAAATAATAAATAAAAATAAAATCCATTAGATTAACTTTTTAAAATCTAAAAAATTTGTCAGTTTAAAATTTAAAGTGCTTGTATACGACGTACCTACACAGTTATATACACTAGGTATAAACAAATTAACTTGATTAAAAATGTTTATGAATAAAAAAGGTTGCAGAATAGAATGTCTCAAGGATATTTTTAGTTTTGTATTTAGATTTATGGTTCTAATTCTTAATTATATTTGGTCTAGTTACAAAAAATTTACTTTTTATTGATAAAGTCTTAATAAAACATATTTTGGAAAGTATCAGATAAAACAAATGGATATAATAAAATAAACTTATAAATGGCCCCCTTTTAAATAAAATTAAACAAGGATGACAACATCCATAAAAGCGAAGCTCTGAAATGGAAGGACAAACGAACATTAACACTTGTAGATTGTCAGAACTGAATTAGCAGAATATTAATGCATCAGTACAAACAATATTGTAAGTAAATTTGTTGCAAAACTGCATAAATAGATAATACTGTTTAAGGACATACTTAAATTTTTAGGACTTGTTTATAGACATGAAACATTTTTATGTTAATTCATTGATATATTATAAAGAATTAATTTTTAATTAGTTTTGATTGATAAAATCAAAACATGTAACTTTACTGTATACTAGCATACAATATTTATGACGCAAGACACTCTAAAAGCTGAGTATTTTACCCACAAAGGAAAGAAATATCATGATTCAGTAAAATTTATTGAATCCATAGTAAAAAATAAACTTTAAAATCCTAATAAAAATCGACGTGGGCAATTGTTCTTATTTTTGGCTTTGCAGTATGATTCTACAGGTGTCACAGTATGTTTTTTATATACCTTTCAAAAATAGTTTAAAAACAGTTTAATTTTCCATTTTAATATCCGTGGACAGCTTTCTATAATACAATGCAATAAATAACTATTCCAGTATGACTTCCAAACCAATTTATATCCGCTGAATAAGAACCGGTTCTAAGCCATACTGAAAAATCATGTTTAGCTTCATATTACAGTCAAATTTCCACATTTTCCCACAATTACTAAAATAAAAATCATAAATAATATGTCAGTTTTTATATCACAGGCCTTTATCACAAAACTGGTTTTAATCTTATAATTTTCCATTTTAGTATCCGCAGACAGCTGTCTATAATACAATGCAATAAATAACTAGTCCAGTATGGCTTCAAACTGATTTATATCCGATGGATTAGAACTGGCTCTAAGCAATACTGAAAAATCATGTTTATCTTCGTATTACAGTCAAATTTCCACAATTATTAAAATAAAAATCATAAAATTAATGTTAATTTTTTACCACAGGCCTTAGGCACATCAGGGCCCACAAAAATGGTTTTATTTGTATATTTTTTCATTATAAATAACTGTGGAAAGCTGTCTATAATACAATGCGATAAATATATATTCCAGTATAGCTTCAAACCGATTTATATAAGATGGATTAGAACTGGCTCTAAGCAATACTGAAAAATCATGTTTAGCTTTGTTTTACAGTCAAATTTCCAATTATTAAAATAGAAATCATAAAATAATGTTTAATTTTTTAGCATTGGTCTCAGGCACCTCAGGGCAAACAAAACTGGTTTCATTTGTATATTTTTTTATTCTAAATAACTGTGGAAAGCTGTCTATAATACAATGCGATAAATACCTATTCCAGTATGGCTTCCAAACCGATTTATATCCGCTGGATTAGAACCGGCTCTATGCAATACTGAAAAATAATGTTTAACTTGGTATTACAGTCAAATTTCCACAATTATTAAAATAAAAATCATAAAATTAATGCTAATTTTTTTACCACGGGCCTTAGACACCTCAGGGCCCACAAAACTGGTTTTATTTGTATATGTTTTCATTCTAAATAACCGTGGAAAGCTGTCTATAATATGAGGCGATAAATTGATTAATTTAAGCATGTTAGAGTTGTCCTATAATTTTCAAACTATGGATTTCCAGCCCAAAAGTTGTTGATCAACAGTGCAGTTACTCTTTAATTTATTTGCCTTGTGGCTTTTCTTGGATGTAATTAAATATCTAGGTTTACAATTCAAATATTATGCTTATTTTATTCTAAAATCTTTTAATCATTTTTAGTCTTTTAAAATCGCTAGGATTTGTAGTTGAACTTAAAAAAAGAGCGAATTATGAGATTTCCATTTTATTATTGTTATTATCATAAACCGGTTTCAAGATATCCAAGAAACCATAGAATTTCTTCTGCTACAACCATTTGACCTTCCCTGGTACACTGGAGAGAGTACCTCTCTCCCCCTTCTGGCGATTCCAGCTTCCGTGTCGCTGGGGCCCCCCCAAATTCTACACAGTGCCTAGGATGAGAGACTTTCCCTTTTCAGATGGAATCTTTTGGGTCCTCCACAACTTTACATATATGATCAAGGGATAGGATAGCCTAGCTGGCCTGGGTCCTTGCCAAAGAAGCTGGCCCCAACGTCATCAATTAAAATAAATTTCATCAAATAATATAAAGTTCTAATGCTGAGTCTTCCCTCCCCCCCCCCCCCGATGACCCCTTCGCCGCTCATTCCCCCCTCCGTCCGTACCCCATTCGACCCCATCCATAAAAACCGACAATTACTGTCAAAAGTATAATTTAAAGATGAATAAATAAACCCTTCTCTTACATCTACTTAATCAAACATAACCTAAACTGAGCATCATTTGTTGTCTAGATGCAATACAAATGGTATTTTTAAAAGTTTTCTTCAGTTTTGGTTTGTACTAAATTAGCTCTTATAATAATTTAAAGCTGGCAATATTATTCCTTTAATTATATTTTGTATGCATTAAGTAACAATAAATGTTTATAACGGACCTATTAATGATTATAAAGTACCATCACTTTCTATATTTTATTCTATATTTCTATAATTTTAATATTTTCAACAAATTTTAAAATTGTTATGAAAATTATAACACGCCTCTAATAACAATCAAAACAATAATAAAAAATAGAAATCAGCTGATGTGATGAACATTGAAGATTGAATTTATTTAAAAAGTAGCAAAAAAACTAATTTTGTTACAAAAAAAAGAAGCAAATACGTTTTATAGAAATTATGTATTGTTTTTAAGATTTTTAATATTTTTTTTAAGCATTAAAAATAGTTATTTTAAAAAAAGTTGTTAATTTTATTACGATCAACTCTTCCTATTTCATTGACGTCACAGGGTGTCGCACTTTTCAAAAGAGATACAAAAAAGGGACAAAATAGGCGGTCTCCATAAACATCAAAAATAAAATAAAGAATAGTTTTATCAAATCAAAATTTGGGGCATAATTTCTTGAAATGATAATATAATTGGCTAGCCATGCACCAAGATTATTCCTAAACATTAAAGGAATCCCCAAGCTAGGTTTGAAATATGTTACGGATGAATAGATGCAAGGAAACACCCATAATGCAGAAAAATAAGTTTTTTAATAGTCCCAGTGCATGGATTAAAAAAGATTAACATTAAATTGTACGACTTAGAAATCGCAGTAACTCTATTTTCGTTACCCATGTTACCATGTCCATTTAAAACATGCTGACTTTTAACTTTTTTGACAACAAATTTTTGTATGTTAAAATTATCCGATTCGTCTGATTTTTGGTAAACTTATTGCTATTACGCAAGGTCTATGATTAAGTCCTAAAAATGTAAGTATGTCCTTAAACAGTATCATGTATTTAAGAAAATTACCCACAATTTTAATTATGCTTATACATTTATATTCTGATTATTCAGTTTTGACACTCTACAAGTGTTAATGTTCGTTTTTTTTACTGTTTCAGAGCTTTGCTTTTATGAATGTTATCATTCTTGTTTTATTATATTTAAACTTGTCCAAGATTAGGGCCAATGGTGTAATGGTGTGACTGATTGTATACAATCCAAGGAGGCGGGGGGGGGGGGGGGGGTGGTGGTAAAGGGTTGTTTACCCCCCCTGAAACTTTAAAACCTCCAATTTTATCCCCTTTCAAAATGATAAAAAAACACATTAGATAACCTCCCCTCAAATCTTTAAAACACCTAAAAATAAACTTGGACGTCCTAAACTGTAATGATTGAAATCGTTAATAATAGATTCATAATTGAATATTTGGCACAAAATCCATTTTTTTGTTATTTTGTAATTTTGGTAAAGAACAAAACACTTGCATTTGTTAAATCTTCAAAGCTACCAATAAAAAAGCCACAGCCATTTTCTATAACGATCAGACCCTTGTTACTTAGAAGCTGCACTATTTATAAATTGTGGACATAATTTAATTCTATACACTGCATGATAGACTCGAAATAAAGTATTACTAAACTTTACCAATAAACTGTAAACAAATATGATAAATATACAAACAAAATAACAAGTTAATGTTGAATTTCAAATCCTTCTCATCCCTTCTTAAGCATAAAATGAATTTGAAAATTTTGAAAATAGATTTTAATTTCCTTATAAGGATGTTGTTTTTATATGTCGTCTTTGTGACAGGTAAATATTTTATAAATATATTTCTTAAATTATATATAAAAGAAAATATTATACAATAATATCAAATTAAATTAAAAGTATTTCAACTTGTTTTATTTTTTTTGGTACTAAACTCATCCCTGACTTGAATGAGAGAAAATATTGTTTTGAATCAGATTGCAGAAAGAACATAATAATAAAATACACAATAGTCTCTTTGTGAGTTTAAATTTATAACATTATTTTTTGTTAATGAATTAATGAAAATTATTTTGTTTAAAATTTAACTAAATGACATCTCGTATAATATACTTTACATTCCATCTTAAAAATAAATCTGTAAGGTGTATATATATGTTTAGATATCTGTAAACCACCAATTTATGACTATTGATTTTTGATCAGCTGTAGGTTTCAATACTAGATTTTTTTTAAGTAGCGCAGATACTCTAAATCTAGAGAATAAATCTAATTTTGCTTAGAATTTACTTTTAGGTGTTTTAAACATTGTAAATTAAAGATTTTATTTTAATAATTAATATTTTACAACAATATCTTCTAAAAACTGTGAGGAAGTTTGATAAAATTACGTTTATTTTGCAAGCTTGTTTGAAAATATTTCATTATTTTTATAATTCTGACAAAATAGATTTTCTGTTTAAATAAATAACATAGCCACAAAAAGGTTTAAGTAGTTATTGAAATATTCTATTACTATTCTTGCTAATTAAATATTCGTTAACTATGTTTAATTTGCATTTTTAAAATAGACAAGAAAAATATCCTACTTAAATGCTAATTTTATGAAGTTATCTTAAACCTTTTCCAAAAGTTTGTTTTATAAAACTTTTTTATTTTTCATTGATTTTATTGATTATATAGGTTAAAAATATCAAAAGTATTTTTCAAAGGCTATGGATAAATTTTGATTAATTTCGATTTTTGATTTTTTAAATTTTTTAAAAAATCTGCAAGAATATGCATGTCTATTCAAAGAATAGATTATATAAAAAACAAAATTAAACATATTCAGGCTATCAAAAAGAAAAAAATATTCTTTTTTACCATTAAATCGCAAATATTTAAAATCATTAGATTTTAAGCTTATTTTGCATGGAAACACATTTTTTCAGTTATTTTTTCTCAACAATGGATCTTAAATGATTATTACTGAAAACTTTTATGAAAATGTTATTATCCAAAACTTCAAATAAAGGAAATAATTGCCGTTTGCAAAAATGTGTGCAAAAAGTTGCCAATATCTCGTTAGAAGGGACTGAATGGATTTGAATTCTTACTGCTTATGAGTTAGTGGACTATAAACTATTAGAAAAGTATCACTTTAAGGTAAAATTTTTAGGGTCAACTTTTTTTCTTTTAAAATTCGCAGTGTATATGAGAAATACAGAATAAAAGTTTTGCATAAAAATAAAAATAACTGCATTTTCTGTGAAATATACCATGGGATATAGGGATAAATTAATAAAAAAAATGGCATTCACAGGATTTTGCTAAAGAGGGGAGGGGTGTTAATCAAACCAATAAACATTGCAACCCACCTGCACTTTTTGCACCCATTTTAAACAAAAATAAAGTGGACATTGGTATGAGTAGGTAGACGGGGGTGGGGGGGATTAATCATAATCTATAATCAAATAATTTAAATGACCCATTAATCATCGATCAAATTCAAAGATTCATAATAAGAAGTATGGATTTCTATGCTTATATAGGCCCTTTGAGGTAAACTGCTGAATATTAATTGAAAATTGAAATATTCTCCATGTACCTATTCCTATATCATAGAATAATTCTTCTATTTAGTTTTGGCCATTCAAAGAAAAGGAAACAAGGATAATTACATCCAAAATAATAAGTACAAAATTTTGTGTTGTAATTTTATCAACATAATTATGTAGTTTGTATGTCATTAGACTAGTGTTGTGTCGGCAATATGTTAATCATGGCCAATTACTTATCGCCTTATAGTAATAACAATGTCGCTGTTGTAATTTTGATTATTGCTTGTCGATAAAATTTATTTATAGATATAGATGTATAACAGACAACTACCTGGATCCCCCTGTTGGGGACCTTTTTTGTCTGCTTATTTTTTACTATTTTGTAGCGATTTGACTATGTTAATATTCCCGACGCTATTGGTTGATTTTCAAAGACCTAATTGAAAGTCGGCACAAGGTCCTCGGGGTAGAGACATATAGTTATTTATCCCATTTCCCCTCTATTGTTTTACTCTAATGTCGATAATATGTCAGCCATGTATACTTTGAATTCATAGAATATGCTTCAACTTTTTCGGGCAAATTTTGATTCTTGTCGGACGAACGAAATGTTATAGAGTAGCGTCGCTCTGAAAAAGTTGAACAATAGAATTGCATTGCGACTATATCAAGGCATTTGTCATTCTTTCATATGTGAATATATACTGGGCTTGTCAGGGATAAGACAATGGCCGATAAATTGATTTACATCCCTTATAATGATACACAAATTTCCCATTCCTGTAGATTTCAAATAAAGGTTGAAACGTTTGGGCACTCAACTCAATAAAAAAATCAATTGAAATAAGAAAACTTTGGGGACTAGTTTAATAAACAGCCCAATGTCCCCATCCTCCCGGGAATCCTATAATATAAAGTAATAAGCGTTTTTTGTCTGTCCCGAAGGATCTCGCTAACCACTGAACCGATATTGTTCTCCTTTACAGTGAAGCTTCTTATAGGTCCTGGGAAGGTTTTGAAATATTTTTTGGGAGGGTGTCTTCACCCCCACCCCCCCCCAAAAATTTTTTTTTTACTCTTTAAAAAACTCAAATTTAAAATGGGATGAGGTTGACTTTTTCCCCTCCTACCTTAAGTGCCCCTAGAGGCTTCTAGGGGGCGTAGCCGCTAGTATACTATAAAGGGACAATGGGCGATTGATGGATGCAAATTTCAATTATGATTAACAAAATAACCCCTTCGCTAAATTAAAATAATTGTTTAAAAAAAATAATTGGTATGGTTTGAATGACCTAATCATGCGTCAATAAAAGACCCGAAAGTTTTTAACATTAAGCTAACAAATGCGAGAACGCGTTTATAAAACTTTATGGACCAGTATAACCTTACAGTCAAATGTCCCCTCCCTTCCTGATCGATGCTCGTCAGTACCCCTCTAAAGACTTTATTCATGTGTCAGTTTTAGTGCCTTGGTACATAATATAGAACCCTACGTTTTAGATTTACAAACTCTTTAGTTTCAATTTTTTTTTTAATTAATAGAAATTGATTTTAATTACAAATTATAAATTCTTCTCCCCAAAAAGATGTTTTAGAATGCATTGTTATAATATATTATGAAATTGAAATCACGAACCCTTTCCAAGAAAATGTTCGAAGTTGTGTGATTTTCAAAAAATATTTAATATGTTTAAAGATTTTGGCCCTTAATTTCCGCTTAATGGTAATTTTCTGGGGGCTCTGTATACGAAGGGACAGGTAAGAGCAGAAAATAGCCTAAAACCATCCAGAGTTAAATCAATCAATAAAATAGCCTAACACCATCTTGTAACCTTGTAAATTATTTTTATTTCAGCCGAGTGCTACTGCAGGGAAGAGGAAGAAGAGATCTACAAGAGAAGCTGTACAAGAGGTAAGCAACATGTTATACTGACGGACAAAATGAGTTAAAGAACAGATGCTCATCATCAAGAAAATTTGTTGGTTTCACTCATATCTCAAGAGATTGAGAGAGAGAGAAAGAGAGAGAGAGAGAAGGAGAGAGAGAGAGAGAGAGAGAGAGAGAGAGAGAGAGAGAGAGAGAGAGAGAGAGAGAGAGAGAGAGAGTGAGAGAGAGAGAGACTCCAGATAATTGGATGGATAAGTTCATTACAGATGGGGTAATTTTGAGTATCATCAGCGGCAGAGTTTGATTTTATATATTTGGTACACCAACAAACCTCCTAAAGATGCATACCTACTAAAGGGACAAAGGCCCGAAAGGACATACACCCCAAAGGACAAAGGTCCTAAAGGACCAAGTACTAAAGGTACATCTCTAAAGTAAAACCTCCTAAAAATTTTTAAATCTATAAATCTTCCAAAATTTGAGTAAAAAATATTCGAAAATTAATGGAAAAATGTTCCAATTTTAAAATATTTTTTATCTAACGACATATTTGACAAGGATAACACCGAGACAGTTGATGAAGGTGTGAATATTGATGCTGACAAAGTTGC
The DNA here is from genome assembly GCF_053477335.1 of Acartia tonsa. Lineage (NCBI taxonomy): Eukaryota > Metazoa > Arthropoda > Copepoda > Calanoida > Acartiidae > Acartia > Acartia tonsa. The sequence goes on along the minus strand of NC_137269.1, from coordinate 36,146,325 downwards.
TTGGATTCTCAGATCTCTAGCTGATACTGCAGAACAATTTCATAGGTAAATTATATAGAATAATAGGATCATGGAAAGAAATCGAAGTAGTGGGTTTAGTTGTATTTTCAGTTAATGTTAATTATTGCCCCGCAGGGTTAAAACCTCCCGCAGGCTAGAAATAGGAGTAAAGCAACCGTGAAAATACGACGAAACCCGCTACTTCGTTTTCTTTTCATGATCTAAAAGATAGATAAAAACATAGAATATAGAAGAACAAAGATGACATAAAAACGAAGTTCTAAAATCTGTCGGTAGGTATAACAAACATAAACACTTGAAGTGCCCATGTTCATTGTTTCAAATGTTTTTTTATTTTCAATTAAATATTACACGAAAGAATTCAAATTTCCCCTAGATTTTAGTCAAAATGTCGTCATTTAAAGTATACTCTAGGAAACCAAAAATCAATCGTTAAAGGCGAAGCTTATCTGTAATTAGAGTAAGTCCGTCTATGCGTGCGCTCGTAAGAACTCTATAATCGTTGACAGGAAGTCCGTAAGACCATTTAAAACATGCTGATTCTTTTTACTTTTTTGACAACAACTTTTTATATGCTATAATTATCCTATTCATCTGAATTTTGGAATAATGATTCCTAGGACAACAAGGTACAATATTTAAAGCGAGGCATCTATGTCATCCTTGTATATAAGACATACACATATGTATACATATTTATTTGTAGGTTGAAAGATGAGCTGTAAGTCCTTCAATTACAAAGCTGAACAAAATCAGAGAAAAACACAATAATACAAAGCATTAAAAAAACTAGTCATCCCTTTCATTGAAATTATTTTCCATAAACCATCATCATTTATCTTATTCCTTAAAATTAACAAACACAACACACACACAAATAGATAGAATATAGATACTTAAATAGAGTACATAATTGAAATAGAATAAAAACATGAGATTCTCTTGCACCCTGTTTTTATATATCTTTAAAGGCGGCCTTTCCCAATACACTGACAATATTATAAAAATATTGCAGTTAAGATAAGATATTTTTCTCTCCGATGACCAATCCCTTGTCCCTGGACACACAACCTGTGTTTGTGTATTTTTAGAATCGGCAAAGCAAAGCTTAAACATTAAATAGAATATTAATTACGCAAGAATAAAGGACATTGAGGGAAAAAGAAGAATTTTTTGTCTAGCCGAGAGCTACCTTTACTTAGTTGCTTGGGACTAATATTTCATCTAGTCCTATGAAGAATTGACAGCATATATTATATTTATTTATTCAAATACACATAATTAAAGATAGAGGGAGTAAAGGAGAACTATTTGCATATTCAAATTTATTTTTTTGAGCTACTAAATAAATAAAAATGAATCATGTACTCTATTTCAAAAATTCTACACTTGCCCTTCACATGCAAATATTATTGTAGCCATAACCTGTACCTAGAATAGTTATGCATCGCATAGTATTATAGACAGCTTACCGCGGATATTAAAAAAAATATAAGATTAAAGCAATTTTTGTTAGTCCCGAGGGCTAACAAATCTGGTATTAATTTTATAAATTAAAAAAAATTCGTGGAAAATTATCTGTAATACGATTCTATACATGATTTTTCAGTATGGCTGAGAACCAGTTCTAATCCAGCGGATATTAATCGGTTTCGAGGCCATACTGGAATTAGTTTTCCAAATTTTGATGGAATATTTATTTTGCACAGTATTCATGATGCACGATATACACTAGAAAATAAGACCTTATGTTAATTGTATCGGATAAATTACCTAAAAGTCAATAATTTTTACATAATGTTAAGGCCTTTTTGTATGCCTAATCTTCAAAGGAAGCCCTAAGTTTGCCATGCTTAAAAAAAATTAATTAAAAGATCTTCTGATTCTGCCTTGATATAGCTCAAGTTATTGACAATATAGGGATCCGATTTTAACAAATCTAGTCAAAAAATTGTTAATTTATGTATTGAAATGTTAAAATAATTTTTTTTTACTGTAAGATCAAAATGACTTTAAATCAAGCTCAAGCTAATTGTATTAAAGTAAATGTCATATTGTTTTTTTTCTCTATGGTTGTTTGTTATTTTATTTATTTATCGTGAATATTAGGAGATTGTTCCGTGCTCTCCCCCAAATCGCCAGTAGAGCACTGAAAACCCCTGACCAAAAGTTATTAAAAAAAACAAACAAAAAACTATCCACCACCCTTATAATTGATTAATTTTAAAAATGAGGGGTGGGGAAAGGGACATCTATGCTCAACAAGGCGCTTTGAGGGAGAACACTTATTGTTTTAAGGGGGATTAAATAAAAAATATTTAATACATATGCATAGCTTTTATACAAAATATAATAAAATTACTTACGGAGCTTTTTTGTGGGTTCTTAATGTGTGTCTCTAACTGTTTATATTATTTGCTTATTTGGTACCTGAAATTAACTTTTCTTTCTAAAAACAATAGGGCCATTCATCTAAAAATATTATTGTCTGTTTTTATTTATATATATTTTTGTTAATATTTGTTTTTTGTTTTGTTAAGTTTATTTTGTATTATTCATATTCATTTCCTTTATATGCAGTGACTTTTTAAAATCAACTTTAATTTGGTTTTCAAAATTCAAGACACTGTACAGTAGAAAAAATTGAACTATTTTCTTTTTTTTATTTGTTAATACTTAATTTTCAAAATAAATAATATTATCTTTATCTTATTTTAGTTAATTTATTTTTCCGTAATTTGGTTTGGACATTAAAAAGAGTTCATTATCTGATTAATTTCTGCTGGTTTAAAGATATATTTGAAAGATAGGTATTTATGGCATTAAACAATTTTATAATAGCAATTTTACATTCATTGCTTTTATATGTAACTAGAGTTGGCTCAATATAACTATATCGCTATTGGCTAGTTTTCTATAAGTACAAATCTATTAAAGGGCGAATATAGGTTCGATATGATATGAGCTTATATGAAAGGTGCCATTTCATACTTTTAGAATATCCATGCCAAATTTAAAAATTCAAAAAAATCCTTAAGTAGATTTTGCAATTTTCTGTTTCAATTGAACATATGATAAATCAGATTGACGACAAACGGTTTATTTTAGCCCTTTACAAGACTTTTTTTTTACTATTTTGCGTTTGATTGACTATTACATTGGCACGCACCTTAAAAGATAATTTAAATGTTTATTATTTTAGATTATATACTAGTTTATTTAATTTTTAAAAAGCATAAAAATAATTTGCGTAGAAGGGCGTCAGGACTATTGACTAGGGTAAATAATACGTCTTAAAGTTTATTTTCTGTACAGAGATCTTTGATTAATTCATGATGGTATAAACATCCCTGATTACGCATTTTCAACACACACACACACACGGCCACAAAAAACAGGGATTTGAAATCATTCTTCCTCCAAGAAAATTTTATTGATTATTTTTTATTTTACTTTTTACATTATTTGATGTTTTTTTAACTTTTAAATATTTTACTTTATATATTTTGTATGAAGGTAGAAGGAGGGTATATTTACCCCTGATTAATTCCCGAAACCTTTTTCTCATTTATTTGTACTGCAAAATAACAACAGTATTTAGGCAAACTCTACACGCATCCTGTTGTGAATATGGGTATTTGAATATGTTAGGGAACCACTCCTCTGACGTCACAAATTAGCCCAATTGGCTAGGTTTTTAGCTATAACGGCCTTATCCAATGGAATATCTTTATTTGCTTGAGTTATTCATAATGTATATACTTGCACCTTTGATATAAGCTCATATCATATCCAACCTATATTCGCCCTTTAACTATTTCTCAATAAATCTATTTTCCTCCCCCGCCATTACTATCTAAAAGAAAGAAGTAAATATTTATTAATTTAAATTATTTTAAATAGATTATATTTTTTTCACATTACCATCACCAAAGGGTTAATATAATTAAAATTTTAGTTTTAATATTTTAACACAAAGGAAGTGTCGCCACAATCGAATTCTTTTAAAATACAGTTTTCTTAGATTTACTCTATTATGAACGAATATTTTTTATTTATGAAATAAGGATTAAATACTTCAATGTAATTCAAATATCTACATGAAGTGAAAAACTTAATTCATGGTAGTGCGAATGGGGCGCTTGTCCAATATCATGGTATGGAGATCGCTCTTCTATGAGTACTACTAAAAATCCTACTTTTACTGCAATACACATAGACATTCTCATCGTCGGTTCGTCAATTTAGAATGCTTATCCCTCTATTCCCACAAGTATGATACGAATTTGGTTGAGCTGGTGGTAGCTCAACAAAAGACCCACGCGAGGTATTATATTGCTTTAAACTAAGAATAAATGGTTGGTTATGATATTCGATCGGTATTATATAAGTATATTAAGCACTCAAGAAGGAAGATGGTTTTATAAAGTGTATTTACATTACAAGTGAATAAGTTAAGTATGAAAATATATACAGGATAAGTGATAATAATCATAAGTAGTGTAGGACAGAAAAGTGCCCCAAGTCCTAAGCATTGAATTGTGCTAAGTGTTAGAGTTCTAACATAAGGCCTAAGCTCAATTCATGCTAAGTACTAAGGGTCCTAAATTTAAACTACAATGCATGCCAAACAACTAAGTCATTACCTTTAAAGCCAGAAGAACTTGATGGTTAGAGAGTCAATAAATAACTGAGATATTTTAAGAAGTGCAAGCTATAACATCAACTTATAATAAGGATCTAAGCGTTTGTCTGTTTAATTAAGTGTCTGTACGTTAACTTGTGACGTAAATCAAACTATGGTTGTAGGCATACATACTTGAACTAAATAGTTACATGATTACTTTAACAATAAACATAATGTTTTAATAAGCATATAACATTAATAAATCACATACAATTTACAATGATTAGGCTAGCATTACCCATATATGGTATTATATTGGTAAAGATAGGCCTATAAATACATAAAAGTATACAAAAGGTGCCTCGGGCCTAGCTAAAGTAATTGTGTCTCGTGCCTGAGTTATGCTTGATAATTGCAGGGGCACGTCAATCAAATATTTAGATTCTACTCTTATATGGTGTAAACTTTATATTAAACATAGGTGGATAGACTAGATGCGAAGCATTTCTGTAAAAGTCTTATTCGTACGTTCAAAGAATTTTGAAAATTGGGGATCGCATCTCCAGTGGGGGTAAGTTGTTAAAAAAAGAAAAAAGAGAAAAAGAAAAAGTTTAGTAGTCCCATATAGGCATATATATAATAAACTAAGTTAAATACGCTTTCCATCTAATAAATATGCTTTGCGTATTTTCATGGTTGGGTATACAAGATGATACACTTCCCATTCGGAATGCACTCGCTTTTTGAATGGTCTTGTTTTGTCCAAAGTGGTCACATCAATAAATGTCTTTGATTCTGTTGTTGTGGGCAGTTCAGCTTCTTCTGATGATGAACTGGTGGTTGAGGTAAACTCGTTCGAAGGGTAGACTGAGGTTGGTGGGGAGGTAGATGTGTAGCTAAGGGCATCCACTTGTGCTACCTCGTTGCCATTCTCGTCCAAGGTGATTGTGTGATTTTGCAGGTCATAGTAGAGTTGGGTGAGGTCATCGGCAGAGAGGGATAGAGTGCTGGTAGAACTGCTATCACTGTCGGTCTCTACTCTACTGTCTGCTCTGGTATTCAGGGCTGTGTTTAACAGGTAATTCCGAATTGTGATGGACAGGCTTTCTGAGAAGCCATCATGATCCGGTGTGGTGACAATGTTGTTGTTCTCATCTGTCATCTCAAGGTGCTGACAGGTACACAACTGCAATCCGTCCAAGGTAGGGTGGTGATATGGTTCCAGTACTCCATTGTCATCTAGGTTCTCTCCAGGCTGGTCCATGGTAGATCCTAAAAAGAGTTAATGCGCCCTCCAACCGGTTCCTTGGGGTATCCTGGCTATTGTAATCTAAACAAAAGAAACTTTAATAATCTTTTATTAATTATTTTATCCCTAGGGTGTCTAAGAGATTCCTTTCGTTACAGATAGGCCTATAATGGATTAATTAGTTGTATCGATTCTGTTAAATCTGACCGTATCCCTGAATTTAAATAACATTTCATATATAAAATAAGTACAATTAATATTTACATTTCGTATCAATTACTTTGGTTAAATTATGCGTATATATGTATAAATATAAGGCTTTACTGACAATAGTTGGTAACCCTGGTTAGTATAGTTTTGTATATGTGTATATGGTCTATACCATTTTTGGTAGTAGCTGTATCTTATTTTAATTTTAATATATAAAAATTTTAATCAATTCGAAGCTAATATATTACTTTACATCGCTGTTAGGTATAACTGTTAGACGTAATTAAAATTTGCGTAACAATAAGTTGTTAACCCTTTGTTTTTGTTTGTGGCGGTCAAAATGGTAGGAGTCTAGCTTTAGCCAAGTTTGAGCGAGGCTATAAAAAGCTGGCGGCCCAATAATTCCGCTCATTTTAACAACAAAAGTCTTTGCGTGCCGAGCATACGTCCAAATGTATAATTTTTACCGATAATTTTAAAGAAAATTTGTATAAAAGTGATAAAATTTAGTAATTCGTGTATTATATAAATGTTTTTATGTTATAGATTGTAGATATACTCATTATTTTTATTGTTGTCTAATACTTAAAGATCCAAGAGGAAACGTATTTCCTTCGGTAACGCTTTTAATTCTATACCTTGATCAAAAATAAATTAAAAACAATGCGTGCATATCTTCAATCTACAACAATTCTGATTCATAGAATAATTGCAGTATTGCTAGGACGTATCTATGTCAACAGGTAGATAAGCGTATTTCTTTTGTTTATGTTTTCCGTCTGCAAAATTGTTAACTTTACCCGTCATAAATATATACTTATATTGACACAGATATATCTATAATGTTATTGCCTTAACTTTGAATGCAGCATTCTTTTTATAGTCAAAAATTGTCAAACATTTACTTAAAATTTTAAAGAATTATTTTGATTTTACGTTAAGAACATAGTCAAGTGTTCTGTATACTTTTGGCTGTGATTTGCCTTAATCCATTTAAAAGGACATAAAATTTACGCTTAAATAACTCAACCATAGTTTCTTTTAAACGATAGATCATGTAAAAATTGCGTTTAAGTAGCTCAATCATAGTTGCTTTCAAACAATAGATTATAAAAAGTTTCGTTTAAGTAGTGCAATTATAGGTACTATTAAACGATAGATCATGTAAAAAAAAACGTTTAGGTAGCTCAACCATAGTTACTTTTAAGCAATAGATCATAAAAAAAAATGTTTAGGTAGCTCAACCATAGTTACTTTTAAACGATAGATCATGAAAAAAAACGTTTAGGTAGCTCAACCATTTTATGTGTACAGTCTCTCTCGTTAAATTAATTTTTATGTGTTGCCTTTCAGAATCAATAGTCTTAAATTTGCAGTGCTCGAATATGTTTATTCCGGAGGCCTTGGATGCGCACCTAAGCATTAGGGAGAGGTTCGAGGAGTCGCTAAGAGTAGCGGCCGCTACTCTGGCCAACTCGTCGCTTCTCGATTCCTCCCTAGATGATTCGGAGACAGTGGCTAGTGACGCGTCCGAAGTCCCAAGCCTCGCCAGTGGTGATGATTACGGCAGTACATATGATAATTCTGAACCCGAAAATTATCAAGGGGAGATGTTCGTCAACGAGCATCTCTCGTTGATGATGAGTAGGATTATTCAGATCTTGTTGTCTCTCTTCGATTCGGTGATGCGGAGTCCCCTCGGTGACATTGTGGACAATGTTATCGGGGGCGATTCTGGGTCTGCTGAATTGAGGAGAGACCAGATGACGGGTCTGGACGCAACAAACATGAGCGGCTTTGTTGACATGTTGTTGGGTTTAGGCCTGTTTATCTGTGCTGTCTTGATTGTTATCATTGGTGCGGTGGGCTTGGAAACATTAAGCCGTCTCGAGGAGTCTTCAGACAGGTCGCCGGTTCGCTGGATTCGTGACATCTGCGGTCGCATCCGGGTGATTGGCCTCCGGACGTTTGAGCTTCTGTCTTGTCGCCATCCAAGAGCTCGGACTGGTGTTGTTGAGTCTCCAGCAGGTGATACCACGGACTCTGGTGCATATGAGGCAACGCCCTCTGATACTGATGATATTCCTCTGGATTCGTACACACAGGTAATCTTCTTTTTTTTTGTTGTTTTTGTAAATACTTTTTTTCTTCTATGGCCATGCAGTTTGTCTAGTTAAAGCATCATATTCGTGCAAGGTTATTCTGTCCTATCTTTCACTTCCTCAACTTTGACTTTCAGCTCTTCCATGTATATCGCTCGCCGTTTGTCTTAATTAATGCTACCAGGAAAATCCGCGGGTCACTGCAATCAAGTTGAGCACCAAGTGACTAGTGGGGTTTTATTAGCATTATTTCCTTCTAGGAGATTGAGAGGTTTGCTCTTGCCGTACATGTCCCATTGGGGTCTTCCGAAATTATCATAAAACTTATTTTCCTTATCTTTTTAGGCGCCGATAGTTACTACACCCACCCTGACTGAGATGAGGACCTCTATTGGTAATTTCAATGTGCGCGCACTTACGCCCATCCGGGTTCGGCCATCCGGTAGCGATCTGCATGCGAGAATGGATAGCTCTCCAAGCCGTCAGGGTTTTAGACCCCTCATCTTTGAGCAGCCGGAGATGCTCCATGTAAGTATAGGCATATTTTTCCTTCTATACTAATTTTCAGAAAGAGGCTGTACCTATATTTTTCACATATTTCTAAGGTTTTTGTAACTAGTTCCTTCAATTGATAGAAATTTGTCCTAAGACATATGACTATATAAGCATTTTAGACAGTCCTAAGATTTCAATTCTATCATTAAGTAGTTGAGTGCTTACTTAAATATTTGGCGTGCTATACAATGTTTTAAGAATTTACTTTTCCCAACTTTTCTAAACTTTATATAATGTTTGAGCAGTACTAATAGAAAACTTAATTTTTTTCAGTCCACGAATTTACAACCTTTAGCAGCACACTATACGACGATGCGGCCGTACAGATATAACCCGCCGAGTACTGAGGGTTCTGCTGCAAGATCGGAGAATGATAGTTCTTTGCTTGATTCGATATTCGGCATCAGTATCATTGATTCTCCATCTTCGGTTGATCTATCAGAAGTAAGTTTGATAAATCTTTTTGATATTATTCTTATTATCTGCGAAAATTATGTAAATTAAAGTAGAGTCTTTAGAGTTTTTAGCTATGCTTATAGACAAATAAATTATTTCAGCTAGAATTTTTATCCCCTCTTAATGGTTATTATTAAGATTTTGGATAATTGGTTTATTAATCTTTAGGGCATGGAAATTGCCTGGCAATCTATATGGATAAACATTATTATATTTCTCATAAATATTTCTTAATCCTTCTGTCTATTAACATCCCTTTCCTTGTTTTAGGTTACTGACGCGGAAAGCACCGTTCCCCTGGTGGATGACCTTGAAGAAGATCTTCCGCCTGCCCTATTCAATGCCACGAGCGACGAGATACAGTTCCCTGTGCTTACCAGGGTTGTTGGAGGCCACGAGTTGCTACGCCTCACGATGCAGACACCTACTCCGGACTTACCTCCGGAGACTGCATCGGAGTTGGCTAGCGTGGACTCGGCTACGCTGTCCTCGGACAATAGCAGGGAGGAGGGGTCCGACGCTGAGGGAGTCCCTCGGCGTCGGGTTCCAAACTTCCCTAAGCGTACGCCATGAAGTGGCAGATTAGCTTGGTCGTTGGACCCATAGTATTTAGACAAGGACCGTTTTTAGACAAATGTGACAAATTTACAAATTTTTTTATTTAAGATAACTAGTCCAGTATTGTAGTGATCACTATATATAGTAAAGACTTTTAGACGTTTTTGACTTATTTACTTTTGCAAGATCAATTAATAATTTACACAATGCTAATATATTTTGTATGTATATACGTTCTTAGTTTGTAAGGAGAAATTCAAGGTTGTATTTTCTTTTCCCATAAAACTTAAAACTTTATTTGATCTCAATTACTTTTCCCATAAATGTATTAATTTCCTTTTTCTCAATAGTATATAACAATTTCAATTGCAGCCTTATTTCACAAATTATTTATTCTGTTAGCTTTAAGGGTTATGTATATATAAATATTTTAAACGAACTTGCACCTCAGTACCTTATTCTCTAAAATGTGTTATATTTATCCCTGTGCATTAACGTGAACTTAATTACTTTGTGCTGTGATATAGAGGACCTGTAAATAGAGTATTTTATTTTGTAATTAATATCCATGTAGACAGATAGACTGACACTAGACAGAGTTATGTAAATCTCAGAGGATCTCAAGTCAGTCATTTATGAATTTTTCTGCTAACTGACCAGCCCATGCCGGCGGGACTGGTCAAACTGTTACTACTCATGGCCGGAATCGAACCAAATCCAGGGCCAACCTGGATATGCCCAGTATGCAAGAAAAGAGTTTTCAACAATGCCATCTCAGTTGAATGCAACTCTTGCCACCAATGGGTTCATTGCCGCAAACTCAACAACTGCAGCAATCTAAAATCACACCATGACTATGACACCTCGTATATATGCTCTAGCTGTCTTCAACACACACCTCCTCCACCTTCACCTCCTCCTACGCCCCCACCTACACCTACACCTCCTGTTAACAATCATCAACTTCCTATCAACAATCATCAACTACCTAACCTTCAAAACTACCAGAACAGCAAATCATATGAACTACAGATCCTACAATGGAACTGTAATGGACTGAAAAGCAAATTTACTGAACTCATAACATACCTACATAAACATCAACTCAAGATCGCTGTTCTGCAAGAATCTAAACTAAACTGTAATTCCAACAACATGGACATCCCCAATTTTGCTACTATCCGAAAGGACAGGACACAAGATAATGGTGGTGGACTTATAATATATGTTCACAAGTCCCTACAGTTTAAACTTCTACCGGACCTTGCCCCAGACGATCACACAGAATACCTAGGTATACTGGTGGGTGACACAAATATCATCAACATATATATACCACCCGTCAGCAGCTGCAACTCTGGTTTTAAACCAAATATCAATGCTATCCTCCCAGAAGGCGACTCTCTGGTTCTAGGAGACTTTAATGCCCATGACCCGCTCTGGCATTCAAGTATACAAGACCAAAGAGGATCAGATATTGCAGATACCATAGGAAACTCAAACTATGGCATCATCAATGAGAACACACCTACAAGACTTCCATCTAATGGTAATGCCACATCACCTGACATCTCATTGGCCTCAATATCACTTATGAACAGCGTTGATTGGAAAACCATGACCAGCCTAGGATCAGACCATCTTCCTATCATCATAAAAGTCAGCACTAACATCAATCCTATCAAAAGCGACTACAGAAGTTTCATCAACTTTGAAAAAGCTGACTGGAACAGATTTACATCTATCACGGAAGATAAGTTTGAAAACCTAGACGAACCAGCCAATGGCTGGACAGTTCACACAGCTGAAAAGACGTTCAGATCCATCATCAATAAAGCAGCTAAGAAAACCATCCCAGGAGGCAGAATCAAAGACGTCATCCCTGAAATACCTACTGCAACAGCTGCCAAGATGAAAAGAAGAGATGAAATCCGTACTAATAACCCACATTCTCCTGAAATTGCTAACCTTAACCCATTAGTGACGAACCGGGTATTAAAACCCGGTTCCGAAAAATAAAAAAAAAACCGGTTTCCGGCTTCATAATTGCATCATTCTCAGTATGAATCCCCCCTCTACTACCCTGGCTTTCATTTCCCCCTGAAGCAGGCAGTTTAGCTTACTTCCGTTTGCCGGTATAGATCAACAAAATTTGAAAATCATGAAAATTCAAAATACCCTTCTAACTTTTTTGTTTTTATAGTAAAGTCGCTGATTTTTTTCGTGAAATCTAATGTTTATTGACAAGTACATCTATTTGTTAATTCGTTTTATTCAAATTATTATTTTTTATATGATTTTTTTATCGTTTTTTTACACCCTTTTTTGTGTATGTCAGGTTTTAAAACTTCAACAAACGGGCTTTTTTACCCGAAACTACCGAAATAACCGGGTTTTTACTACAAAACCGGGTGTTAATGCTGGCGGAAACCGCCCAAATAATGCCTGGTTGGTATTTATGGCCAGGCCGAACCGGGTTTTTTTGCAACTTTCCTGTGCACGCCACTAGAGCAAAACAAAAAAATTGGAATTCCGTTTTTACCATTATAAAGCTTCCCTGAGATTTTCAGCTTGATTGGCCCATAAAAGTGGCGCTCGGCACTACTGGGTTAACCGAGAGATTTATTCTGAAATTAGCCATCATCGGAAAACAAAATGGAGAGAAAAAGTGGAAGGTATTAGTAAATCTTGTTCTAACAAGCTATTCAAACTCATCAAGAACTTGAATGGTAAAGGCACTCAATCTGGAAATCAAGCAATCAGATTTAAAGGTAAATACCTTTCTTCTGCTAAAGACATCTCTAATGGCTTTAATAAACAATTTTCATCAGTTGTGAGACATGTTAGTTGTAAACAGTCTTGGAAAATTTCCAGAAACATAAAAAAGAACGAGCTAGCGGATGATATCACCTTCTCTTACCAAGACACTGATAAGGCTATTAAATCATGCAAAGCTTCTAAAGCAGCAGGTCCTGATAATATATCTAATTTACATCTGAAACATCTTGGTCCCAACGGCATCGCCTTTTTAACCATGATCTTCAACATCTCCATCAGTACCAGCACTATACCTGACATCTGGAAAAAATCAATCATAATTCCTTTACTAAAACCAAACAAACCTGCCAACATTTCTGATTCCTACAGACCAGTCTCCCTTTTATGTCCCGGCATAAAAATCCTAGAAAGGCTTCTACTTCCTACTCTCACAGATAACCTAGATGTCCCAGTTTTCCAGCATGGTTTCAGGAAAAACCAAAATCTATTTTCGGGGTAAAAGTTTTCTTGTATCCTTCTTTAAAGATAAAACTAAATTTTTCCACCGAGTAAGGTTAACCTGGTTCGAATAGAATTCTCAATAGGTTATGTGCCTTCATATATAAATTTGCATTTAGCGCTTAATTATTCGTTTGATGATCTCAAAGTTTTATGTGCCAGTGTACAGATATATCATGAAAAAATTATATTAACTAAAAATTTAAAACTGTCAGAAATTTGCATTATGTTATATTTTCCCAAAGACTGTTAAATAAAGATTTATATTTTGTTTTTCAAAGAATGTTTAATTAAAATTTATACGTTTGCCAAAGAAAATGTTTGATAAAAATTTATACTTTCTAAAGATTATCTAATTTTGTTAAAATAAATAGAATTTTAAGCAACATACATATTGTTATTCACTGATTTAATATATGTTATATAAAATTCCTGTCTGCATAGCTACTCTATAAGTATTACAATTCGTACATCAATTTAGTATGATACATAATTAAATTGTTACCTTTGTGAAGCATTTAGACTAAAGTAAACTCGCTTGTTTTATGATAAGTTTTATGAGTAACAATGTTACCTGCTAAATTCTTTTGGTATTTTAGCTTGAATATATACAATTTATTCTTACCGTTTTAGTGCTATCTTTAAGATAAGTGGTTGTTTGTCTATCAATAGTTATACAGAGTTTTATGAATACATACAAAAATATGAGTGTCTTACCATGCTATATATATAAGTACAAGAGATTTTATATTTCCATTTAGCAAAACTTTTATATCGTTAGGATGTGTCCGTAAGTCATTATCCGTGTTTGTCAGAAATCAAATTATAGAAATCAATTTAACTTTTAATTTTATCTGACTCTTCTGTGTGAGTTTCTAGGTCGATAACTGGCGGTAGTTGCGGCGGGTGTCCTCTCCTGCCATAAATTACCGTCAGGTTATGGTGTTGTGCATCTGGTCGTTGGGGAATAAGTGTTCTGTGACGCATACGCATATTCCTCTGAATTACTCGTAATGCCCTTTTTAAGAGTTTGAATAAAAAGGTGGTGAACATATCTAAGATTATAACCATGATAATTGTTATTGACACATATATGGTGATTTCCTCTATATGTGCGAAGATGGTTCTGATAGTTATTGGTTCTTTAGGTTTAGGTGGGCACAACGATTTTGATGCAAATGGTAAAGTCCGTGCTGTGGTTTGTCTTTCGTAGCCTAATGCGAACTGTGTAATTGTATCTCCTAATGTGAGATTATATGATCCTCCTGTTATGATAAAAGGAGTAGATGTAATTGTTATTGAGGCATTTTCTAAGCTTTGGTTGGTGTTCTCACTCAAACTATTAAAAACAATTCCATCTTGCACGTGAGTATAAGGATAAGTTTGTTTGGACAAAGGACAATGCTTGGTTATCAATGTCTTATTAGAGCTAAGTAATCCCTGAAGGCACTGATCAGCCTCTACTGGTAGATAAGCATTATAATAAGATTGTCTGTACATTCTTTTGGTTTTATCCAAAAAATAAATAGAATTGATGTATCATTCATCGAAAGGGATTGGTGAGTATCTGTAAATTTTTATTGGTTCAGAGCTTAATTCCATGGATAATATAGTGGTAAATGAGTTTGTACCACCGTTTATACGACTTTGAATTTCTAATCCAAGGTTATGAACATAGTCCAATTTTAGCTCTTGTCTGACAAAAGTTTTAATAGTGTCCGTGATGTCTGTTTTTGCAAGGTCTTGAATTAAAGCATGTCTGAAGCTTAAGTCTGTTTTAAGGTTCTCTAAACTTTCAATAGCTAAGTTGCTCATACTATCAACATAAGAGTATTCAGCTGTAAGCACAAAGTTAGCTGTTTTGCTATGAAGAATTATCCCACTTATGATGTGTGGGATTATTTCCGCAAGCAATTTTTGTGTAAAGTCAAGTTTATCATGATCTAACTTATAAGTAAGTTTGTTTATATTATTAGTCACTTCAATGCGGTTAGAACTTATTAAAGGGGTTACAGTTTCGATAGCTTCCTTGATTTTACGGATAAGTTCTATTATTTCATTAAGTAAGTTCTTAATCTTACTTGTATATAGCTTGCCTATAAGCTTAGTTTGCACTGATGTATACGTGCGTCCGTTGTAACTGAGGTCTAGTTGAGTCTTTATGCCGTCATAGATTGCTATTTCAGGCGCTGTATTGTCTACAGATATATCAACTTGAATAGATTGAATTGATACAGCTGTGTAGCCTATACGCTCTCCACTCTGATAGTGGGTGGGTATCAAGTCTGTCATTGTGTTTGCTGTTGTACTATAGTAGTACATACTTAGTATTATTAATATCCTAGGATACATTGTGAGCAGCTAAGGTTATTTAATAAGTGATTATATCCACAATCAAGAGTTACCTTTTTGATTGATACACTTACACTAATAAATAAGGTCTTCACTGCTTGGAGTTCTATGATAAACTAACTTATTTTCCAAAAGTCTATTTATTATCTTACTTTTGCTACTGCTAGATTCTGAGTGGGCGTTTCCTGTTTCCTAGCTATAATTAAAGTTTTGACATATTTTTTGTATGTAGATTGGTTATAATTTAATAACTAATCAAGTTCATCATAATTCAAGGTATATATATATAGGTTGCCCAATAATATTGTTATGCTTATACAGTTTGTACAGTTTATACTAGGCGTTTTAACTCATTTTCGTATATATTAGATTACGTAGTAACATACGTATATTTGTACAGTTTGTATTAATCGTTTGACTCAGTTTTGTTTAGAATATACAGAGTCAAAACTTATACATATGCAATTAATTTTTATATATTGTACATATAAATGTTTGGAAGGGATCGACTTTCTTGTCGACGTGTATTGCATATGGATGGTTTCCCCCCTTTGGTGGTTTGAGAAAGAAAACGTAAATTTTACCTGGATATATAACCTTGAGTGGGAAAATTTTGCATAAATTATGATAGCTTAGTTATCAGATTAGAATAACATATCATCATATTGTTCACAAGTTTACAGGGTAAACGGAAATGTAAATAATTGTTATGGTTGTGAACTAGTGCCTTTTCTAAATCTGACATTCCTATCATTTATATTCCTAAGGCGTGGTCCTTTAGTAATAAATACGCTGTCCATTGTCATGTTTTATCGGTGCTAGAATCTTCTAGGTTCGAATTTGAGTCCAATGGTATTTTGTTTTGCAACGCTTGTTATTTGCATCTTTAAAGGTGAGTGTGCGCATATTTCTGGTTGCGGGCTCTTTGTTTTAACCGGAATTATGAGCGGAAGCGTATTTTTAACTAATGTAGATATCTCTTGGTCCGTGAATTTATTGTAAGGCTTTGTAATTATTCCCTTATTTCCTCCGGGAGGGTGTCAAAATGTTCGTCAATCGGTTTGAATCTTTTGATTTTATTGAAAGGGTATTTAAACTGCCTGTCTTTATATCAGAGCTCCTTTCAACCGTGCAATTTTGAAGACTTACATTATAACTATATATTGTGAGATGATAGATATTGGTGAGGTTAGGGTTAGCCCCTGTGTTGATGATATTATTTTTAACTAGTACAACGGCTTTTCGTTAGTAATTATATTATATATTTACTTGTTTAATTGTAGCTGAATTTTGAAGCTAGCAATTGAGACAAGTTTTGATAAGCCTTTGATATATTCCTTTAAATTAGGGTGAAAGGAGTTTTGTATTTAAAACTTTTTGATTTTCCATCATGTGTTATCAGAAGCTGTGTATAGCATATAATGTTGCTAATAATTAAAAAGAAGAGGAAAAAAAAATTTTACTCTTTCTTTTATAAAAAGGTGTAACGTAGTTCATAGTTTTGCCGCTTGTGTTCACAAGTATGAACTTTAGAGATCAAACATTTTGTATATTATGTCTGAATATTTTTCTTTCACCGGTAATTATATAATCTGTTAATTTTTTTCTTTGAGGATTGTTAATGGTTTAGTACTTTTGCTTATAGGTTTATCTTCTGTAGGGAGAGTTTACGGTGACCTTAGGCTTAAGAGGTTTAGGCTGTTTTGGTTGTATACATAACTTAAACAATTAGGGCTATTTATTATAAACTGTGTCTATTCGTCAACAGTCCAAACTTTACATTGGGGTAAGTTGTCTTCAAACCCAGACTTAACAACTCTAGGTAGGGCTACCCTTTTAATACTTGAGAAGTAGCTTTATATGCCATTGTTAGGAAGTCTGCTAAATTGTCTTCTCCCTTTAGGAATGACATTGTTAGCTTCGGTATTAAATTTAACAGAGTAAGATTCCATCTTTTCAATTTATCAACGGCGCTTAATGGTTTTGGATTAAAAAGATAATAAGCACATTTTGCGTCTGTTAACAAGGTGCATTCACAACTTGGACCTATTAAAGTTCTGAATGAGTTTGCTGCATAAATAATTCCTAAGATTTCAATGTCTATGATATGTAATCTTGACTCTGCGACTGTAATCTTCTTTGAGGTGTATGCAATAACCTCGAACATAGCTGCTAAGGATTTTAAGTTAAAACTATTGGTGGGTGACACCGTAGCAGGTCTTACTATGTGCTGTTCCTTGTGCTCATATAATAAAAACACGAAGTTTTGTCTGTACAATATTGAGTGACAGGTTTAACCTCCCCTATGATCGTAATAACAATCACAGGGTGATACATAGCAATACTAAGTGCTTCAAATATAAGTTGTTGCTGGTCGAGATATACATATTTCAGTTCTAATTTACGAATGAATTCCAAGAATTTATCCCCATCATTGTTAAATAAAAATTGAATATACTTTTGTTGCAACATCGTGGAACGTATAATTTTGGATGTTCTTTGCAGGATAGTGGTTAAAGGTGTCTGAACTTTATTTAGCTCTAAAAGCAACTGTAAAACTATACTAAGACTATTATGTACAGTTTTTTCAGGGTAACCCAAAGTTTTGTTAGCCAAATACTCAAGTTCAGGCGGTCTATCTTCGGACATATGTTTAGTATAATCCTTAATACTTTCACCCTCATTCTGCAAAGGTAAAGGTAAAGTTGGTAACCTGTTATCATAAATAGCATGGTTGTACAGGATCATCAAGGTTTAGACCAGGTGATAATAGTTTGGTCTGTAATTCCGGCATTACTATTTGTGCTAAGACTGCTGAGTATGAGCCAGTTGAGGTGCCGGCTGCATCTGACAGACCAATCTTAAGTGCCGATAAGTTAACTAATTTACAAATTATTGGGCCTGATGCTAAAGCTTTCTTAATGTCCTCAAAAGCTTGTCGTTGTTCCAGCGTTGAGACAAAAGTTTTACCTATTCTTGAAGATGTAAGTGAGGTCAGAATATGTGTTGGGGCCATAATATCAAATCTTAAATGTTTATGCATACTTTGTAATACACCCATAAAAGACCTCATTATAGTAATATCAGTAGGCATAGGAATATTCAAAAGCTTCTGTACTCGCCTCTGATCTACACAGCAATAATTATGTGAAATGAAAAACCCAAAGAAATTCACCCTACTTTTAAAAAGTTGTGATTTCTTTAAACTAATCTTCCCTTTATGTGTGTGTATTCTTCCCATAACTTTCTTCAAAATCTTAAAATGTATGTTCAATGATTCAGATCTAGTTTTGGATAGTTCAGTCGAAACAATGAAATCACCATAAATGTGCTGGACTTCTGGGATAGGAGAGTGTACCGTTTTAGCTACTTCTCTTTCCATTACAACCTCGCCTTGGTCGTCATGAACTAATTCCCAATGTAAAATTCGATTCATAGATCATAATAGATTTTCATGTAAAGTCTTAGTGCCACTTGGCACAGATGCATGCCTAAAAGCTCCCAGCATAGTTGCAAATAACATTAAATCTTTACATAAAAATTCTAAAGTTATACTATGAAAAACATTAGCTATATTACTACTACTGTGTACTAATTTAGCACGTAGTGATTGAATTAAGGTTTCAGCTGTGTACAGCAGTGCAGGTACTGACTGCAGATAAGAATTTGCACAATTGTTATAGGAGTCCTCATCTAAACTAGCCTTTCAATGGTACATCCTTTGACAAAAAATTCCAAAATAGACTACATTTGTAACCTTTCTACAGGTCATAAATAATATAATTTCTTATGCTGGGGCAATGTTTGACCAGGTTCAAACCTAATGGTATAATTGCCCAGATATTTACTTATATCGCCTATATCCGTAGAGTGTGTAGATATGATTTTCTTGATAGGATGTTAGGAATATATTCTCTATAAATGTCTTACCTCAGGTGGATAATCTGATAACACCACTAGATCCTCTGGTTTAGCAAACTGGTCCTTAGGCCGAAGTATCCAGTAGATTCAGGTACATAGTTTATGAGATTATCAGTCTCAGATATATATTTTAATCTGAGCTCTATAATATCATCACTGTTTTCAAAAAGTTTATTCTTTTCAGGATCTGGTGAAGTTAGAATCTCATCAATATTGGAACGATAGTCAGATAAGGCTACTCCTGGTACTGGAGTGTCATAGTTGATAGCTGTAGGATTTGGAATGTATCCATCAGCCAAAGGATCAATCGATCAGATTAATGAAGTTGTATTTTGGTAGCTATAAGAGTTGTACTGGATGGTTACTGGTATCTAATGAGATCTAGTTGATGGCTGGAGTGTTACTTGCTGTAGCGTGTTGCTCCAGTTCTTGTTCAATCTCGTCCAGTTCTGTCGGCACAGGTACTCCATATATGAATGATCCTGTAAAGTCGAAGTCAACGACTACTTCCCTGACAACAGACTGGTTGCTAGGCTCTATGTAGCCAGTGATAACAGTATTGGTAATGGTATGATTGGTGTTGTTGGTTATTAGTGCTCTACCGCTGAGTTGTCCTCTGTCATTAATAGTGAGTTGTGTTTGACCAGGTAGGATCTTAATTCCTGCATTTCTATCCTTTGCAATATGGTCATCGCTGAGAATCACTTGTGTTCCAGGCGCCAAGTTGAAGAAATGGTTGATATTCATCGCTATTGTTTGCGTTTCCTTGGCATCAATCTTTTCAACTATTCCTGTACAGAGCTGGAGTTCGTAGTCAGAACAGAAGATACTGTTTAATGCTCCTCCAGTATGGAATGTGGAATACAGATATGGTGCTGAAGGGTGATTGTCTGCAACGGAGGTCCATCCTAGCTGTAAGTCTCTAATACCATTCATTCCAATTATCATAGGTGTGACATTCTTGTGTTCCTAAGGTACAATCAAAAAGAGTACTGGATGGTGACTACCTGAGAATGGTGTGAGGCGAATCATAAGAGTTATCTCGCCAGCTACTGGGAGCTTCTGTCCAGAATAACTGACAAGTATCATATCACTCTTTTCCAAATGATTCTTAACATCTTGTGCTTGCACTCCAAACAACATACTAAAGTAGCTAGCTGCCATGATATTTCTGTCTGTTGCTGAGTCAAACAAGGCTGTCATATGTACATCATAGTCATATTTACAATCTACTTCATCTGGCATACAACCAGAACAGTTGAGGTACATTTTCCTATTTTCATCCATAGTGGTTGCAGAATTGTCTCCTGTTAGAATCATAGGATCGTTGGAAGTCATTTTAACTGTGTTAGCATCAACTCTACTGATGCTGTTAAGCTCTTTGGATGGTCCATTAGCTTTAGCTTTAGCCCATTCCTCGTATGTTTGCCTGAATACACCACCTGGCTTCACTTTACCATTGTGGTACAAGTCCATCGTAGCTGGTCTTCCAGGGCATAGATGTTGAGAATGGTGTAATTCCTTACCATATTTCTTGTAACAGTTTGTGCAGTATCCTGATGTCAAT
Source organism: Acartia tonsa (assembly GCF_053477335.1). Taxonomy (NCBI): domain Eukaryota; kingdom Metazoa; phylum Arthropoda; class Copepoda; order Calanoida; family Acartiidae; genus Acartia; species Acartia tonsa. The sequence continues at coordinate 36,125,431 of NC_137269.1, read as the reverse complement.
GTAGTTGGATATTGTCTCCCTTGGTCATCACACAATAGTCTACATCCGTCTGATATTTTATGAGAGTTTTGGCCACATGCTGCACAATAGCGCGTGGTTGATGATCCATAGGAGACATGATAATCTTGTTTGGTGCTCTTTTGAGGTTGCCTATCCCTGTTATCCCTGTGGTAAGGTTTAGGGTTGGCTGATTTAGCAGTCATTTCTCTGACTGTGGATTTTCTTCTATAATAGCTTGAGATGGCTTCCATCTTAGCAGATTGCTTATCTTTGTAGTCAGATCTCTTCTCCTTATCATTTGAGCTGTTCATGTTGTTTGTTCTCTTGTGCATCATATTCTTGGTACAGCTTGCACAGAAGTTCTTCATAACTTCTGGTGGAACGCTCATGTTAGGATTACAAAGTTGTATTGTATCCAGGTGTTGTGGGACTAGAGGCTTTCCCGTTGGGTTTGCCACTGTTGCTTGCACATTTGGATCATTTTTCAATGGTTCTGGTGAGTTAGTTTGTATTGATAGTGAGTCCAGGGATATCTCATCTGGTTCTGGGCTTTTGTTTCTCTCACCAGCTTGCTCTGGTTCTTCTTGGTTTGGTATCTGTTTATCCTCATAAGTATCAGATTCTCTAGCATCTGCATTAGCTGAAGGAGTTCTTCTACCAGGTGTTGTCGAGCGTCCTCCTTTTACTTTTATTGCAAGAGGATGGCATCCTAAAACCTTTAAATTATCTATAAGGTCTTTGAAAAGCTTATGAAATGCTGTACTATTTTAGGACTAAAATAGCAAAAATACAAGAAGAGAACAAATAATGCGCTTAAGACTAAAACAATCAGGAATTGTTTACAGTAGCAAATCTTTTCTTTAAATTTGCTAACTATAGATGGGTGTGTTTTGTCTACCTCACCTACAGTGGTTTCTACTTCGTGAATATTTGCGTGTGAGCTTGATTTTATTCTAAAGTGTGCGCTAATGCACTCTGATCTTTACTAAGCTCAACTGTAGAAACACTTCTACTTAACTCCTTTATACTTTGTATTATAAAGCTGCTTGGGCTACTTAGCTATTCAAAGTAGCTACCAAGTTAAATAGAATTGTAATGTTTGCAGCGAAATTAATTTGGATATACTTCTATACTATCACAAATTAACTTTTGTTTGCTCCAGGGCCGACCTTCCTAGCAAACTTTATTATTGAGAAAACAGCAATTTATAATCCTTGTTGAATTCCTACTTCACTCTAAGGATATATAGCCTAGGGTCTGCTATTCCCGTAAGGCTTTATGAATATAACTTACTAAGGTTCACTTCCAAAGGTCTCGTCTATATTCTAATAATGTTGCAACAGATTTGCCTGAATGTCAAAGATCTCGCCACCTGTTACTTATAGTTGTATTAGGGGATTCCTACCAATCCTATCAAGTAATTTGCGCAAAAGATTGGGGCTTCACTTATGACTTCAATTCTTATAACTATATTAAGATACACACATTAGATATACCTATGTATATATATAAATGATTGTTTTCAAAAGTTATCAAACAGGATGTAATCTACTTATAATTAGTAGTAATACAATATTCAAGTACAAGTTTACTTTGAGGAAGTGTGAGATCCTACACTAGGTGGCCAACCTATATTGTGGAGGTTGTCAATCAAACTTCAAAGTAACCTTCAGATTTTGGCTAAACATACACTTATAATTTTGAAAACTAATCTGTCTGGTTTAGTGCACTTTTAAATTTATCTAAAAGTATTCTATTCGGTTATAAGAACTCTGGGCTATATGTAGACACACTCTATTTTACTTGGTTATAGTCTGCATGCTAATAAGCCTAAGTAAAACATAAGTTTCTCAATATTCTTTTGTTTAGAATAATCCGGACGTTAAATACAGTAGAGTACTTTCCGTAGTACTATATCTACTTATTTAGAGACGTCCTAATCTCCCAAGGTAGGCTGCTGCGACCTCCTGCTGCGTTTGGTTTTTAGAACTTTGTCTCTTGTAAGTGTGCTATTCAATACATATAGGGCCTATACTGTTGACTATACTTTTATGTCACTAATGATCACTATCACTAGTGATTAACTTGTCTTCACTTTCACTGTTGAATTCTGGCGGTACTTTAAATAGAAATTTTAGCATTAGCAAAGCAAGTAAAAATTTAGTTTTCATGTCCTACTTATGGATGATTGAACTGCTTATTGTAGTACTTATTTGACGTAAAGAAGCAAAGAGAAAAATTTTTTTTCCAAGTTAGGGTTGAATTAAAAACTTTCTAAGTCAAAATAAAATAGAATCACTCCAAGTCCAAGTTTGGAAAATTTTGACTAAGTCCAGAAGTTTCTAATGAAATTACTCTAAGTACAAAATCAGTAAATTTTGACTAAGTCAAAAAAAATCTTTCTCAATGAAATTATTCTAAGTACAAAATTAGTAAGTTTTTGGCTAAGTCCAAAAACTTTTCAATGAAATTATTCTAAGTACAAAATTAGTAAATTTTGACTAAGTCCAGAAAATTTTTCAATGAAGTTATGCTAAGTACAAAATTGGTAAATTTATCTTGAGGCAAAAGAAATAGAATCACTCTAAGTCCAGAGTTGGAATATTTTGTCCAAGATGAAATTTCCTTACAGTTCATTCACAAAGACTACTCTAAAGATTGTCCTTAAGTCAAAAGAAATAGAATCACTCTAAGTCCAGGATTGGAATATTTTGACTAAGTACAGATCTCGCTAAGTTAAAGATTTTAAATTCTTAAAGTATCAGAGTTTTAGAATTATCCTTCACCAAAAGGAATAGAATCACTCTAAGTCCAGAGTTGGAATATTTTGGCTAAGATAAAAATTACTCCCAAACAAAATTTTCTTTTAAGTGCAAGAATGAAATTTGTTGATTTAGTCAGAAAAATTATAATTATTATAAGTCCAAATTTGGTAAATTTCCGACCAAGTTCACATTTTCATAAAATTACTCTAAGTTCGAAAATTCAAAATTTCCCTGTAACAAAAGAAATAGAACAGTGCTAAGTCCAAAATGGAAAATTTTGCTCAGAGTATTAGGAAGTCTTTTAAAAATTTCATCTGTTGCATAAAGTAATTTGTTTATACTTATATCATTCTGACTGATCGATGTTGAGAATATCTTTGAAACTTTGAATATTTTGTTTAACTCAAAATTAGGGGAAACAGTTACTTTAGTAAACCTGCATATAAATCAGAATTACATTAGGAGTATAAAGGCCTGTGCATGTTTAAGTAAGTGCAAATCTCAGAAAATCTGTTCTAACGGCACCAAAGTATTAGTACATTTTAACTTGAGCTTAAATGCTACAAGTTTGTAATAATCTTTTGGCCCTTTACTAAGACTCAAGAGTACTAACTGCTTTCGGCATATTGGCTTAAAGGAAGCCTGCAAGAAATATCCCGCTTTAACTGCTGAAAGACTGCCACAAGTAGACCCAACACCCAAAATTTGAAGCCTCCAGCTTCAATAACAAAAAAGTTATAGACATTTTAAAATGACATTTTATAGTACATGAAATTTTTGAAAGAATCCCAATGCTCATACAAAAATTTTTAAAATTAAATTGCAAAGCCTAGAAGCAAAATTAAAAGCTCATCTTTGTCATAATTTTAGGTTGCCTGTAACTGATTCGATTTTTACAATAAAAACACCCCCCTTTCTAGTCAAAATCTCTCAAAAAAATTCAGTTTCTTTGTACGTTGCACAAAATATAGAGAGGTTTTTACTAAAGCCCGAAATCCCAACTTTTAAGGACTCTATTTTTAGCTATTTTGTCCCTTGATAAATTTTCCTCTAAAAGTACTTTGATTAATTGTCATGAATCTTTGCATATCTGGCCTTAAACATCTAAAATAAATTTAAGATGTTTTTCTAATTAAAGAAATTTTATTCGGGGGAAAAAAGTAGTTAAAAGAAAATGACCAAACTTACTTGTGAAAGTCACTCTTGCGGACGTTTTATTAAATTTAATGTAAACATTAGTCAGCTGTTACTTTCTTTAATTGGTTGTCGGGAATTAATTAATTTTTTTTTGTAAGCAAAGTAAATCTATAATTCTAAAATAATTTTTATTCAGTCCACTGCATAGTTTACATGGTAGTTTTGCCGTAAATAATTTACATACATTTCTTTACTACAAAGCGTTTCCCCTAAAAATCACATTATAAAGCTGTGAAAATTTCCAAACATTCTGAAAAATTCATTCAGTTCGTTACAACAAAAATGTTTTTTTGTGTTTGCTACTTCTTATTGTGGCATTCTCGAGGGTTGTGTAATTAAATACCTATGTACCTAAGAAATTTTGGCTCACATGAAGGAGACTAGCACCGGTGCTAGTCTCCTTCATTCTACACCATTTGGTGCTAGGCTTCTTCATCCTAAAAAGGTGTAAAAGGGCCGGGACATATTTTGTGTGAGAAAGAGGGAGGAGCAATTTATTTATTACTAGCGGATACGCCCCCCTAGAAGCCTCTAGGGGCACTGCACTGGTAGGAGAAGGAAAAGTCGACCTCATCCTATTTTAAATTTGAGTTTTCAAAGAGTTATAAAATTATTTTTTGGGGGAGAGGGGGGTTAAGACACCCTCTCGAAAAATAGTTTAAAACCTTCCCAGGACCTATAAGAAGCTTCACTGTAAAGTAGAACAATATCGGTTCAGCGGTTAGCGAGATCCTTCGGGAAAGACAAAAACGCTTACTACTTTATATAATAGGATTCAAACATAATACAATTAAGAAGGGTCAAAACATTAGGTGCTTGCTCTCTTCACTTTAAGACATTTGGTGCTAGCTTTCTTCATTCTTCGATTTCGGTGCTAGTCTCCTTCATGTGAGCCGAAATTTTTATGTTTTTATTATTTTTATTTTCAGATGATATTTGAACACAATCCAGAAAACTTTAGCTCGTGGACAGTGCTAAAAACATCTTAAAGTACCTAATTTGAATATATTGGAGTGATAAATAAAAATAAGTGATAGAAACCTGGTTGCTCCCCAAAGCTAACTATAAAGCATATTTTTGTACAATATTTTGTGATATTTTGCTGCACTTAATGAAAAGAACAAGATACTAAATGAATTTAATCATAATGAAAGAAAGTTGAAAGTGGGGGGGGGGGGTTCGGTTTGATATTTTTAAAACCAAAACTTAATGTCAATACAACGTAACTAAGAAAAAAATAATTACAGCACTGATATTTGGCATGGCAGTTGAGGAATAATGTGGAACTGCGAAGAACGTCCGCTCTAGCTGAAAATCGCTAATTTCCGCCGAATTTATTTCGCCTTTTCTCGCGAATTTAAATAATTTTGAATCATTTCAAGAACAAAATTTCCTTATATTTATATGACACTTGAATTATTTGATTTTTTAATATGTTTAAATATTGAAAACATGTGTCAATAAAAAAGTGCATGTCTTGGACGTTTACAAATTGTCTGATTTTGCGAGAAAAGGCAAAGAAAATCAGTGGAAAATTGCCTTTGATTTTAAGTTTTTGTTTTAAAAGTGTCACATTCGCCCTTCTCCAAGTTTATGTATACTGTTGATGTTTTAAGTAAAGTATTTTGGCGTTATCCTCTTAGAATTTTTTTTTTCAATTTTGAAAATTTGAGTACCCCCCGACAAACAACTACTTTATGTTAGGTTTTAGGCTAGGGAGCCGAGAGTTCATAGTTCGCTGTGGGGGGGGGGGGATGTACTCAAATTTTCAAAATTGAAAAAAAAAATTCTAAGATGATATTACCAGTATTTTTGTTAATTTTATAATCTTGACTGAAAATTAATGGCAATTATCAAAATCTACTCATACATTTGACATATTTTATAACTTATACCTAAGCAATATATACTTCCAAAACTTGTGTGCAATAATTTATCTTTAGAATAGAATCCCAGGGACAATTTATTTATGCATGGATTTTTAGGAATAAGACAAGAAAAATAAGTCTCCAAACTTTTAGAGAAAATTAATAAGAAAATGGGGTATGGTCCTTTTCGTGGCAACGCCCCTTGTAAAGGAGTTTCTTTGTATTTTCACAGCATCTTTTCTCCTATTTCTAGCTCCTGCGGGGTCAATTGCCTAACCCTTACGGGGAAATCACCAAACCCAATATAACCTTACCTAACCTAAAATAACTTATCAAAAGACATTTTAAAAATACGCCGAATCGCCCCTTAAGGGGCGTTGCCATGAAAGGGACTATACCCAGAAAACGTGATTACATAACCTTCAGGACCAATCTTATGTCCATTCCCTGCATTCAAGTTTATTTTTTTACATCAATGGATACATTATGCCTATATTTTAGTTATACTTATTTTATTCCTTTGATATGCCTAATAGACTATAAAAGTTTTAAAGATTTTTAATCAATATTGTGGTATTCTCCATTCAAGTTTGTGCATCTCCATCCCTGTCCACATTCCTATACTTCTCTGGCTGAGTCAGACCTCCACTTGTAACCGCCACTATACTCCATCCTGCTGTGTTGAGGGACTAGTTGATTTTATGTAGGCCTTGTGAGAACATCTCTCCACCAGCTTACACTTGGTAGACTGTATACCTATATGCTAGGTTGTCGACAGTCTTAGTCCCATATTCCTGTGCACGTGGTTTTCTGTCCTGTACAGAAAACGAGACGTCCAAGCCTCTAGTTGATATTATATTTAAATATATCCTATAATAATAATCCCATTAATCTGCCTATTCTAACCAGTTTGATTGCTTAATAAATATTGTATTTTTTAGAAATACCTTTGTTATATTATTGATATTTAATTGTATCGAAGCTACTCTATACTCGTACTCCGGTCTGTCTGTACATCCCCTCATACGTCATTTTGGCGCAGTCTTGTCTACCACTCAATTTTTGAGGGGGGAAGGTATAGATAATTATTAACGTACAGACAAAATCAAACTGTAAAGTAGCTTCGATTGCAAAGTGAAATTAATATTTTCCTGATAACTAAGTTTATTCACGGAAACAGTTTATAGTAACAATTTGTTACAGAATATTTCTAATAATTATTTCGTGGCAAACTGCCAAATAAAGATAAAAAGGAACCCGCCTTTTATTTTCACACTAGTATTTAATTTCACACATTTCTATATTTTCTCCCTAAAACAGGAAGAAAGGGATACTCCCAAGTTCTTAAAAAAGTTCGTGGTAGACAAAGCAGTGTTAACGAACACTACACTCCAGCACCATGACCGATAATGCCAAGAAGGGGGATGATAAAACCAAAACTCCGCCGGCTCCGCCGGCTTCGGCCGTCCCTGGTACCGCGCAGCCGCAGTCAGACCCGCTTTCCCCTGAAAAAATCAAAGAACTCATAACGGAAGCGTTAAATGTTAAATTAAACGAATATTCGTCACATTATAGAGATATAATAAAACAAGAATCCGAGATTATGAAGCTCGAAATAGAAACAAAATGGGCAGGGTTTAAGGACACGGAATCACATCGCAGATTATTAGCCGATACCGACATCTTAGACCTAAAACGTAGGGTATCAAAACTCCCAGCGGACGGAAATCTAGGCCCATTGTTTGCGGAAAAAACGTTAAACGAAAGTCTCAACACGACTCATTTTAACACCATAGGTGATGATTCAATTAATGCCACTTTTTATGACCGGCTATCGGTCCAACAAAGGATAAACGTGACCGAATGGGTCGCCAAGGATAGAATTACAGCCCCAGGTTGTATGGCTTATTCAATTGTAGGCTTTGTAGGTCCGGCGGATAATGACAATTGGATGAATGTAAGAGAAACTTCCCTAACTGAATACGAAAAAACCTTATTAGAAAGGTTTCCCTTTATCCCTGATAGGATTAAGTCGTTAGAGCCCCTCCGTAGACCTACACGGTCTGCACCCAATGTAGCAACAAGACCCTCTACAAGAAACACACCAGGCACAGGCACACCCGCGACGGCAACAACTAGCGCCGCCGACGATGATTTTATTAAAGAATGCTTTATTAAGGGACAAAAATGGGATTCCGACTTTGCGAGGGATGCCCCTAGGTGGGACGGCAGGGCCGACTTTGATAATTTCTTTTCTAATTTGTGGAGGGTTGCAAAGACATACAGAATCTGTGACCCAATCCTTTTTAAGGATATTTTATACCAGCGAATTTATGACTCTAGAGGGGAACGATTAGGAGACCTAATTACGCCTGAAAGAAATCAGGCCTTATCTGACTTAAGTTATTACCTGATGATTAGGAGGCTGGTCACTCCTTTCTCGGATCCAGAAGTAGCCTCGCAGTACTTCTACAACCTAAAACAGGAGACTAATCAACCCCTTGACACCTATTTTGAAAACAAACTTAGGGTGTTCAAACTCATGAATCCTGGCCTCATACCTAAAAAGAAGTGGAAAGAATTCTATCTTAACGTTAGCAAAACTCTGCTGTATACCAACCTTGCCATGGACATGGCCAATTACGTTGAGAGTATGCAATTTTTGGACGATTACAACGCTTACTTAAATAAACTTATTAACCTCGGACAAAGATACGTTAATTGGGACGGGTCTGGCCATATTAGCAAGGAAAACCTTTCGGCTTGCTATTCCCAAGCCATGGAAATGTTCCTACCTAAAAATTCTGCGGAAACGAAAAAACAACCCATAATCAGCATTATCGAAGATAATACCCCCACTAACACGGCAGTGTATAAGGAAAACTTAACCGAAGAACCTGACGAGGTTCCTTCTTGGGTAGATCATGAGGATGATCCTATTGCTTGGGATCAAATCGAGGGCGTCATAGGAGTCTTTAATGGGAGGAGTAAAAATATTAAATGCTGGCATTGTAATATCCCTGGCCATGTAGTGCAGAATTGCAACAAAAAGAAAGCTGGGGAGCCCCCACATCCTAAGTCCCGCTTTGGTAAAACACGGAGTAAATTCACCCCACCTAGAAAGGCTCCAGGTAATAGTAATAAAATACCTGAGCAGTACGCGCGTAAAACTATCAACCAAATGGATCAGGAAGCCAGCGATGAATCTGAAATAGATAAACATGTGCAAGCGATTGTTAAAAATCACGTCCATTATATGTAAAAATAAATGGATATATGCGATATTAATTGTCCCTATCCTAGAAAATAAAAATTGGCTGAATGAATTTCATATTTTGATATGAAAGATAAACAAAATATCCCATGTCAAGCTAAACTTGCAAATTCCTTAATATCAAATATCCCTTACCAAGCAATGCTTTGGCGCGAAAAAATAAAACAAATTGTTATTATTAAGTATGACTAAGCAACACAAAATAAACTCCTTCCCCTCCTTTCCCTATCCAACTGTAGCTGATAAAGGAAATTGGGGGAGATAGGGAGGTAACCTGAGGAGCATTTCACATGCACTTAATATTTCCATTTTTTAAAATTTAATAGTCTTTATAAAGAAGCCAACAAGTGAATACCTATTTTCTATTTAGTAGTATTTATTTTTGATATCGCATGATCTATTTAAAATGTAAATAGCGTATATTTTTAAGTGTATATAACTATGAATCTAAAACATTTGAATTCAATTTTTAACCGCTAGGGGACTGTAAGCAAATTATCTGTATATAAACAATGATTTTAGAGCTAAAGCCTTAGTATCGATTTCATTTGAAAGTTGCACATTTTCAGTTCATTTTTCAGCAATTATGTATAATAACGGATTTGTATGGGTTAATATCATTGTATTTTGCACAGTGACAATAATCGAACTATATTTAATTTATTATGTATCCGAAAGATGTCGCCTCGAGTGCTACCGCGGTCCATATAAATAGGGATCCATGTAAAAAGGGGGGGGGTCCACTGGAAAATCTGTATAAATACAAGTGAATATCCAAATCTAATTCAGTTGTTCAAAAGATTTTTAATTATCTTTTCCACTCTGATTTTTTGAGCTGCAATCAAGCAGCATTTAAATAAAATTAAAAACTTAAATCACTTAAAACGTGATTAATAGAATCTTAATTTATTTCAATTAATATTTGATTGAATTATTTTTAGCTGGAAATTAAAAAATATCTTAGTTCTATTAACTTCCGCTAGGATAATCAGCGGAATAAAGGGCCACTATATATAAAGTAAATGCATATTGTTCTACCCCATAGGTGGAAAAATTAAGTATAAATACTAACAATATCAGAATAATAAATCAGTCATGGTTGATCCTCTTTATTATATTAGTCATATCTAATATTTTTTGAGCTGTAATTCAGCGCTAACTTTATATTATTTAATATTGTGAATCAAGTACTAACTAGTAAAACTATATTTTGTATAAATACAGACAGAAGTCAAAAAATAATTCAGTCTGTTTTTAATGTCTTGTTAGTTACAAGCTGAACACTTATTTTTAAGCTACTTTGTAGCCTTTCAATCTTTCGAAACTTTTTAGTTCAATTTTACTCCGATAGGTTTTTATCATATATCCAAGTATATAAATAAGGACCCGTATTAAAGTTTAGTAGTTTCTTTAGAACTATCAACATTCTTATGCTTATTAAGAAATTTCTCGAGCTAAATAGCGCTTAATAAAAACTTAATGAAACCCAGAAAGTTATATAAAATTATTTTAACAATTAACCATATTGTTAAAACATTTCATTATTTAAAAAGATTCGACAGACAACTATACCTGGAACACAGGAAATCTCTGTGTGAGGATTACCATCGTTTAACCGCTGGGGTTGGGATCTTGGAAAATATGCATCTTAGGCTTCGACTAAAAATATAATTTATTTTATAATGCCGATCTGTGCAAAACTAAAAGTTCTTAATCCCGTGGGGGGGAAATTCCTGCAACACGCTTTAGTGGATACAGGAAACAACTTTAGGTCCCTTATTTCTAAAGAAATCTTAGATGATAATAAAATCACATTCACCCCTGCCAATCTTAGCGCTCTGTCTGTAGATTTAAAACCAGTAAATATCATAGGACACGTAAACTTAAAATTCAGCTTTAATGGATCAGATAAAATATTCGAAGAAACATTTTACATCCCTGAAACGACGTCTAAAATTATAAATCTAGGATATGAATTTCTCAAAGTTAATCGAATTAATTTGTTACTAGATAAGTTCTCATTTGAGCTCCCCACTGGCGAGCAAATTCCAATAGAAAATTCAACAATTAACATAGTTGAAGAGAGTAAAAACATACCCTTAATTCCTACAAACAATGTTCATACAGAACAAAACTCCCTTATCCCAGGAATAAATTGGAGTAACCAGGGGGGGACTGGGACATTAAAACAAAATAAAACATGCGTAAAATTAGCAAAGAAAACAACATTCTTGCCGGGGGGGAATACAACGGTAATAACAATACCTACCCACCAAAAAAATAGGAAGCTGTATATATCCCCAAATAATTCTAAAATGACAAGCCATAACGGTTTGATGCTTATGGAGGGTATTTATAATGTAAACGAGAAGGGAGAATGTTGGGTAAATTTTGTTAATTTAGCAGGAAAAAATATTACCTTACTGAATAACGTTAAAGTTGGATATTGTTTTGAATTTGAATCGGATTCCCCAAATTCCTGCAATAAAAATATTAATCAAATAAATGAATTGTCAGGAACTACACTTCTTAAAAGAATTAAATTCATTAAAGAAAAATTAGACTTAGAAAATAGCGATCTTATCAAAAATAACCCAGGGATGAAGGAAAAGGTAGTAAAATTATGCCTTGATCATTTCGATATATTTTCGGTTGACGATGCCGATATCGGTAACTGCGATCTCTTACAGTATAAAATAGACTTGATCCCCGGGGCTAAACCTACTAAGGCTAGAAACATTCAATTAAACCCATTGTACGAAGCCAAATTAAAAGAACAAATTGAAAACTGGTTAAGGGGGGGCGTCATTGAGGAGGGCTACAGCGAGTGGTCCTCCCCGATCTTTGCGGTAAAGAAAAAACCAACGGCTGGGGGGGAAGGTAAACTTAGGTTCGTAATCGATTTTCGTGCGCTTAATAGTGTAACACGAAAAATTAACTGGCCCCTTCCCTTGATTTCTAGTAATTTAGAAAAATTAGGCACTGGCAATGTATTTAGCACCCTCGATTTGACTAGCGCCTTCCATGCGCTAGCCATTTCGGAGGAAAGTAAACACTTGACAGCGTTCACAGCCCTTAACCGGCAGTATCTTTTCAAGAAACTGCCGTTCGGACTGTGTAACGCGCCAAGTGTTTTCTGCCATTTGATGGACAGAGTCCTAACCCTTATCCCTGGCTTGTAAGAATTTATAATTTCTTACCTTGATGATCTTATTATATTCTCAAAGAATGTTGAGGAACATCTGAAGCATCTCAGAAAACTCTTCGGAGTCCTAAAAATAGCAAAACTTAAGTTAAATCTAGCCAAATGTAAATTTTTCACATCTGAATGTACATATTTAGGTCATATAGTCAGTTCCCAAGGACTTAAAATGAACCCCGCATATTTAGAACAGATTAAAAATTGGAGCAGGCCCAGGACAGGCAAGGAACTCCAGCGTTTCCTGGGCTTCTCCAATTATTATAGGGCCTATTTCCCATCCTATGCAAAAAACTCTTGTACCCTAGATGAACACAGAAACGATAAAGTTATCGAATGGACCGATTCCCTATCAAAAGATTGGGAAAATTTTATAAATATGTTCTCAAATTCTATAAGTAAAGGCTATCCCCAGTGGGATAACCCAAACCCCTTTATAGTAGATGTAGATTTTTCTACAAGTTATTTCGCTGGAATTCTCAGCCAAAAACAGGGGGGTGAAGAAAGAATTATTGGAATATGTTCCAAAAAATGTAACGGGGCAGAGAAAAATTATCCAAGTTATAAAGGCGAATTAGCATGCCTAGTATTTGTTCTTAAAACCTTTCTTCATTATTTAAGATTTAGAAACTTTATTGTACGTACAGATTCGATTTCCTTAGTTCATTACAAAAAATGGCAAAAAGGAACAATAAATGGTGTAACTCTGAGATGGATTTTCTTTATCCAAAGTTTTGACTTTACAGTAATTCATAGGAAGGGTAGGGACCATTGCAATGCCGACAATCTATCTAGAGGGCAATTTTTATGCAAAGAACATAAGGAAACAGATTGTGAAAAATGTACTAGTTCATTTACCTTGGATCCTTATGAACAGGATTGCCCCTACCAAGACCAGATTTTTGAGTTACATGCGGCGTCGGAAGTCGGTGTGCACAATGCCTGGCAATCTGAAACACAAAAAGATCAAGTATTATCTGACATTCGTAGGTGGATATTCGAGAAAAAGAAGTTGTCGAGTTTTGAAAGAGCAGAACTAACCGGCCGGAAAGAGGTCCTTTTTAAATTAATAGAACATTTATACGTTATGGAAGGACTTCTAATATTTAGACAACCTCTTAGCAATGGAACATTCATTGAAAGACCCGTCGTACCCATTGGATTATATAATAAAGTTTTTGAATTAGCACATAATAATATTATAGGTCACAAGGGGGTTAACGAAACAATACGCAAGATAAATGAAAGATTCTTCCTTATAGGAATTAATAAGTTTGTTGAATCACGCATTAAAAATTGTATCACCTGCCTAAGAAAAATAGGACAGGTACCTAAACATAAACAACCCATCACCCATTCAGCCATTAGTCACGAGATTTTTGGCCAGGTATCGGTAGACCTTATCGGTCCTTTAACCCCTAACTACTTTCAAGGACAACATGTCCGCTACATATTTATCCTAGTTGACCTATTCTCTAGGTACATAATCGCCCACCCCATCAAAGACGCCACTGTGGAAAGCACGGTGAAAGTTATCCTTGAACAGGTGGTACCCACCTACGGCTTATTTCGGTCATTGAGGAGTGACAGGGGAACAAATTTTACTGGGGAAGTTTTCAAAAAAGTTATGGATGAATTAGGTATCGAAACTAAACTTATTCCCCCAAGAAACCCTAATAGTAACCCATGTGAAAGGCATAATCAAAGCATTTATGCAGGTCTAAGATCTGATGACCGATTCGAAAGTAAAGACTGGGCAAGAAAATTAGCTTTGACCACTTTTGTAATTAACTCTAGTACGTCTAGAAGAACGGGGTATACGCCATATTACCTTATGTTCGGCAGACAACCAACTCTTAATCTCGATTTCTTTTCACCAATCCTGCAGAACAGGCAAGACATTGATTGCAGGTCTTACTTAAACTACCTAAAAAATTTGGAAGAAATTATTGCACAGGTTTCCAAAAAATCTAAAATCTATTTAGAGTTTCAAAATAAATCTAGAAAGGCTTCATCTCCCATTTTCGTTAACGACGTATGCTTTGCTTTTTTTAACCTAGTCAAGATAGGGGTCAGTAAAAAATTGCAATCTTTCTATGGGGGTCCTTTTATTGTAACAAAAAAATTCTCAGAGGCCCTTTTTGAACTCAGTCCCTTTGGGTCAAATCCAATAAAAACTAACCAAGTTGTTAGTAGAGATAAAATACGAAAAATAGATTCTAAGGTAGAATTATTGGGGGAAACACTTTCCTTTAACGTCTTTCCAATCGAGGAAATTGTCCCGTCTGAGGAAATAACATTGACCATAGATAATACCGGACAAACCGAAATAAACGATAATAAAGGTATAGAAAACGACGATTTTACCTACCTAGATAACGATAGTGATGAATTTATCGAAGAAAACCCTGAAATTAGTCAGGACGTACCCCAAGGGGAGGTGGATTGTGATGGGGGAGGGGATATAATGAAAAAAAACTCACCTTTTGAGCCACAGCCCAAAGACCAAGAACCCCCTGGCGCAGATCGGTCATCCGGTCCTAACATCCACGTCGAAAATAGTTTCTTAGAAGAAACTGTCCCGTCCGAGGCTTCTTTCTTTGCACAACGACCCAAACAATCCAGCCCTGAAAAGGTTATTAATGTTAACAAACAAAGCATAGTACCCAAATATATATTAGAAGAAGAAAGAAAAACTAGGTCACAAGGGGGGGATAACCGCATACACGTCCAAATCGGACTGCATAACCCAATTAAAAGGAAGAAATAAAATGTATATAAAATGTATAATTATATAAAACAAAGGTGGCAAATGTATATAGCTTAATCTACGTATGTGTAATAATGAAAATAAACAAAAAAATATATATGTTAAAACTAACTAATTAACATATTTCAGAGAAAAACAAGAAGCATAAAAATAAAATGCAGCATCATTTGGCAAAGGCACCAGGAGCTCGAGGTAAATTTATTTTGGGATTCTTGGGGCTTTTTATTATTTTGGCAAAATCAAATGCGTCCGAAATAATACAAATAGATGCGACTCAATGTGTAGCAAACGAAAACCCGCGTTTGAAAATCTCTGAATGCGCTGCGTTTCTTAATATTACTAATATTGAACAAAAACAATTTCACCTACTTCAAAAGGTTGAAAGAAAAATTATACCTGGAATTCGTTGTCACCTCCGAACCAGTACTCATTACTGGTATTGTGGCAGATATAGCCACATCCACCTCGCTGCTCCAGCACTTGTGGAGATACCGAGCCTCGTAACTTATGAAGACTGTTACACCATGTCCAAAACTAAAATATTTAACTTTGAAGGAAAATCAGTCTCAGTGTATGAACACCAGATGTCATACACGCGTTTCCTGGTAAACGGGACGCTTACTTACCCTAACGACCTCCTTAACGGCATCGACCCCGCCTGCGAGGGACACGGCGTAACCATTAACGGCATTTTTATCCCTGGGACATTTGAGGAAAAACAAATAGGGGTCCAGGCTGAGCCTGTTGAATTATTACAAACAAAAGCGGGCTGTTACCTGGGCAGTCACTGGGTGGGAAACAATTGTCTAGATCACAATCTTAGAATAGGCTACGATAGAATTATCTCGGATGATAAATCTGATAACGCACAAAAATTCACTTCTCCTTGGCGAACGGTAGACATCTTTAATATTTCATTGTTTACATTTGAAGGAGAACAGGGTGACCAAAAATATCTAGTGATCGATCCCCAAATTACGCTAGCATTAGAACTTAAACATAAAAAACATTTTGAAAATCTAATTCCTGAATTATCTTATTACAAAACTAATATTGATAACTTAATGGTATGGTTCACAAACTCTGTAAAACCATATTTCCAACTTTTAAACGCTAAGGAAAAAGATGACATGTTACCACTAGAGATTTTTTATTCCTACCAACAATATAGTAAATTAATCGTCCCCGAAACTCGCTGTTTACAGAACCACTTTCTGTCTAAAAGTAGTATTCAGACCCATCGTAAAAAATTAGTTAGGGTGCTCGGTGAACTGGATCTGGTAATACAGTGCGATAACCTTAAAATCAATGTTTCTCTGGGAGAAAATTTACCCTGTTTTGTGGATCATTTCTCGGTTTCAATCAATAATAAGACTATGGGGATATCACCGTTTTCACGCAGATTGGTTAACACCACCCATTTAACTCCGACCAAATGTTCCGAAAATCCAATTTTCTTACATTTGTACCAAGGAAAATTCCTTGGGAATCAAGGGCAGGGTATGCAAATATTAAATGTAAACCAATATCTTATGGATAAACCGATTAGCCTATTTCTTTATCATTCTTGGCAAAGCCTAGAAAAAACTAATTTCTCAGAAAGTGCCGAGGAATTATACCTCAGCCAACTTGCCGCGGACTCCAATAATTTTGAAGTAAAAATAACCGACTCCTGGTTTATTCAAACGTATCATAAGGTGGTTGATTTTCTATCTAGTACTTGGTATCATATAGTGCTTGTAGTAGCAGCCATCCTTACAGGAATAGGGTCGTTATTATGCGTCGTTTTTATCATCTATATATTAGCCTGCACCAAAATTCACGCGTACAAAGCAGGAGGTACGAGTGAAACACACGAATTACGGGATTTTACAAATAATGGGGAAAACTAATCTCCAAAAAACGGACGACCTGTAAACAGACATATATACCTATAAGATTGTCGTCCCTAAAGGTCGTCTTTGTAAAAATATTTCCTTATTCGGTATAAGGAATTAATGACCCTTAATTTTAAGTTTATTATTTTTATTTTAGGATATCCCAGGCGGAATTTTTCAAGGGGTTTCCACCACTCCCATGGGGCCGGTCACCCTTCATACCGTCGAGGATATGAAGAGGCACCCTTCTACAATGAAGAGGACTATTATTACGACAGCAATCATGGCTATCCCCAGGGCGGCCATGAGGAAGCCTACTATGAACCTGACGAGAACAGGTATCATACCCAGCCTCGAGTAAAACCGCCACGCAACCCTGAAAACCTCAGTGAACTTCAGTGTGTCTCAAAATCGATCCACGTCTATCGCACCGCGGGAAAAGATGTTCCAAAGGAACTCCTTGAATTGCAAGAAAAATTGCGGCAGGCTAAAAATTTAGAGGCCAACGAATATCCCGATAAAGCCAGGCCTGGGGCCAGGCCTCTAATGGAACAAAATAGGATACCTAGGGGAGGGGAACCGCAAAAAAATCGGGTGGAATCGCCACCAAAACGTAGTGCCTCACCTGAACTAGAGGTAGTCGCCGTAAAATCAGCCCCAAAAGCGGTAGAAAAACGTCCGCCAACACCAACAGGCAGCGGCGGCCCAGCAGCCAAGAAGGCTAAGGTGGAAACTCAACCGCCTCCATTACCCCCTAAAAAGAAAGAGACATTAGCAGAAAGCAAAATTGAGCCTAAAGCTTTTTGGGTGACTGCTGAGGAATGGAAAAAAGTCCTATCCTCCACCGTAAAAGAAGCAATAGAAGAAGCTCTTCTCCCCTTCCAGAGAAGCCTGGAATCTAAAATTGCTAGCAATGCTTCATTTGTTGAGAAAGCATATATACAACATGGCAAGCGCCTTATTGAAATTTCCGCAGAATTACTGCGGAACCGCAAAACTTTGCGCGAAAAAATTCGCACTGTCTCTGAGGACTCGACCGTCGAGTTAAAATCACGAATGACCACTGTTATTGAGGCCACTAGTCGATTGTTGGACCAAAACTCTGACAGGGTAATTAAATATATTAATACTCGTTGTAATATTATAAATGTACCTGGGCAGAATGTGGCGACCATAGAGGCATCCCTTCCCGCTGAGGACGTACCCCGGCCAGATGATGATGGAGTTGAGCTGATTTCCCACTATGGCGGTTCTGAGTGCTCTGATGAGTACAGGCCCACCGATAGAGAAGGCAATCCCGAGGTCCTTGATCCTGCAGAGGAAAACAGTGACACAGAGCTCGATGCTCAAATCAGTGAGCTCTTTCCATCTGGAATTAATCTGCCTGTTAATCCGCAGGCTGGCGCTGTCTCTGAAGACCCAGTGGCCACGGCTCCCTGCGGGGCGTGTTGGCCCTCCAGAATGCTGTTGCTCCAGAGCTTCCAGCAGCTCCAGAAGATCCTACTCCCTCAGAACCCAATCCTGTTGATATCGTAAGGAGGGCTATGGCCGCAATCGAAGAACCTCTGAGTACAACAGCAACCCGCAGAAGCAGGCGTGCAGGTCAACTGTGAGGGAATATTTCATATTCCCTCAGAAGGAGGCGAGTGTGGTATTCTCCATTC
Organism: Acartia tonsa; assembly: GCF_053477335.1. NCBI lineage: Eukaryota > Metazoa > Arthropoda > Copepoda > Calanoida > Acartiidae > Acartia > Acartia tonsa. Next base: position 36,106,817 of record NC_137269.1, on the reverse strand, counting down.
AAGTTTGTGCATCTCCATCCCTGTCCACATTCCTATACTTCTCTGGCTGAGTCAGACCTCCACTTGTAACCGCCACTATACTCCATCCTGCTGTGTTGAGGGACTAGTTGATTTTATGTAGGCCTTGTGAGAACATCTCTCCACCAGCTTACACTTGGTAGACTGTATACCTATATGCTAGGTTGTCGACAGTCTTAGTCCCATATTCCTGTGCACGTGGTTTTCTGTCCTGTACAGAAAACGAGACGTCCAAGCCTCTAGTTGATATTATATTTAAATATATCCTATAATAATAATCCCATTAATCTGCCTATTCTAACCAGTTTGATTGCTTAATAAATATTGTATTTTTTAGAAATACCTTTGTTATATTATTGATATTTAATTGTATCGAAGCTACTCTATACTCGTACTCCGGTCTGTCTGTACATCCCCTCATACGTCAATATAATAGATTTGAAATCTGCATAAAATTTTAAGGATTTTTTATAAAATTAGTTTTTTATATAATTCTTTATTTAAAGGCGCAAATACAAATTAAGTTAAATAATTTTGAGATCTATGATTGGTGGATTGAAAACTATCTGCGCTCTGATTGGAGAAGCTTAAGTGACGTACATCATTCAACCAATTAGAGCGTAGGTAGTTTCCAATCCAGCTATCCTATTGGTCAAAAATTATTAACTTAAATCGTATTTGCGCCTTTAAATAAAGAATTATATAAAAAACGAATTTTATAAAAAATCCTTAAAATTTTATGCAGATTTCAAATCTATTATATTGATTAAAAATCTTTAAAACTTTTATAGTCTAATGCCTAATTCTATTATTATTATTATGTGATTTTGTTTAAAACAAAGCTTTTCTTTATTTACGGTTGTTCAAGTATGTTCTTAAACAGTATACTGTATTTTAGAAGCTTTGCAAAAAAATTCTTACAATTTTGATAAGACTTATGCATTTATATTTTGCTTAGTATTCAGTTTTAAAGTTAGTTTGTCCTTCCATTTCGCTTTTATGGATGTTGTCATTCTTATTTGTTTAAGAAGAAAACTAGACTTTTTCAATATCATGCAAGAACAAACCTAGATCGAGTTTTTTGGGGATTTGTATGATTCCTAATTTTTGTTTTTTTAGAATTGTATTGATATATGTATTGCCTTATGAAAATATATTATCTACTTTTACTTAATTTTAATATAAATACCAATCAAATAAAAACTTAATTTTAAATATTTTTTCTTCTTTTGTCATCCTTATATAAAGAAAAACAATGTCTTGTCTGTGTGTACCTAATCGGATTTTGCTAACTGCTGAAAAGAATGTTTTCATAGCGCCAATTAGGACGTTTGACCCCACTATAAAAAGCTTAGGTAATGACCTTTTAGCCCATGAAAATCTTTGGACGATGGAGGACGTGTACGCAGAGCTGGCCGCGCATATGTTCAACAAGGCAGATTCGAATTGCGTCGATAAATTACCGTGGGTCTATGACTTGGGCCTACTAAATCTGACCTAAGCCCATCTGTAGGTGAGATGGACTAATGAAACTTGCTGGAGATACTATCAGATACCTAGTAAAAACACTAGAAAAGACTAAAGCTCTCTATCCCAGCTGACTTGGCTGTAGTACTCCGCCAAAGTGGACCGTGGTAGATTTTAAGATGTCAAAAACGTCAAAAATCCTAAAAATTTCTCGGTTCTTGACTTCAGGGGCCCATATGGAACCTTGAAAGGTATAAAACGTTGTTCTAGCTTAACTGTGGCCCAAATGAGAGCCACCGTGTCAAAGGGTAGCTTTAAAGATAGGTTAATTTGGATCCTGCTGTTACTCACTCCTTAAGGAGATGTGGCCTCCCAGAAGCCCCGATCTTAATCCAATGGACTTTTGGGCCTGGAGCGCCATTAAAGCATGAACCAATAGACGCGCCCATACCAAAAAGACCTCTCTCATTGCTCCTATCATGGAGAACTTCGCCTGCTTGAACAGTGACATTGTGACCAGGGTCGGCGGGCGGTTCAGGGGGCGGGTAGAGGTGGTGATTGAGGCTGGCAGCGATTTTATTAAATAATCTAATAGTCATATACCTAGGTTGCTTCCCAGTTTTTAAAATTCTATAAAATCTTTAAAATTGACGATTTTACGTTAATTTGTTTAAAAATAAGAAAAAGTCCGGATTTATGTGGTGCACCCTGTATAACGATTTTGTGGGAGAATATAACTATAATGTTTTAATCTTTTATCTAAAGTTAAGCTAAAGCAGGGATGATAGATAACTTCAAATAGAATTGAAGACTTTTAAAGAAGGAAATCAATGTTGTGGGGTATCCGTATATGCAAAGAAGAAAGGGGGGGGGGGGGTTAAAATATGGTGACTTGTGCCACGCCATACCAGCAATTTTATTTTGGGCGCTACTCCCTTAGTTTTAGAGATAATTGGGTAAAATCTTTTGGGTTGTGTCACTAATTACCCCAAATTTTGGTATCTTTCAAAAAAACAGCGGCGGGACCGCCGGCCCCCGCCAACAAAATTTTTTAAAGACAATGTTGTTTTTTTTGGCAGCGAACGGCGGTTCCGCCACCGTTTTTTTAAAGATACCTAAACTTTGGGTAATTATTGACACCCTATAAAGATTTGGATCCAATATCTTCAAAAGCATAGGAAAAGCACTGATTTTAAGATATACCTTGTGATAAACGAGAATTTGAAAAAATTGAAAGTCCCCCGCAGGGTTGGATATAAATGAAAAAAATCGGCGGGAAATTTTTTTGAAGGGGGCGGCGGAAAATGGCGGCGAAAGGCGGCAGTGGCGGTCCCACCGCAGTTTTTTTTGAAAGATACCTAAACTTGGGGTAATTATTGACACCCTATGAAGATTTGGATACAATATCTTCAAAAGTTGGTATAAAGGAAATGAAATAAAAATATTTTCGGCGGCGGAAAATGGTGGCGAACGGCAGTCCCGCCACCGTTTTTTTTTTTAAGATACCTAAACTTGGAGTAATAAGTGACACCCTATAAAGATTTGGATACAATATATTCAAAAGCATAGATGAAGCACTAGTTTTAAGATATACCTTGTGATAAACGCAGGGTTGGTTATAAGGGAAAAAATTTTTGAAAAAAATAACATGGTCTCAAATGATTCCAAATTGCCTAATTCGACGAGAAACGCATTAAAAAAATTGGGCGGTGGCGAACCAAAACTTGGGGTAATTAGTGGTACAACCAAAAAGATTTTACCCAATTGGGGTGTCACAAGTAACCACAATTTACCCCCCCCCCCTTTTATTGTTAAGATATCTTCCTAATACTCACTTTGTTTGTCTGTCCGTTGATGATACTCTTTTCTTATTCATGAGACTGGCTATTATGCATGATATCATCCTTGTTTATTTATGATGCTTCAAAGCACAAATAATCATTTCCTACTTCTAAAGAGCAGTCCAATATCGTCATGGGTGTTTTATTGTCAATTATGTTTTATTTTCAGAAAAGGACATTACTTACAATCAAGTGTTTTTTTCATTGGTGAACCTGAGTATTTTTAATGAAAATTCTCTGTTTATGTTTAATATAGTTATATCTACTAAAAAAATTAAGTTTAGCCGTTGTTTTGTATAGAAAAACTTTGAAATGTTAAGCTTTTTTGGCGCAATATCATCTAATTTTGTTAGTTGTGAAAGATTATTAATAAAACAGTTTGAACTCAACAAAACATTTGATGATATTTCATTATTTCATATTTTTTTCACATAGAACCATGGTAAAACTTATATAGTCTATATTAAGCATAAACCTAAAATATTCAAATAAAATACTAAGGTTCAATGCTGAAAGGTGCTTTAAATCACTTGCTCTTGTTCATGTATAGTCCCCTTTCAGCCTTTTGCCTTAGGAGACAAGAAAATCACATTTCCCCTATCCATGTCTAACGGACCGACGGACAATTGGAATTATATTGAAGCTTTGCTACTAAAAACATAACAATCATAAAAAAACTAAATACAATAAATGTAAACAAAATTTATTCACTTGATGAAAAACTAAAACATTACCTAACTGATTTTATTTTTAACAATAAAAAAAACATACATGACAATGATAGGACTAGATAACAAAACATATGGGGGGGGGGGGGTGGTCACTAATGCCGTTTTGCCATATGTTAGTCATGTGTTCTAATACTTGAACACTATTAAATACAAAAAAATTGCATTGTAGTTGTTTTAATGGGGTATAATGAGGAATATTTAAGTAACATCAGCTTAACGGAAGCTTGCAAGAAATAAAACGTTCAAAAAGAAAATAAGAATTTTAGGCTTTGTTCCTACATTATCTAGAAAAGCTATAAATCACCCTTCCCCCGCCCCCTAACAAAAATACAAAAAAATAGATGTTTGAGATTTAAAGAAGTAGTGAAATTTTAAATTAAAAAGGGGGTGGCGGGTGTGACACTTTTTGAAACCAAAATAAAAGTCTAAGGAAAACAACTTATAAAAAAGTGTCAGCACTGAAATTTGGCATGGCAGTTGCTTTATAGAGGTGCAATGTGGAATCGCCGTTTTTCGCCGATTTCTTTTTGTCTTTTTTTTATTCAAATTAAGCAACTTAAAATTATTTGACACAACTTTTTCGAAAAAAATTTCCTTATATTTTTACTTTAAAATATTTGAATATTATAAGTGTAAACTGGAAATAAATTTCTATTGAAAAAAAAGCAACCATCTCGTAATCAGTGTGCAAATGGCACTTAGAATCCGTGTTTCGTTATAAACTTGGCATAGTATTTTTAAAAAAATAAGGGCTAATGGCTGGCACCACAGTGCTATTTTTAGTGCAATTCGTCACAAGTCACATTTACATAATATACTCTTGGCTGCTCCAAGCAAGGAAAGTGGTTGGTATCAGAAATCTAACATTTAACATGAAATAATAAACCGTTACCCGTTACTTTTCAAACTTTTGTTCGATTTAGGGAAATTTGGACACTGATTACGAGAAGGTTGCATCCCCCCCCACCCTATTTTAATTGAATTAATTCTAGGTGCGCGAAAAAAAGATAATTTTGTTTTGTCACGAAATATGTATGAATAATGTTTAATCTCTATCAAAAGTTTGCAACATAGTTAAAATCACTGGACATACCAAAAAAAATTCATGTCGCGTGTATTTTTTTTTCAAGCGCTGCAAACCGAAACTGTAAGGATAGGCTTGTGCAATATAACATGCCCAGTTGTTTGATAAGGTTGTTTGATAACATTTTAACACAGCTCCTGCTGCCATAATCGGCTACGTCCCACTTCCGCTCCGGGCAGTCTGTCAAAGTCCCACTCGTGTACAGGAATAATGCTGTTGCTGACAACAATACACTCATCAGCCTCCTACGCCAATGTTGTCGTGGGTTGTGAAATGGATTTTTATTGTCTATAGGCCAGGTAACTCCGTTCAGGGCCATCATGGTTTAACTGGCCTTGGCCACACTAGAGAATGGGACATTCACATAACATCTTGGATAGTGCTTGTTCGTTTCAACATTTCCTGTTACAACAAATTAGATGTTATTTGTATAGGTACAACTTAAAGGGCGAATATAGGTTCGATATGATATGAGCTTATATGAAAGGTGCCATTTCATACTTTTAGAATATCCATGCCAAATTTAAAAATTCAAAAAAATCCTTAAGTAGATTTTGCAATTTTCTGTTTCAATTGAACATATGATAAATCAGATTGACGACAAACCGTTTATTTTAGCCCTTTACAAGACTTTTTTTTACTATTTTGCTTAAGTTTGATTGACTATTACATTGGCACGCACCTTAAAAGATAATTTAAATGTTTATTATTTTAGATTATATACTAGTTTATTTAATTTTTAAAAAGCATAAAAATAATTTGCGTAGAAGGGCGTCAGGACTATTGACTAGGGTAAATAATACGTCTTAAAGTTTATTTTCTGTACAGAGATCTTTGATTAATTCATGATGGTATAAACATCCCTGATTACGCATTTTCAACACACACACACACACGACCACAAAAACAGGGATTTGAAATCATTCTTCCTCCAAGAAAATTTTATTGATTATTTTTTATTTTACTTTTTACATTATTTGATGTTTTTTTAACTTTTAAATATTTTACTTTATATATTTTGTATGAAGGTAGAAGGAGGGTATATTTACCCCTGATTAATTCCCGAAACCTTTTTCTCATTTATTTGTACTGCAAAATAACAACAGTATTTAGGCACGCATCCTGTTATTAATATGGGTATTTGAATATGGGTATAAGAAATGTTTCGAGTCGCCGTCGAGATCTCCTTTGACGCATTTTTAATTTGTGCTACTATTGTGTGACTTCGCTGCATACTCTGCTACGATATCGATGGCGACCTCGCATGCTACCTTTTGCTTGAAAGGACGATTTTCCAACGTTGTTCGCCAAAAAATTAGGTGTTAATTCATGGCGAATGGAATTCGAGGTAGCATAGGACTCGGTACATATATTGCACGAGCTCGAAGGCGACTCTACGGAGAAATGTCTTGCTGGGGAGAAGCTACACTGTAAATGAGAACTATAACGGTTCAGTGGTTAGCAAGATCCTTCGGTACACCTAGACATACACAAATCCTGGTGACCCCTAAAATGGTGGGTCCGGCTCTCTGGCATATCTCAAATTTGGCGAACTTAAAATTTTGCAACGCCTTAGAAGAAATAAATTAATTTATATTTAGAATATATACATTCTGTATTAAAATGCAATTAAAATTATCAAGAAATTTAACTTTGTATAACAAAAATATCAATTTGATTTTAAAGATTAGCGATGACATCGCAGACAACTTCGTATGAAACTAATGTAAAAATTCGAGTTACATCTAGGATGTACGTCATGACACTTTTTTTTAGTAGTGAAGCTACTCTATTTCCAAAATGTCCATCTATACTTAACTTTGTCATAAATGGAGTAGGGGAAAGGTGATTTTCTCAGCTACTATTCAAGATAGAATCCTGAAACTTCTTGACACCATTCATATAATCATTTTTGAAAACAATGGCAGTTGTAGGTAGCTTTATCACTTACTTTTTTGAATGGGGAGGAGGGGGCGGGCATTGAACGCTTCCTTTAACCTTTTATATCATCACCTATTACAGCAAGAAGGTTGTGTGCATATTCCCTGGTTGTTAAAAAATTTCCGACCGTAAGTCGTTACCTTGATAAAACAAACAAATAAACTATTAGGAAACCATTGTTTTAGAGTTCCTCAGGTGTTTTCTATCTAATTTTATGTGTGTGAAAATTTTTTAAAAGGTATGACACACAAACAACTGAGAGTCCACATCTCCATCCTTGGGGTTACAGGATGAAAACAAACAAGGCAGGATCATACAGGTGAAGAACAAAAATATTTGTTTTTACTTAAACAAAGCAATTTAAATTACCAATATATTAAAAGATCCTATAGTAGTCCATCTCAATTTATAAAATATAGGTTTTAAAGTCATTTTCAGGTTTTGGGTATGACCTGCATAAAATTTTAAATGGCTCCTATGAAAGCAATTTTAGACTAAGATAATTCTATTTTTAAACTATAAGCTTAAACTAACATGTTAACATGACATATTAAATTGCCGCTATTTTCCCGCCAACCGCCAACTGCAGTGGCAAAAAGCTTCCAAGTACACCACTGAAGTTTATATTTTGAGAATTCTAATACAAAATAAACTTTTTTTTTGGAAAAATAGCTCTTCCACCCTCAAAAATAAAGAAAACTACAGCAGCTTAAAATCTTTAGAAAGGACCTAACGAGGATGACAACATCCATAAGTGGCGTGGCACAAAAATCGTGGATGGGAATACATACAAGTAGAATGAAAGAGTATTCTTTAAAATCAAGAAAAGATTCACTGGAAAAAATAAACACAAAACCTTATTTTATTTTGTATGATGATTGACATACCAACGGTCAAAGTAAATTACATGCTGGATTTAATTTAGATATCCATAACTAAAAAAGATTTGAAAATCGGACCATAAACACCAAAGTTATGGTGAAAAATTTAAAAAATACAAATATAGCCTAAAACCTGCTAAAAAGCAGTCCGACCGCCATGAATGTGTTAAAGTTAATTATGCTCGTTAGTGATGGAAATGTTGACAAAAAGTTTCAGCCTTCTATCTGTCATAGGAGCCGAGAAAATCACGTTCCCCCCACTTTGTCTCTAACTGACATACAGACATTTTGAATTATAGAGTAGCTTCGCTACTAAAAACAAAGTTTGTTGAGTAAAAGGGTAGGAAATACAGAAATTCTTTATAAAACAAACACTTTTTTAGACGGACTAAAAGAAATTTTAAATTATAGAGTAAATTGCAAACAAATAAAAGATTCATTTTTCAGCTTAATTTATTCCTGCATACATTTTAAAAAAAAAAGCTTTTCTATAATTTTGGTCGGTCCATCCGCCCGTACGTCCGTCCATACGAATTAGGAAGTGTAGCAACTCTACCAAGAAAGTCTGTACGTTCATTCAAAACATGCTGATTTGTAACTTTTTGACAACATATTTGTATGATATAATCATTAAAATCGACATTTTAGAATTGTCCTATCAATTTCGAATTTTGCATGATGATTCCTATGACAGTTAGGCACAATTTAGAACAGTTTTTACGAATAAGAAAGCGTAGCAACTCTATATTATCTATCAGAAAGTCAGTAACTCCATTAAAAGATGCTGTTTATCCTTTTCATCTGGTTTTGGAATAATAATTCCTAGAAAAATAAGTTAAAGTATTATAAGCAAGGCATCTCTATAATCAAATCCTAAATATGAAAGTATGTCCTTTTACTGTTTCCTATATTTATGCAATTTTACAAAAAATGTATGTACAATTTTGTTTAGACTTAGAAATTAATGTTCATGATTTATTGTTTGACTGTCCTTCCTTCTGATTTTAGAGCTTTGCTTTTATGGATGTTGTCATCCTCGTTTTACTTTAAAGTGAGCACATTTTATATTCTGCGAATAAATTGACGCTTAAGCTAAAGTCACTCGTTACTGTTGAAATGAAAGATAATCAGAAATAAAATATGATTACATATATAAAAAATCAATATTTTTTTATATTTTTATTCTCAAAACTATTTAATTATTGGTGGTGAATTAACCACTTTTTGGTACGCCCCCCTTGAAACGCCTCTATTATTCTACATTCAAATGATAATAGTACACAAGGTTATTAGGTACATTGTTGTATTATTTTTTTAAAGGAAAAAATAAATTTATTTTTAAAAGATAATTTAATAACAACCTTTCGAGATTATATTAATCAATAATAATTTTTAGATTTTTTTATTTAATTAAATTCTTTGAAATTTTGACGATAGTTCTCAGTGAGTAAACATACAAAATGAATGTTGTTATACATTTTTGACTCTAAACAAATGCTTTAGTTAAGACAAATTAGTTGTACCAAATAAATTTTTTAGTAGAAGAACTACTCTATAACTCAAAATTTTAATGTGTTCGTCTGTAAGAATTGGTATTTGAAAAAGCTAAAGATTTTAACTGCTTTATAATAAAGATGGCTAAATTTTTATGGAAAAATTATGGTTTTCCTCAAAGGGACTAGTTGAGCAAAGAACACCGCCTACAGTCTAAATCACAAATAAATTGAAAAAAATGAATCCTGAAATTTTTAAAGTGAAGCTTCTCTATAATCATGGTCGATCGGTCAGTCTGTCTGTCCGGCCATGACGGTTAGCTCATTTTGTTAATTTAGACATTTTTTCTTATCAATTAAGAATTTTGTATGTTGATTCCTATATAAGTCAAGTACGATTTAGGAAGCATAGCATCTGTTAAGTAAATGTTACTAGAATTTCTGTATGTCCATTTAAAACATGTTAATTTTAAAGTTTTTTTTGCGATAGTTGGCGATAATTGGAATAATGATTCCTAAGACAATATTGTACAGTGTTATAACCGAAGCTTCTCTATAATTAAGTCCTAAAAATGTAAGTATGTCCTTAAACAGTATCCTGTATTTAAGCAGTTTTACACTCTACAAATGTTGATGTGCGTTTGACCTACCACTTCAGATCTTTGCATTTATGGATGTTGTCTATCTTGTTATAATTTCATAAAATCATAATGTTATTATAATTTATTGTATATGCACAAATTTATATCCAATAATATTAACCGTACCTAACCTCTCTGGGACCTTAACCCTGCCAGGCTTATTCAATATTTCCTAAACTAATCTAACTCAACCTAACCTAACCTAACCCCTGGGAAGGGGGGTAAACCCTGGAGGGTTTCTGTTAAAACTAACATAACTAAACCTAACCTAACCTAATTTTACTGAGCCAAACTGAATCTAACCCCTGCGGAGGGTTCAAACCCATTAGTCTACTAAATATTATCTGACCTTACCTAAACCCTGCAGGGAGCCCTAATCCTGCGAAGCTATCCTAACCACTGCAGGGGACCCTTACCCTTTTGGGATACTCAATATTAATTAAACTACCCTAACCTTACCTAATTGAATCTAAAATAGCCTGACTCCTGGAGGCAGCTCTAACCCTGCAGGGTTACCCAAGATTATCTTACTAAACCTACCCTACCTAACCCTAACCTAACGGGTCTACTCAATATTACCTAACATAACCTAGCCTAGCTTAGCCTAACCTAATCTGACTTAATCTATCCTAACCTAACCCCTACGGATGCTCTAACCCTTCAAGGGTACTTAACGTTACCTAAACTAACTTAACATAGCCTAACCTAACCTAACCCAACCAATGTGGAGGGCCCTAACTCTGCGGGACAACTCAATATAACCTAACCTAATTTAATTTAACCTTGTTTAACCTAATCTAAACCCTGTGGGAGGCCCTGACCCTATGGGGCTACTCAATTTCATCTAAACTAACCTAACCCAATCTCTGGAGGAGGCCCTAACCCTGTGGAGCTACTTAATTTTACCTAAACTAATCCCTGTGGAGAGCCCTTACCCGGTTTAACCTAACCTTACCCGTGCAGGGGGCCCTAACTCAGCGGGGCTACTAAATTTTTCTCTAACTTTACCTAACCACTATGGAGGGCCTCCGGGGCTTTAATCTGATAATTTTTCATTTTTAATATCCGAGGAAAGCTGTCTATAATACGATGCGTTAAATAATCATTACTCAGCTTTAAAAGAAATCAGATTTCAAGTCTTTAACTTCCCTTGTCCAATTGTTGAAATTTTGAAAGTTTTTTAAATCTGCCGTTTGAATCATATTGTTTGTTACATCTATAATTAAACCTTTAAAGATTTTACTTTTCTATATACCATTTCAAAATCAATTTATGATATACATTATTTAATATACAACATTCAAATATAATTTTTTTTATTTCATAAATAACATTTTCTACTTTTCATCCCTATTGTCCTTAAAGTGTTAACACAGTATAAACTTTGTACTTTCCCCCCAACTAATTTGTCTAACTACGCCTCCCACAATACAAAACTGTATAAAAAGTCGTAAGAAATTAAGACGGAAAAAACTCGAGATATTTGTCATGCACGTAATACGTGGACCCACCATTTTAGGGGTCACCCAAATCCTTACTTTTTATATAAATAAGAAATGATTATCTAAATTCTTTAATTTAAAAAAACAAATTGGTCCACCGGTTATCATGATTTTGTATATCCGTATCATAAACAGGGAGGGAGGGGACATTGGACTGTAAATTAAACTGGTGCCCAAAGTTTTAGATACATACTCCTTTATTTATGTGCTCAAAAAACTTTTATTAGACGAAGCCCAATCTTTCCTACTTTCGATTCCTATGACGTCATAAAAATGAGGGAGATGAGAGGAGAAGTGGGAAAGAAAACCCTTAAATAGAGGTGGATAATCTCTCATTTTTATGACGTCACAGGAATCAAAAGTAGGACAGATTGGGCTTTGTCCTTTTTATTATATTCTAATTGGTTGGTTAGCAGTAATGAAACACATATTTCAACCAAAAGGGATCATTTTGTTTATTATTATAAGGGATGTACATCAATTTTTCTTATACTAGCGGCCACGCCCCTAGAGGCCTCTCCCCCAAAATAGTTAAATACCTTCCGGGGACCTATGAGTAGCGGCCCTGTTAAGGAGAACCCGATCGGTTCAGCAAGATCCTTTGGTACAGACAGACAAACAAACAAACAGACATCCTCTTTATGATAAGGTTTATCTAATCCCTTTAAATAAAAGTAAAATAATTTTATTTCAATAGGACTATTCAATCATCAAATATCGGGACTTTGGTACCCAAAATTATATAACAAGGTTAGTAAAAAACTTTGGGTACTCTTGTTAAATTTTCATTGGTTGATTCTTTTAAGTATCTGATATTAGTGTCTAAACTAACCAACCAATAATTTACATCTACAGAAGATATTATTTTTGTCTATCATCAATGGGTACGTACATCAATTTACTGTCCAAAGTTTTAAATCCCGGACTTTGGACTCTAAATTATACTGGTACCCAAAATTATATAACAACAAAAAACTTTGAGTACTCTTAAATTATTAATGGTTATCCAAATTTTTCACCCAATAATTTTCATCTACACAAGGGGTAATTTTGTCTTTCATCAATGGGTACGAACATCAATTTAACGGCCATTGTCTTATCCCTTTAGATCCATCAGTAAATCTTTATCATATACACACATACATAGACACACACACACACGCACACTCACACACACACACACAAACACACACACACACAAACAATCTTTATCAAATATCTTTATTGGATAAACAAAATTAAAAACAAGGATGACAACATCCATAAGTAGCGAAGCACAAAAATCTTTTTTTTGACGGGTGGTGATGTAAAAAATCAGGATAGGGAGGGGGGGATACCGGATATGTCTACTCCTAAACTAGGATTATCCCTTTCTTTTTTTTACAAGTTTAAATACAATTCTTTTAACTTTTTCATAGGAAATTTTTATATATTTCTTTAAAATCCAGTATTTAGAGTAAGTCCTGTATGAGACTAGGTGTAAAGATATCAGCTATAAAACTTTGGGTACCAGGTGTAGTTTACAGTGAAATGTTTACTAATGGTTATAAAACTTTGGGTACCAAGTGTAATATACAGTCCAATGTTTACAAATTGTTATAATACTTTGGGTACCCAATGTAATTCAAAGTTCAATGTTTATACTAATGGTTATAAAACTTTGGGTACCAAATATAACTTACAGTCCAATGGTTACTAATGGTTATAAAAGTTTGGGTACCAATTAGTCCTGTTAATATAATTAGCCTTATTCATTACAGGTTTATTAATTGAGAGAAAATTGTCTGTAATATGATGCATTTCAGTATGGCTGATAACCGATTCTAATCTAGCGGATATTTATCGGTTGCGAAGCCATTTTTAACGTTAACTTTTCTTGCAAAAAAAAACACTTAAAATAAAGATAGGAGTCTGAAAATTGTTGTGTAGATTCCTTAAACAAATTAGAATCGCCGCTCTTTTATGCTTTGTGCTCGATTTTTAACTTTAAAACCCTTTAATTATGCGATGTTTGTCCGTAGGTTATTTACGTTTAAATTTCGTATCAATTAAATTTCAACAAAATTAACGTTAACTTTTTTTGCAAAAAAAAACAATTAAAATAAAGATAGGAGTCTGAAAATTTTTGTGTAGATTCCTCAAACAAATGAAAATCGCCGCTATGTTATGCTTTGTGCTCGATTTTTAACTTTAAAATCCTTTAATTATGCGATGTTTGTCCGTAGGTACTAAATGACACTAAAAATATCTCCTCAAATCACGATCCCCCTTTGAATGGCCCTAACTCGGTAGTTTTTCATCGTAAATCAATAAATTTTAAACATAGTTAGTTTAAGTAGTTTCTAGTACACACAAAATTTTTTATTAATATCGAAGCAATACGAAAAAAGATATCGCTTTCGTAAAAAAGGCACTAAAAACGATAAGAAAACAGCATTATAAACTCTCTCAAAACTGGTTTTTATCTGTACCTATTGAATTAGCTTAAAAATAGCATTAAATTTGACGATTTTAACGTTAAAACAACGTTGAAAACAGCAAAAAAGGCCGTTATTCTATAGCCATTACATTACTTTAAAAGTATAGTCAAAAAAATGTTAAAAATCACGTTTTTTTATTCACCTATTGGTCTGTATTAATTCTCTATCTAGGGACTTACATCTATTGGGAGTAAAATCAAGAAAAAGTTAAAATATTTGTTTAGTTTAAAAATTTACACATAGATGTCTCCAAGTTTTAAGGAAACTTAGACTTGCCAAATTACAATATGACCATACAGGCATTAAAAACACATAACAAACACTTATAAACAAAGGCCAAACTATTTTATCCTATACTTTTATCATTTTAATCATCTTTTATATGTGATCAGAGCCTCCTGCTACTTCTATCTAGTCCTCAATAAGGTATTAACCACTCTTAACCAACCCTTTCCCCTCTTTGATATAGAATTGGGGTCAAAGATGATTATTAGTCTTGAGGAAATTCGCGCAAGGAATGACCTCAATAGACTTGACCCCCCTTCCCCCCCAAACGTGTCAGTTTTGACACCCGGTATATGTCTAAACGGACACCCCCCTACATATTGATATATAGGGGGGTGTCCTTTTTGACATTTACCAGGGGTCAAAAATGACGCATATGGGGGGTATCCATTTTTATACACACTGGGTGTCAAAATAGATGCATACCCCCGGGGGGGGTTTAATTTTCATGATACCGGGTATGTCCACTCCTAAACTAGGATTATCCCAAATTATTTTATTTCTGAATTCAGGAAATATCCATTGGGCTGAGAACTTTCTGACTGGGATACCTTCCAATAACAACACTTTTCATAATATTTTCTCATTCAGGAACTTTTGATTAACAATTTTAAGTAAAAAAAGATTTATATTTGACAAAATAATTTGACCTTTTTACATTAATTTTCTTGAACGCCTCCTTTTCCCCTTTTTTTCAATTAACATAAAAAATAAATTCTAATTCCTGTGGGCTGAGCTCTAACCTAACCGACAGGGCCATGTCATTTAGGTCGTATAGTTTCTTGTATCTTATAACGTAAACATCACAAATATGTTTTTTTTCTTTCAAAAAGTTCGTTTTTTGGGCCAGATGCAATATGAGGGAAACTGTCAATATACTTAAAGAAGTTGTATCAACTTTTTTGCTTTTTATTTAAGATAGCTAGCCGGTCCTTTCAGTAAGTAGTAGATGTAAAATTTTTCATAGAATTCAGAAATGCAATCGGTTTTTTTGTAGACCTCTTATTTTTTAAGTAATTTAAGTTTTTAAAAAAAATAATTAAGTCGGTTTTAAGGTACTAAAACGCAACAAAATAAAAGAAGAAAATAGCCAGTATAAACAAAAATAGTAAGATCTTTAATTTGACACCTTACTTTTAAAATTCTGTTGAGTAATTGTTGAAAAAATCTATTTTTTTAACCTCGGTTTAATCAAAACATTAAACCTAAATATTTTCTCATACAGACATAAAAAATATGGGTTCATATATACCATTAGAATGAGAAAAATAATATGAATCCATTGTAAGCAAAATTGAAAAAGTTTAAAAAAATTGTAATAAAAAATAGAAAAAATAAAAAAGTTATTTTAAGAATTGTAACTACTAAACAAGCCAATCACAAATCGCAAAAATTGACGAATCGGGAAGCTTAATCTATAAAATTAACCTATAGAATTGCCAGAAAAAAAGGAGAACGTTCATACAATATATACAATAGATACTACAATAAATATAGTGATATTAAAGAACATGTAAAGAATGAAAAATTATGAACAAATATGCATCAGTCTGTTTATAAACTTCAAAACAATGCAGTTAAAAATACATTATTGTTTCTTGTGTTTAAAAAATATCTGCTACATTGCATTGTCTTTTGTTTAGGTTTTTTTCAGGTTTGGTTTAAGCTAACCCTTTAAAGCCGAAAATTATGATTCTTAAAATAAACTTATTTTTTTTATTATAGTTTCATAAAACTTTTTCAATTTTGCTTAGAATAGATTCGTAATATTTTTCTGATTCTAAAGGTATATATGAACTCATGTTTTTTATGTCTGTTTGAGAAAATATTTAGGTCTAAAGTTATTATTAAAGCGAGGTTAAAAAAATAGATTTTTTCAATAATTACTCAACAGAATTTTAAAAGTAAGGTGTCAAATTAAAGATCTTACTATTTTTGTTCATACTGGCCATTTTCTTCTTTTATTTTGTTGCGTTTTAGTACCTTAAAACCGACTTAATTATTTTTTTAAAAAACTTAAATTACTTAAAAAATAAGAGGTCTACAAAAAAACCGATTGCATATCTGAATTCTATGAAAAATTTTACATCTACTACTTACTGAAAGGACCGGCTAGCTATCTTAAATAAAAAGCAAAAAAGTTGATACAACTTCTTTAGAATTCAATTGAGATTCTTGAAATTTAAATACAGAATTAAGTTCAATGGGATCAAAGATTCCTTAAATATATGATTTAAAGAAAAAAAGCTCAAGTAATACTAATAACAAAAAGTCATTTATTTTAAATTTAAAAAAAAGTTTACCTACATAAACTGTGAAGAAATAATATATATTACATAAAATATGTTTTCCTATGTCTTTTCTACATTAGAGTAAAACATTAGAGTGGGAAGGGGTTAAATAACTGTATCTCCCCATCGAGGTGCCCTTGTGTGGACTCTCAATTGGGTCATTAAAAATCAACCAATGGTGTCGGTTATATTAACACAGCTAAGAAAACAATTTGGTAGCAGACAAAAAAGGTCATTGAAAAAGGGAGAGAGGTAGTAATTTGTATATACATCTATACTATAGATCTGTTTTTTTTCTACCATGAAAAACATTGATTATTTTGAAAGAGCATTACATTATTATTATTATAAAATTGTTATCTGTGTTATCAGCTGCTTGGTAATGTCTAGCATAGTTATCATCCTGTGTCAAATCTATATCCAGGTATACTACAACAAATAAAGAGGGGTGGGGTTGATTATTCTAATTTTGAGTTGTAAAAGCGGTAAAAATTTATTAGATAGAAGAGGATAGTATATGCTTCATAATGATGGGAATGCTGATAAGAAGTTTTAGCAGTGTATATTAAATAGGAGCAGTTAAAATCACATTTCCTCCACTTTGAGTTTTACGAACAGACGGATATTTGGAATTAAGAGTAGTTTCGCTACTACAACTAGAAAGAATCTTATATTTAGGTTTATTTTAGATACATGTTGGTATTGGTTCAATCAGCGCAGTAATCACCCTTAAATACATCTATCCAGGCAACGGTCTTAACTCTATCATGTATATTTTTAATAATTATCATTTACTATTCTGGCTGAGTCCCAGCATTTAAGGACCCTGTATTCGTTTGTTGAGGAATAGGGCTAAAAATGACTTTAAACTAAATTTATAAATTTAAAAAGCCTATATAATCTTTGGACCTTTGTGAAGATGCCCTGTAATAGAGAACAAGAAGACATAAAAACAAGTGCGACAATATCTATAAGTAGCACAAAAAAATATCATAGAATGGACAAACATATAATCATAGAAGAGAATACAAAGCAGGTACTTTTATTATCATTAGGCAGGTCACTTCATTGTAATAACTTCAAGATTAATGCCCTTAAAAACTACGTGGATAATTCTAAAGCGGAGCTACTCTATGATATAGATTGATGAAAATTCACACTATACTCCAATCCTTCTTAACAAAATCGACAACATTATCAAAAAATCAAACAATAGCTCCTCCCTAACTCTACAAAACTCTATCGTTTATCCATCATTCTCAACACATCATGAAAAAATCCTGCTGTCTAATGTATCTCTAACACTGATCTTTGGCAATGCCCTCTCTATTCTATTTATAAAAATTTGGAGGAAAAAAAAGGGGGGGGGGGCTGTTGATAGCAATAACAGCAAGAACCAGGAATCCCTCCGGTTTTAAACCTACATCCATAAGCCTTCCAAAAAAAATATATTCCTTCTATTTTTTTTCTCTTTTTATATCCTTCTATTCATTTTTCAGAATGAAGAGGAAGCATTCATCCAACAAAAAACAAGAACCAACAAAAGCTAAAAATACCAAAATCAAGAAATCAAAGAGGAAAGCCCTAAAATTATTAAAACTCATAGCTGCGAACTCCAGTTCTGATTCTGATTCGTCCACAGATTCATCCTCATCCAGTTCTGATTCTGACTCGTCCACAGATTCATCCTCATCCAGCCAATACAAGACAAGGAAGGGTAAAACCAAAAAAACACAATCCACAACACAACAGTTCAGCAGCCCAGTAGCCCCCCACCCAATATAACTGTTACTATAGAAAATAATTCTCCCAACCCCAAAATCGATTCAAATAACTTCAATTTTGAAGAGAAATTGAATTTTGAACCATTAGAAAGGTGCACTACCCAATCTGCCTCCCCCCACACCAGTTCAGTACAGGACTCACCCCCTATACCCCAAACTTCACCCCAAGCCTCTCCCCAACCAAACAAAACAGCAGACATTATCCGGGACCTAATTGGCATAACACACCATATAACATCCAAAAAAGCAGGGAAGCGTCAGAGCATATGCTCGCATTACAATAGCCTAAATGGCTGCAAATTCAATAAAGACGCTACTGGTTCCACCAATATTTATAAATGCAACTCTGGGGGTGTACGTCGCCGTCACTCTTGTTCCACATGTTATTTCGCCCTTGGACAATGGAACCACCACTCAAAATCCCGCTGCCTAATAACAAGATTCTGTGCAACAAACGATGCCACCCAACAATTAGATGTTCTACTAAACTCAGAAAAATCACCAAACCCCGAAGATAAATAACCCAAAAATCTCCAGACTACAAATTTCTTACTTCCTTCTACAAACATAAAATTCTGCTCTCAACTATTATTTAAGCATATAGATCTTCTAATTAACTACAATCTTCTCTTAACTTCTATTGCCACATAAAAAAAGTCGTTTTTTCTTTCTTTATATTATGTTAATTGTATTATGAATTTGCTACATACCAACAAATATTTAATTAGCTACTATCTTCTCTTAACCACTATTGCCACATAAAAAAGTCGTTTTTTCTTTTCCTTATATTATGTTAATTGTAATATGAATATGCTACATACCAACAAATATTTTTGCCACATATAAAAAGTAGTTTTTCATTTCTTATATTATGTTACTTGTATTATGAATTTGCTACAAACCTACAAATGTTTAATTAGCTACAATCTTATCTTGACCACTATTGCTACATAAATAAAAGTCGTCTTCTCTTCTCTCTATATTTTGTTACTTGTATTATGAATTTGCTACATACCAACAAATATTAATATCAACATAAACAAACTATCATACATAATAACTAAAATTTTTGGTGCAGAGATGGGTTTTTGAGAAAAGAATGCCGCGTTTTTTTTTGACATTTTTTAGACATGTCGAAAAAACAGAGTATACAACTATTTATTTAATTATTTCGCTTTTGTTGGAACAGCCTTCATAGAAGAAAAACAAATTATCTTAAATCTATTTAATGCACGTTTTAGAGCTGTATTAGATATTATACAAATGGCTAAAATACTAATTTTAAAATTTTTAATTCTTTTGTTGTATACTCTGTTGAACGAAGACGATTGAACGAAAAAAATATCGTCTTCGTTCAATCAATCAATGTCTTAAAAAATGCCGAAAAAACGCGGCATTCTTTCTCAAAAACCCATCTCGGACCTTTGTAACGGTATATTATTAACCACCGTATTGCTACATAAATAAATAATTTTTTTTATTTTTTTTCTATAATTGTTAAAATTGTATTGTGATTGCTACATACTAATAAATATTTAATCTCAATGTCAGCTATACTTCTTTTTAATACCTATAACTGCGACAACCCATGTCATAAAACTCCTCAAATTATCTTTCAACTTTACAAAACTACCAATTTCAATGAACTTGATGCTAGTAAAATCCAGACAATAATTGTCTATAAGTGAGCTCAAATATTTAAACATAGTGTACAAACTAAAAACCAAAAAAGTTAGAAATAAATTCAACATTAAATAACTCTTACTGGCCCAGGTACCCAGACCCTAAATCTTTTTTTTTTAAAAAGAATAAGTGGAAGTTTTTCTACATAATAATATGATTTTAAGTATTATTACCTAATATTTCACATTTCAGTGTCTCACACTCTGCGAATGTCTTCGTTATACATACGCCTCCTTAGCGAACAGGGGGTAGCTAACTTGAGACACAGGGATGCAGGTATGACAGGGTTACCTACAATCACAATTCAATATAGATGACCTTAAAATAGTGGAGAATGTATATAGCATCAACATTAATGACTACAAAGCAAACTATATAAATTTTAACTCATTTAACTCAGACTACACAAATAATTCTATAATAGGTCACTTAAACATTCGCTCACTAGACAAGAACAGTGATATGCTCACTGTTCTTCTAGAAGAAATCAACCACAAAATTGACATACTCTGTCTCACTGAAGTCTGGAGTAATCACACAAATTTCAGCATACCAGGCTACAACTTTGCCAGCATCCTCAGGAATAATAAAAGAGGTGGCGGGACTGTTATATTGTCCAAAAAAAAACTAAATGTTATCATAATAAAAGAGTGCACTTTCATTAACAATGACATGGAAATAATAACTATTCACCTTAAACTCAAAAATGCAAACAGACTAATATCCTCCATTTACAGACCTCCATCCAACACATTTACTAACGTAAATAACTTCCTATCAGACATTAAAAAAATTATTGATTACAAAAATAAATCAATCCCGAACGCAACAGTAGATATACTTGGTGACTTCAACATAAACATCTTAAACTATCTCAACAATAACCTGACTAATCACTTCCTTACAGGTATTGCTGATCTTAACCTGAAATCATGCATAAACATCCCAACCAGATTAACACATCTTTCAAAAACATGCATTGACAATATTCTCACAGATGACCCAAACAACTTCACCAGTCATGTTCTCCCTTCTTCAATCTCTGACCACTTTCTAATCATAAAAGCCTCAGCTCGTCATGTCAACATGTCTAAACCAAATACCTACTACAAAAGAGTTTTCGACCACGAAAGCACATTGAACTTCAAAAACAATATTCTACAGACTGACTGGTCAGATCTAACAAACGCAAATAACTCTACGGACCAATGGAATTTCCTCTTCAAAATCATTGATAAAAAATTTAATGAAAGCTTTCCACTAAAAAAATCTTCAAATAAAACCAAAAATATCCTTTGTCCATGGATAAACAATGAAATCAAAACTCTTTCAAAAAAGGAATGAGCCTTATACCAAAAGAAATCAAGATCAAATAACCTTAACATCGCTGAAAAACACAAAACTGTAAAAAGAGAGTTCTCAACAGCTATCTAAAATTGCATACTATAACCAAGAATTTAAAAACCTCAAAGACAAACCCAAGCAAATGTGGGAAAAAATTAACAAAATAACTAACAATAAACCAGCTACAAATAATGACATCAATTGCATCAAAATAAACAACAACACTTTAACAGATAAACAAAATATTGCAGAAGCAATGAACAAGTTCTACATAAACATAGGAAGGGAACTAGCAGACAACATCAAAACCACTCATGAAGAGCAAGAGAAATACTTAAATGATTTACCTACCAAAAACTCATCTTTTTTATTCAGCAGAATAAACTCTAACACAATTAAAAAAATAGCTATTTCGCTCAAACCAAAAATGTCCAGCGGACCTGATGGTATCCCCACCAAAATCACAAAAATTATTTTAACAACGATACCTGAACAAATTGCATACATAATCAATAATTCTCTTCAAGAAGGTAACTTTCATGACAAATTCAAAGAAGCAACTGTCATTCTGATCTCAAAAAAAGGTGACAAAACTTCACCAGACAACTACAGACCAATACATCTCATTAACTCACTCTCTAAAGTTGTTGAGAAAGTAGTTGCATACCAACTAAGACATTATCTTGAATCAAACAACATACTAAACAAAAATCAATTTGGCTTCAGAGCCAAACATAACACAACACATGCAATGTTAAGCATGATTAGCACCCTGGAATACTTCAAAAAGAATAACAAGAAAACATCAGCAATCTTCATTGATCTCTCCAAGGCCTTCGACACAGTACAAATACCCATCTTACTAAAGAAACTTGAAAGCATTGGCATCAAAGGGAAGGAGTTAGTCTGGTTCACAAACTATCTCAAAAACCGCAAAATTAAATGTAAAGTGGGAAACTGTTACTCTGAATACTCTCGTACAACAATAGGAGTGCCACAAGGTTCAATTCTTGGCCCCATCCTATTCATAATCTACATTAATGACTTGCCTAACCATTTAAAAGAATTTATCAGCCTTTTTGCAGATGACACACTAGTTGCCCCTTCCTACAACACTGAAGAGGAACTTAAATCTAAAGCAAACTTAACCCTTAAAGATCTAAAAAATTGGTTCAGTCTTAACCCATTAGTGCCGAGCGCCACTTTTATGGGCCGATCGAGCTGTAAGTTTCAGGGAAGCTTTATAATGGTCAAAACGGAATTCGTATTTTTTTGTTTTGCTCTAGTGGCGTGCACAGGAAAGTTGCAAAAAAACCCGGTTCGGCTTGGCCATAAATACCAACCAGGCATTAACACCCGTTTTTGGTGCTTTCCCCCAGTTTTAAAACCCGGTTGACCTGTATAAACCCGGTTATTTTGACCAAAAATCGAAAAATGTAATTTTTGAACGCCAAAAGTGAGATGAACACTTTTTAGAACTTTGATACGATCCGTAATTGAAAACTACACAACCTCATGTAATCTAAAGAGCTACAAGTATAATACGAAGCGATTTATTTCAAATTTCGTGTTTAGCCGGCGATTTCGGGTAAAAAAACCCTGTTTTGTTGTTGTTGTCAAAAAAGATCTATTAGTGAAACCGGGTAATAAAAATTTCAGACTCAAAATGGAAATGCCGAACCGGGCCTATATAGGGCGTAAAAAAACGATAAAAAAATCATATAAAAAATAATAATTTAAATAAAACGAATTCACAAATAGATGTACTTGTCAATAAACATTAGATTTCACGAAAAAAATCAGCGACTTTACTATTAAAACAAAAAAGTTAGATGGGGTATTTTGAATTGTCATGATTTTCAAACTTTGTTGATCTATACCAGCAAACGGAAGTAAGCTAAACTGCCAGCTCCAGGGGGAAATGAAAGCCAGGGTAGTAGAGGGGGGATTCATACTGAGAATGATGCAATTATGAAGCCGGAAACCGGTTTTTTTTCCATTTTCTGGCACCGGGTTTTAAAACCCGGTTCGGCACTAATGGGTTAATAAACTAACCCTAAATGCCTTCAAAACAAGAATGATCACCTTCAACACTAACAAAAACATAGACCTTAAAATAGATAACATAATCATTAAAAAAGTTCACAGCAACAACCCGACAAATGAGGTAAAATCATTCAACTTCCTCGGTTTCACCATTGATGAAAAGCTAGACTTCAAATCGCATTCAAAAACTGTAATTAACAAACTTAACTCAGCCAACCACATTCTCTGGAAACTTAAAAGAATATTGCCTTTAAGGCAAAAAATCTTAATATATAACGCCTTCTTCATTCCCAATTTAACATACGGATGCGCTATCTGGGCTAACAACAAAGATATTGTAGAGACCATCAGCAAACTGCAAAAAAAGGCCATCAGATCTATAAACGGTTCAACATCTAAGAGACATAGTGAACCTTTACTAAAAAAACACAATCTTCTCAAATTTAAAGACATAATTAAAATTAACAAATTATCTATAGCACATTCAATTGTTCATAACTACGCTCCAGCTGCACTTCAGGAACACATCCAAAAGGAAATGCCTCATGAAAGATTAAGACGAAACCTACTCAACATCAAAATTGATGGCTCAAATACAAAATCCACAACCATATACACCATTCCCCAGTCCTGGAATAATCTCAACAGTGAAATAAAAGAAATTCCATCAATCTCTAAATTCAAAAAAGTAATAAAAACAAATATGCTACAAAATTACTCCAATATTGAAATATGTAGTCTCAACACTTGCAACATCTGTAAATAATTAAGATGCATACAGACTCCACTATCTAAATCCAAATTGACTAATATCCAATCAAAAGCTCACCAAAATAAAAAAATCCGGTCAACTCTGGTCCATTACCCTGCTCTACACCTTGCTCCCCTGTGCTCACTTGTTCGCTACACCCTTAAACTTATTATCATAACTGAGTTTAGTTGTAAAACCTCTACCAGTACTGACTGTACTAAAAGAGGTGTACTAATCTCTACTATCTTTGTACATTAACCTATTTCGTAACTTATTTTTAAATTATTTTATAATAACTGTATTAACGATAGTAAAAATTTTGAAATACATACATACATACATACATAGTGACATTCGAGCGTACAGCCATTCCCTATTTATAGAGTAGCTGTGCTAACAATAAAGATGTTTGGGGCACATGAGGGGGTAGGTGGTGATATTTATAAATAAAATCTACGAAGGAGGGGTCATAGGGTTGAGGGGTGGAGTGTTCGGCCCCGCCCAAGCAAAGATGAAGTGCAGTACGCTTGGTCCATTGTTTGCTCCACCCCCCCTTCCACAGTGGAAAAATTACCAAGGATAAAAAAGTTGAATTAAGAAAATAAAATCTTTATACTAAAAAGACATGAAATTATTAAACTTAAATTATTGACCACAACACATCATACTAGAGATGTTAAAATGGTACTTACTGATATTGTTTGTCGATTGACTATATTGATAATCGATTGAGTTGGTCGGTTGTTAATTTCGACTATCTCCCCCTTTTTATTATTATAAACCTTACCAGGACCTATGAGAAGCTACATTGTAAAGTAATACCATATCGGTTTAGCGGTTATCGAGATACTTCGGTTCACTCAGAAAGAGATCCTGCTACTTTGATATAATGATATAGGCTTAGGCCCTATCCTCTATAATATCTTAAACTAACCTACAAGTTAGGGTTCCCTATGCCTTTCATAGTCCATCTTCGTGATATATGTAAGGCATAGAAGTTAAGAAACCCTTGGCTAGTTTAGGAAATTTTATAGGCTTTGGCCTATTGTTCTCATAAAAGGTTAGCTTTAATATCGTTCAAAGTTAGAATTTATTGGTTACCGGGCCAATCTATCTTGATTATTTGTTTTAATTTTCTGATTTTGAAAAATTTTTCCCCTAGTACTTATGTTCGTGCACTGTTGTTCTAGTTAAATGGCGAGATGTACGTTCAGGCATTGCAGAGACTAGCGTGCCAACAAAATAAGATCAGTACAAAGCGAAGCTTCTCTCTTACTAAGAATGATTGTCCGTCTGTCATTCAAGTAACACGGATTTGAGATGCAATAATGAACTTTATTTCTAATGATTCTACATCAATAAAAGAAATCCTTTTTTTATGGGGAGAGGGTATTTTTTCTTCGGTTGTCCATATCTCCAAAAGATTTGGGGTTGGGGGGAGGGGGGAGTTGTCATACCCCTCTTTAGATAGCATACAGCTTTTTCTAGTATAATATTTAAATTCCCTGAAAATTGTGCAACGATTGCTGGTCCAGTCGTTTACAAGATCTTAGTGGAAATACGGACAGATATACATCCAATTACTTTATTGTACAAATAATTATGAAGATACTCCTGGCCTATGAGCATTTTCTCTATAGCCTTTTTTGTCTGTATATATGTCTTGCTCATATTACATCATCTCACATGCCTTTCATGGAAACAGATAATGTAATTTTTAGTGTCTTTGATATTACTTGATGCAACGAAATACTTTTTATTTTCAAATACCTTTATTTCTGATTAACAAGACATTAAAGTTACGACGAGAGAGAAAAGGGGGGGGGGAGGGACGTATGTGCCTTTTTAAAAAACCACCAAGTTATCAA
The DNA here is from genome assembly GCF_053477335.1 of Acartia tonsa. NCBI lineage: Eukaryota > Metazoa > Arthropoda > Copepoda > Calanoida > Acartiidae > Acartia > Acartia tonsa. The sequence continues at coordinate 36,080,686 of NC_137269.1, read as the reverse complement.
AATAGGAAATGTTTTTGTGCTTTCACTTAAACCTAAGTGGACCAAATAATCTCCCCTCTCTTATTCATGATTTTGTAACAACACACGTCTAGACCCTGGAAGGAGGCCTTATTCTAAAATGCCCTATCCCTTCTAGACTTCTCTAACATTTAATTTAACATGAAATAAGATCGTTTGCTTGTGGTCCATAAGTAGCAAAGCAAAAGCATGCTCTACAACAGATATCCTTATACTAAAGTAACAGGATATTTGCCTGTCTGTGTGTTTGTATGTTTGTACCGAAGGATCCCGCTAACCGCTGAACACCGATCGGGTTCTCCTTAACAGGGTAGCTTCTCATAGGTCCCGGGAAGGTTTATAACTATTTTGGGTGAGGATACCACCACCCTCCCAAGAGAAATCACAACAAATCAAAAAAAATTTACGTCTAGAGTTTCCTACGCAACATAGCTAGATATCGTATTATTTAAAAAAAAATTAAAGTGCCACTAGAGACTTCTAGGTGCGTAGCCGCTGGTCTTCAAAATAAAGTAACAGGATGATATTTAGCTAAAATATATTATATACCTTTTTGTAAGAATCAAGTGCGTCAGTTTTGGAGGGGAAGGTGCGAAATGAAAGCGTAAAAGGCAGATAAAAGGGGAGGGTTATTTATACTTGCGTCAGAAATGTTTCCAAAATTCAGCCAAAAAAGATACTCAAGTATTTAAACAAAATTCGGTTAGGTTCAGAAATAAGCAACATGACATCTATAACTGGAGAATAATAAGAAAAAGAAAATTTGAGAAAAATGTACTAAAATTGATGCTAATAGATAAGCATAAAAATACGTTTTTTTATATAACAAAATAATTCGTGGTTAAGATTAAATAGGTAATCCTGAGCTGGATCTTTAAATCATTTTAATGGTGCGCCAAATCGGGGTGCGCCGAATTTCTGCCAATCACAGCGCGGCATTTCGTAAAATGTTGTGCTCTCATTTGGCGCACCATTGAAATGATTTAAAGATCCAGCTCTGTACAATAAGCACATTTGTAGATTTCCAATATTGAAACCCTTTTTTTATTTAGTATTATTGACGGACATAGGGACAGAGTCTGTTATAAAGAACATGCTCATTTGTCAAGTAATTCCTTGATTTAATTTTTTTTCAGGATATCTCTAAATGCAATGCAAGTAATCTCATTTCCCAAACAGGATTTTCCCTTTATTAAAATTATTGACAGACGAACTAAATAAAGAGTACAGGAAACATTTATTCAATCTTGATTGGTTGGTTCAAACTAGAATTGTCTAAACTTGTCAACCATTAATTTGATTTACAACAAAGATAATTTTGTTTATATGACATGGGGTGTACAATTGCACACACATTTATTTCCCATTGTCTTATCCCTATATAATTATACAGTGGCCTTCATAGTAATGTTACTCGAGTAGCTTTATGATTTTTATGCCGTAACGCGGCAAATTCTAACCTAACCCTAGATTTTTGCTAATTTATAAGTAAATGTTGGTTTTATTGGAACACCATTGCGTCAAGAAGGTTGGTGGTAAGATAGATAGATACATAATGGTTAAGATAGATAGATCAAGGGGTGTAGTGGCGCTCTGAGATTTTAGTAGCGTACAGGCTGTCGTGTAGCTAACAGCTGAGACGTATTTACTACACACGGGGATTCTGGAGGGACCTACCTACAGCTCCAGGTATTAATTATAATTGTAGAGTAGCACTGCTTCTCTATTTTTTCAATTTTAGCCGAGAGAGGGGGGACAATGGGTTGTTTATTATACTAGTCTCCAATGTTTTATAAAAAAAAGTTTTATTATTTGTTGGCTAAAAAACTTTGGGGACTTAAGTGAATTTTGATTAGTTGGTTTATCCCGTTGAGTTTTCAAACGTTTCAACCACTAATTTTAATCTACAGATGAGGTAATTTTGCGTATCATCATTGGGGATGTAAATAAATTCAATTTTATATCATACATAGAGTGTTCTATAAAACTTCCCTAAATTCGTTACTTTGTAATTATCTAGAGATGCTGTTGGATACACTTTTAATATATTTTTTAATTGGGTTTAAGTTTGTTTCACCCATTTTAGTTTTGTTTCATTTTAGTTCTCTATTTCCAGGGATCTAAAGGGAAAGATAATGATCGATAAATTGATGTACATCCCCAGTGATAATACATAAAATTACCCCTTCTGTAGATTAAAATTAATTGTTGAAACCTTAATGATCCAACCAATCAAAATTCACCTAATGTCTCCAAAGCTGTGAAGCCAACGAATAAGAAAACGCTAATATAAAACTTTGGGGACTAGTGTATTAAACATCCCTAATGTCCACTCCCTTCTGTCTATTTTATTTTTAAATCTTTATTTGTTTTCAATATCGAGTATGGATGGGGACTGAAATTTATACTGTACCCAAAGTAATAAAAACACATTGACTAATTCGTTGATTGGATGGTTTATATTACTGGTGTCTATTTTTTTAAAATACACAATGATTATTATCATTGGTGGTGTACATTATCTTATCGTCCATTGCCTTTGAGCACCCTGCTGACTATAATGATAAAATAATTTGATTTTCTAAAAAAATAAACATAGTTAGCTTTAATTGCTGTGCTACTTATAATCATAAATGTCCTTGTGATTTCATAAGGGCTAATATAATGAATTGGATTTACGACCCATGACCAATAAAATTGTAATATATTTTTTTAATGTGTGGGTTTTTTCATTTATAATATCATAATTAAGAAAGGGCATTTGTGACTAATGGTAGCGAAGCAATAACAAGCAGTCTTTTTTACTTTTTCAAACAAAATTACCCCTCCTGTTGATTAAAATTAACTGACACTGCTATTTTGTACTGGCCCATTAAGATTTTAAAGAGCACCCATTTTTTTTTTATATCAACATTTTTATAATACTTTTGGTACAAGTATAATTTACTAAATTGGAAACCATACTTATGCAAGCTTGTTACTGCTAAGCTACTTTTGGTAATTTTTCTTAAGAAATAGATGTATCCCAAATCAAAGCTAAAATGACATTTAATGTTTAAATTGTAAAATTCATGTAAAAGTCATTATGAATGAATTCAAATCAACAAGTTTTGGTCCGTTATCCAAGTTTTAAGCGAAGCTTTTCTATCGTTTGGGTCTGAGCGTTAAGCCGTCTGTCTTTTTAACAAGGATGAAAGTAATTAGTTGCGAAATATTTTTTATCGCCGCTACTCTACGAATCTTTACGTTCATCACACAAAGATATTTCAAAATAAACGCTTCACACTGTCATTACTTCATAATCTCTCTTCTAAATTTTCTCTCACAACTTTCAATGGTGTGCACAGGTTTATACCAGGATTTATTAATATTGAGGACTCAAAGTAAAGAGGGAAGTCAGACCCAAATTTAATTTTAAGGGATTTGCTTTGACCTAAAACAGGCAATACATGCACAGTAATGACTTACGTACAAAGTTAATTAATTGGCCGGTAATGCTACACTTTGTTTTCATAAAAAATATCTTCTAGCTTTGTTTTTTGTTACAAAATGCCATCTTAATAGCTCCACAAAAATAGACAAAAACCTGCTTAGTACCAAGATCAATTTTTCCTTGTGCATTGAAAACAATTTGTCTGACCGTTTTCGAGATAATAATATGAAAAATGCATGTATTTTTCTATTATTTTCCGCTATTATTCTATGTGAGAAAAAAACACAAAAAAGAAATTAACCTTTTTATATTTGGACCTTAAGGGTTTCTTTAAATGGCAAAGCTATTGTGTCTGGCTTTTTAGACAAAATTGAAATAAATAATAACAAGTATGACCATATCCATAATAGTAAAGTGAACATATTCAAAAATAACTATTGGCATACTAAACGGAGAGAGAGGGGACAATTGGCTGTTTATTACACTAGAGTCCAAAGTTTTATAGTAACTATGAGGACTTAGATAAAATTTGATTGGTTTGTTTATCAAGTTCAGTGTCCAAACGTTTCCACCACTAATTGTACTCTACAGTAATTTTGGGTATCATAATTGGGAAAGTACCTCAATTTATCGGTTATTGTCTTATCCCTTTCGATCCCTGCATACAACACATTTAAGTAGTTATTCTTTTTTGTAATAAAATAAAATTTTTGGGTGGATTTATAATTTACTAGCAAAAAAGTTAAAGGTTTGGATATCATGGATATCCAAGCTTTTTTTCAGTTTGGTAAAGTGAGAGGCTTTTAAAAGTTTGTGGTGGGTATTAGGTAATCTAATATGTTTTCAAAATTTGAAGTGGGTAAAATGAGGGGTAGACAACCCTCCACCCTTGGACGACAATGAAATAAACTTTTAGTTTTAATCCTTTAAATATGTATGAGAAGTTATTTAAAATTGACTTGTAGTCATCTTTAGTGTTAATAACACCAATAGATAGAAAAGATCTAACTGGTCCTAGTGCAATAACAAAGTGATGGGCAGACCTTTATTAAAAAGTAGCTCCGCTACTAATAACTAAAATTTAAATTTATAGCGTGCACAGGAATTTATCAGACGGGTGGGGGGAGGGGGTTGAATCTAGAGAAGGTGAAAAAATGGGAGAGCAGTCCATTACACCCTTCTCCCTCTTTCAAACGCCATCAAATAGAAAGATATACAAATGAATCTCAAAGTTCAAAATGTACATTTATTTAAATTTTAAATTTCACATATAAATGAATATATTTAATTAAAACTCAGGGATCTAGAGAAAGGACAGTGCACAAAAAAAAAATTTCTTCTGAATTCTAATGTATTAGTTTGATTTTAGTGCCACTGTCGTTTCATTCCATGGAAGTTAAAGAATGGATATACGTAATTATATATTTGCAGGGGAAAATTTTTCGTCAATTTAGCGTGCTAATATTGACCTCATTTATTAGTTATTGCGATCATTCAGTAGGAGGAGAGGGGATTGGGATGAAAGGGGTTGATGAGGAGTACATAGTTATTTTAGCCGGCTTCGATTGTTGCTTTATCAGAGTACATGAAAATTTGGTGCAACATTCAAGTAATAATGTATCTATTGGTTCAATCAAGTTAGAGTAATGTTTAACAATGGAATTATATAGAATTAGAATGACATAATTATCATTTAAATTACTGCCCTATGAAACTACAAGTTTATGATATATTAGGATTTTTCTTTTGCTAGGTGAAGTTACAGGGGATGGGATATAACATTAATTTCACCCTTATTTGTAATATTTATATGAAATAGATTTGGTACTATTATTACTGCAATTTTTATTAAAATATATACACTCTCTTACCAATAAACAGGTCTGATTTAACCCCAACACTAACTTTTTATATTCTTAACATTTTATTTTCATATAAAGAAATTTCTTGTTCATTTACTTTAAAAGGGATGTAATATGCTTATATAATGTGTTTAACTTCTATACTCACAAATTACATAACAATACTGCCATTGTTTTCAAAATTTATCTACAATTGTTATAAGAAAATAGAAGGACTAAGAATAGTTTTCTGAAAAGCATAGTCTATGTTTAAGAGATATATAACAATAAATTAGACAACCAAAAAATCCCTTTTTAACTATAGTGCTTATTTTTAATCAATATAAATAATGTCATAATGGCATTATCGAAAGCATTAATTGGTCGTTAAATGTTTTCCCATTTGTTCGAAGCTATTAGATACTAGACTGTTATAAATATCAGGCGATATTTCACAAAAATAGTGTGTAAATTGTATGATATTAGCGGCTACGACCATAGAATCTAGGGGCTCTGTATTCGAGGGGGCAAAGTGGCTAGAAAAATCATCCCAAGACTTTAATCTAAAAATAGAATAGCCTAAACCATCACAGGACCTTTGTGAACAGGACCACAGGACCAATAGGTATATACCCTGAAGGGTAGAATCCAATCGGTTCAGTGGTGACTTAGATCTTAAGGGACAGACGGATGGACGGACAGACGGACGGAAGGACAGACATCGTTTTACTTTGTATTATAGATATCTCGGGGAATTTAGTAACAAGAAGTTTTAAATGCCGTTAAGTACCGACATACATCAAACTTGTATATAAGCTTTGTATCAAAACTTTTATTGTTCATTAAATTCATTTAAATGAAATCTATATGTGGTTAATTTATCAACAAGAAAATATGTGCAAAGTAGCGACACAATCAAAAAACATTTATTTTAATAAAGATCTTTGAAGATAAATCACTTTTTATAAATATGGTTTTTTTTAGAGATTAAAATCAATTAAATTTTATCTGAAAAAGAACTATTGTAGAGTAGCTGCGCTTCTAAAATTAGCCATTACAATCTACATTCATGAACTTCTCTAAAAATTAAATTGGATCTAATAACAAGCGAAAGGAAATGGCAATTTAATTATTCAACTTCCATTTCTTCTTCTAATCATTTAGAGCAGAATTTTTCAGGATTAAAAAATAGTTTAGAAAGCCAAAATGTAATGGGATATTACAAAAACAATAATGACCTTGACTATATCTTTTCTGAGAGGAGGTAGGATGTAAATGTTTATAACTTATTAAGAGGGACAAAAATAATAGCTTTTTAAAAATTAATTTCTAACACTATAGAACTGTAATTATAGATATTGTATATCTTCAAAAGATAATCTATATAGGTCGCTACTTAAAGTCATATTTTTATTTTCTTTATAAGAGTTTTTAAATCTATTTATTAAGAATGAACCCCCCCCCCCCCTTAGCAATAAATAAAATAAATGACTAAGTACAAGTATAATGATGACAGGCAAATAGACCTTTTTTCCATCATTATTATTATTATATGAAATTGTATCTTTCTTTACAAATGTTGAGATGACAACTTCCATAAGAGCGAGCCTCAACAAGTCAGATAGACAAACGAACATTGATATATAAATATGTATATAATAATTAAATATCTAAAGATAAAAAATCAATGTTGATCTTTTCCAAACTTACATGAATACAAAATGCTGATGCTGTACGTATTGGTGCAAAAAAATGGGGACAATTTTTAAATTGATATGACGGGGCTGTTTATTTACGTCACAAGTGAGGGGAAAGAAAAGGGAAGGAGGAAAGAAACCCCCTAGAAAAGAGATGGGGGTATGACGTCACACGCCAAAACAATTTGAAATTTGTCCCCATTTTTTGCACCAATACGTACAGCATCAAAATGCTAAACAAGAATTCAAAGATTTGCCCATTATGTAGCTAGTGTTCAATCGTCGTTGAAATCACTATTACAAAATTAAAAAATTTGTGGCCAAAAATGTTTAAGATTAAGTTGTTTTAATTAGACCTACGGACTAACTTGTAATTCTTATAAAGTTGCCATGCTTTCAAATTATTCTTAACTATTAAAGGAATTATCATGCCAATTTTGAAATCAATTGCACGATATTTTAAAACCATAATAGTTCAGTGGGTAACGAGACCCTTCGCAATAGACAAACACTTAGATATCCTGTTACTTTTATATAAAGTTGAAATATTTTTTTTCAGATCCTGCAAATTAAAGAAAATTTAAGAAACTACCCCCAGTAACAAAAATTCTCAACCAAATCTAAAAATGGCTCTGAAATTAGGTAGGTTATTTTTTAGTAGCGCAGCTACTCTATATCTGTCCCTGTGGCTGTTTGCCTAGAGGTGTGTACTTTCCATAAACATATTCAGCATAAGAAAAAAGTTGTATGTCAAATAGCCAAACTATTTAGAATTCGCAGTTTAAAATCAACTATCATAACTGGTTTGAAATAGTAAAAATTGAACAAATCTTGAAACAAGAAAAGATATACTTTGAAAGCCAATGTTTTTAGCCATGGGCTATCAAAGATTTGCATTTTTAGACTAATTTTAAAATCAAATTTTGTTACTTTTTATTTTTTTTCTTTCTCAAAAATTTACATATTGATTTGATAATATTGCAAACACAAAATTTAATTATTTTTACCAAATTTGTGTTCGCTTTTTATTACTGTGCTAATTAAGTTACATTCTTTTAACTGGTTTGTGTGTAAGTGTGTGTGATGACTAATGAAATCACACAAATGTTCCTGTTTTCAGTGTGCGCGCTGGCAGTCTGCCTGGTATCTGTGACAGTTGGACAGCAGGCTGAACAGTATGATCCTGTTTACCTGGGCAGGTTAGTAAGATCGTGTATACCTGGGTAGGTTAGTATGATCCTGTGTACCTAGGTAGATTAGTATGATCTTGTATACCTGGGTAGATTAGTATGATCCTGTATACCTGGGTAGGTTAGTATGATCCTGTGTATCTGGGTAGGTTAGTATAATCCTGTGTACCTTTGTAGGTTAGTATGATCCTGTATACCTGGGTAGGTTGGTATATTCCTTTATACCCTGGTAGGTTAGTATAATCCTGTGTACCTTTGTAGGTTAGTATGATCCTGTATACCTGGGTAGGTTAGTATATTTCCGTATACCTGGGTATGTTAGTATGATACTGTGTACCTTTGTAGATTAGTATGATCCTGTATATATGGGCAGGTTAGTTTGATCCTGTGTACCTGGGTAGGTCAGTATGATCCTGTTTAACTGGACACATCTAATTCCATGGAGGTTGAGAACAAAGGACTTTAAATCATACTTGTACCCAAAATGTTGTATATAAGTTTTGTAATTCGTTGGCTTTAAATCTTGATTAATAAATGATGAACAATTCGTTGTAACTTAAGAAGGAACAACCTTAAGGTTTTAAATCAGTAGGACAATTTTGTTTTGTTTAGATTTGAGCAGCCAATCCACGCTGTTGCGGGCGATATCTTCATTCTGGATGAAAAGTCTATTTATATCCAGGTAGGATATCTAGATGTCTTTATATCTTACAATAATACCCTGTTTATCTAAAAGTCTTTCTAATTATATCCAATCATAAAATCTAGATTGAATGTTATCTTAAAATTTTTCCGTATACATCTAGTCAACAATTTTGATACTGGTTGGGTCTCTAGATATCTTCTGTTTAATCTAGCTACGTGTTTAGAATTTCTAGTATTTCAAGTAATTGATAATTTGATACCTAAATATCTTTATATGTATGTTTGATATCTAGATAACAATATTTTGGGGGAGTGTTGATCAATATAATTGCCATAGACCTAGCTCTGAATTAATTTTGTCTAGGATTTTTCTCATGATGGTCAGGCTCCTGATGTTTTCTTCTGGGCTGATGGGGAAATCATTCCATACATCACCAGGTTATATTTCTATCTATCTTTCTATATATTTATCTAGTTATGTATCTTTCTATCTATCTATCTATATTGCAGCACAATAAAGTTGTTTTCTTCCCATTGTTTTTTTATTTTTTTTTCTCTCTCTTCACCATTTCTTCTTAGCTTTTTTTTATTTTCTTGGAGTTTTTTTTAAACAGTAGATTTTGAAACTTTTTTGATTAATGAAGATGACATAAAATTTTCACTTTACAAGGTGTATCGATTTATAAAAGTAGTAAATTTTGAAATATTAGCATATATTTGCTGTTATTAGTGCAACATTTGAATTACGTTAGATTGAAATTTTTGGTAAAAAATATATTTTGTATTGTAAAAACATGTTTTCTGTAAAATCATAACAAAGGAAGATTTTTAAATTTTCTTTGCAAAGTGTTTGAACAACAATTTTTATGGATCACTGTGTTGTTTTTGACTATCTTTGGTAGTTAAAATCGCAGGAACAGTCTATTCTATTGAGAAGTTATGCCTAATATGGAAGTTTCATATTTGTGCTATTAGAACTAATTTAATCTAAAACTGAATGCAGAAGAAAATCCTAAATATATTATAGGAACAGGATGAGTCTTTGTACGTTTCTATGTCAGTTAAGATATCCTAAATGCATGAACCGATCGATTTAGAGAAGCTTTAAAGTCAAACTATTTTTGAAAGGGAGTTTGATGAGAAAAAAAAATCCTAAATGTGAATAATGATATGAATAATGGACATCTTAACAAAACTACATCTTTATTTTTTACATCTTTAGTAGCAGTTATAAAAATCACTCATAATATACAATATCCATAGTATAGAGTAATGGACGGACAGAAAGAACGAGTGAGTAGATGCTTTTTAAACAGAAAAATTCAAGAATTAAAATTTGTTGGTTTTTATTGAAAAGCAGATAGTTAATCATGTCCCATCTGTTGGACGGACAGACAAAGTTAGTTACAGAGTAAAAAAAGTGGTATTTTTTGGTTTGAAATGTGTTACATTTCAAAAACAATAATCACAACAATCAAACAAGATTTCCCTTTCTCCTAATTTTGATAATATAACAGAACATTAACTAGCTACTTGAGGCATACATTTTATTGTTATACTAGTGTATTAGTGTATTGCAAGAACCTGCTTCATGTTTCATTGTTGTTGGGCCATCTTGACCTTTAAAGTGAAGTGATATTGCTGTTAGCTTGCTATTGGAAGATGTTGGTGGATTTTTAATAAAGTTAGATAATAGAGGGACACCAAAGTTGTATTTGAATTTCGTGTATAATTATCTAGCGGCTTCAGCCCTAGGGATCTCGCCCCAAAAAGAAACAAAAATCAGCAAACGTAATATACAAGAGACACAAAAAAACATACATAAAAATACAATTCCTAATTAGCTTTTGGCTTTACACCTTGCTTCTTGGGGCTCCACCCCAAAAGAGTATAATAAGAGGCAAAAGTGTGGTATAGAGTAGCTTCCTTACTAAAAAATAATATATAAAGGGATGACAAACAAAAAAAAAAACAGCTTCTTTCAAAGCTTAGTGCAATGATTTCATATTTATTGCTCATTTTTCTTACTATCATTGAAATATAACAAAGAAATGTGCTTTGAAAATATTTCACTGGCATTTCATATTTGTGTAGTTAAGCTACCATATGGACTACTTTGTCCGTCTGTTTGTTTGGTTACGATAGGAAGCTTAGTTTTATCGGCTGTTATTTAAGAGATAAGGTTGATTTTTTAAAATTATTATAACTTTTAAAAAAATCTGGCTGGTATTAAGAATAGAATAATGTCATTAATTGACTGGTTTATGAGATATGTTTCTGAAAGTTTTTTCTTTCTATCCCAAAATATTTATTTTCTTCACTGATCGTTACCGTGATTTTAAAAAAATAGAATAGAATTTATCAAAACAGAATACTGTTATTTAATTGTATTAAGTAGTACGTTAAAATTTTCTAACCAATAAACCGATTAGGAGTTTGCCTTCAGATGCTTCACTTAGTTCTTGAGATGGTTTAAGCTATCTTTATGACCTCTTTCTAGAGGCGCAACCGCCAGTAAAAATTATATTTTTAAATTTTCAGAACCAACTTGGAGCCACGAACCAAATTGGAGAGATTTATTCCCAGGTAAAAAAAATATGTCTGTCCGTCTGTCCTTTCTTCCGTAATGCTGGTTTATATTCGGTTCTCTGTCCATCATTCTTATATAAAAGTAACACGATGCCCATTGTCTATTGATCTGTGTGTAACCGCTGTACTGATATGGTTCTTCTTTAAAGTAAAGCCTTATTACAGGTCGTTGGAAGGTTTCTCAAAAAAAAATTTCTACTAATAAAAATGATCTTCTTTATTTTTTTACTTTTTGTTACTATTAATAAAATCAATGTATATGTCGTACTTGTCTTGACTTTAATGGTTCTTTGTAAATGATATTTCAAATTGTTTACTTTTCAGGGAAGACGTGGTGCTGATGCTTCCTGATGGCATGACTGTCTTTGATATCAGACAGCTGAGCGTCTGGTGCAGGTACAACATAAAACATTATTAGTTAGCGGCTATGCTCCTAGAGTCATCTAAAAGCACCTTAAAGGGGAAGGGGAGTAGGATAAGTCGACCAATCGACTTAAATTTTATTTTATTGTTGGGGTGAAATTCTTGTAAGGACCATTTATAAAAGCAGGATGAATTGATAGATATAAGACGCCTTCTTCAAGATGCTTCTCTGTAAAGGCGTTAGTGAGACAAACAAACAGACAGACAGATCCTAATACTTACATATAAATACAATAACTGAGATGGGTTTTTAAAAGATGCCGCGTTTTTTTTTCGACATTTTTTACGCTATTAATAACAAGCGCGGCATTCGCGAAATCTAAACAGAGTATACAACTATTTATTTAATTATTTCGCTTTTGTTGGTACAGCCTTTTTAAATCCATTTTTGCTGCATATTAATTAATATATCTTATTAGAGCTATATTAGACATTATACAAATGGCTAAAATAATAATTTTAAAATTTTGAATTTTTAAGTTGTATACTCTGTTTAGATTTTGCGAATGCCGCGCTTGTTATTCATAGCGTAAAAAATGTCGAGAAAAAACGCGGCATCTTTTAAAAACCCATCTCTGAACAATAAAAAATTACGAAAATATAATTTTCATTTAGGGCATTTGGAATCTCCTTTGGCCACATCAACCTCCCAAAGTTTGTGTAAAGTTGCTTCTGTTATGACATTATTCAGTTTCCAATGTGTTTTTACGCTTTTATACGCAAGATTTGCGTAAATATGCGTAGATTCGCGTAAAAATGGAAACCATCATGACATTGCTGTACAACTACTAAACTCTAAATACTTTCACTTTGTTTTCTTAATTGATAAATAGAGTTGTAATAAAATAACATATAAATAATTATACAACAAATAAACTCCAGCCATTTTTTTCCCGTTGATACCAAAAAGATAATATAGAATAATTATTATAATATTACACTAGATAATTTATTATTTATTTTGTAGCAATATCTTTAAATAATAAAATTTTAAATAAATATTTGTTTTTTTTTCTTTTTAATATGCAAGATTTACTATTTATTCATACCAGGGCCATAATGAAAAGGTTGCGTGATATTATTTTTACAAATTGCTAATAAATTTATCATTAAAGTCTAATATCTATGGGGGCCAGCCATGATCAGTTTTACTTCATAAATTCTCAATAGTGTTTGTTATTTAGGAACTCAAGACGACAAATTGATGTATAACCTAACTTATGATAAACAAAATTACCCCTGTCAGTCAACTTAAAGAATGATGGTAATTTTTTTACACTCCTAGTTAGTACTAAAGTCCTTTCCGCGAACGATTGAGCATTTTTCCTAGATTTATCGAATCCATAGAAAAAACAAGCAGACAATCTTTTGAGTTTTGATTGTCCGGCGTGTATCTAGACAAACTCCATTCGGGTTAGTTTTTAGTATATAATATGAATATATATTATACTAAAGGTAGCGGCTTCGCCTCTAAAGGCATCTAAGGCAAAATGGGGTAAAAACTTTCCAATACCACAATAAGCTACAATATTGGGGAGATCCATATCGGTCCATTAGTTAGTTAGATCTTACGGTACATGTCGTCAGACATATAAACATTCTGTTACTTAAAGATAATATATCACTAATATTTGATTCATGATTTCTGTATATTTTTATCTTTCTGTGTTTGGACCGTATATGGTGTTGTATAATAAAAAAAACATAATTTGCAATTTTCCTTAAATGGATTCTGTAATACTTGCTGTAAGTAACGTTGCACCACGAATTTTAAGGGATAGCACGATGGTCAATAAATTGATATGTACTACATATTATGATGATAAAATTACCCTTTAAATCATTGGTGGAAAAGTTTAGACACTACTTTTATGTAACAATCAATCAAGATTTAGCAATAGCAATGAAACGTGTTTATTAAAAAAATGGGACAAAGCCCAAATTGTGTCAAAAATGATTTATGTGACGTAATAAAATGAGGGAGATAAGAGGAAAAATTGAAATGAAAACCCCTAAAAAAGAGATGGATAATCCCTCATTTTAAATACATTGCATGGATCATTTTTGACACAATTCTAACAAAATTTTGGCCTTGTCAAAATTGGGTACCATTTTTTTACAGTACAATATCCCTTTTCTCCCTGCGTTCTATGCACTTTTTTGACGTTAGCTTTTAATGCATTCATCTTAAAAGCAGATTTGGATCTTTAACCTTGTAAGCGTGCGTTAGGGTGGCTCATTTTTTGGCCTTATTAAACTAAAGCCCAGAGTATTAAAGTATTGGATATTTAGTTAAATTTCTTGTTACAAGCACTTTTTTGTATTTATTTTTTTATGAAAAATGCTGCATTAGAAGTTGACAAAATCTGTTCTTTAAAAAAAAGGAGATTAGTACAATAAGAAAATCAAATATGAAACCTCGTAAGATAAATTACCTTTCACTATGAACAGAGAGGTACATTTGGCCATATTCTAGTAGAGTTATACTTCCAAGTAACAGTTGGTCAAACGGCCCTACGGACTTTATTGTAAAGTAGCTGAACGCGCTGCTAAAAAAATTTATTTAGCGATCATGAAAGGGTAAAGATTGAGACTCTCTAATATGCAATATTTTTAGGTTTTCAGTGTGAGTATGGGTGTGTATGTGTGTGTGAGTATGGGTGTGTGTGTGTGTGGGATGTTTTATTGTATTACAGTCTACTCTCAGGGATCTAAAGGGATAAGATGATAGCCAATGTACACAAAATTACCCCTTCTGTAGATCACAATTAGTGTTTGAAACGTTTGGACACTTAACTTTATAAACCAATCAATCAAAATTACCCAAATGTCGCAAAAGTTGAATAAAAAAACGTTATTATACATCTTTGGGAACTAGTGTAATAAACAGCCCAATATCCTCTCCCTCCCTGGTGTACCCTACATGCACGATTATTACAGATATTTTATGCTGATGACTTTTAAAGTAGAATTAAAACGGTATTCTTATATCTAAAGAATTATTAAGGAAGATTCTTATTTGGGGTATAGTCCCTTTCGTAACATCGCACCTCATGGGGCGATTCTTCGTATTTTTCACAGTAGCTTTTCTCCTATTTCTAGCCCCTGCGGGGGGGGGGGGGCTCCAATTCTGCGGGGCCAATTACCTAATCCTGTGGGGCAATCACCTAACCTAATATAACCTAACCTAAAATAACCTATAAAAAGCCATTTTAAAAATACGACGATTCGCCTCTTATGGGGCGATGTTACGAAAGGGACTATTCCTCTTATTTGTCCTGACATCTGTCAAAATGGATATACAATATACATTGGTATTATGACAAGGGAAAAATTATCGTGAATTTATTTTGCTACTAAAGAGGACACCATTTATTGGTCAGTTCGTTTATGCAGTAGGAAGGTAAGAGATAGGGTAAAGGGAGTTTAAGGGGGGATAGTTATTTTAGCTCGCTACAAGTTTTACTTTATTAGAGAACATGATGATTTGGTTTAAGATCCAGGTAATAATAAATCCATTTCTGTTAGTGTTCTTTGAAAATAAGAATTGTTAAACAGTCAAGAAAATATAACCCCTAAATTTTTGTGTTAATCATAACAGATTTGTACCATTTTTAAAGTCTTTTGTTTGATGCTGATTCGAGTTTGCATTCTTGTCTACATTTCCCATGATACCCAAATAAGGAATTTTGAGAAATATATCCCTATATATGGGTGGTGATGATTCATGAAAGGTTATGTGACTTTTGGTAACACTTAGATTAATTGTATTTAACCCATGGCAGTCGGGCCCTTCTCTGGCCTTTATTTAACACCCCACCCCCCCCCCCCCCTGTTATCTTAGCTCTTTAAAGAATCAGAGTTCTTGAAAAAAAAACATATTTTAATTGGACGGTGGGATAAGGTTGCGTGACTTTTGGTAATACTATTATATCAAGCATGTTGTATTTGATCTTTAAAAGTCGGGCCCTCTTCATGACCCCCTCCCCCCCTGTTTTCTCAGCTCCTAGAGGGATTAACAATATTTTGGTAGCAATATTAAATCAACCATCTTGTATCTAATCCTTTAAAGTCGGGCCTCTTTTCTGACCTACCCTCCCCCTGTTAGATGAAGAATTTCCGACTATGAGTCAGTCAAAGTCATATTTTGCTTCCTTTACCCATTTAGTTAACAATCTTTAAGTTATATTCTTTTTTTACTTTTAAAATGTGATTTTCTAATTTTCAGAAAATATTTATTTTCTGAAAATTTTATAATAAATCGTGAATTTAGGTGACGGAGGTCCATTGCTGCTGTCTCTAAGACAAAAATTGTGGTCCAAGCATCAGCCAACGCTTGCTGGAGACCTGGAGAATCAGAACCTGTAGAATAATACCTGTAATACTTAAACACCTAAAATTCATATTGTTTTGTACTACAGGTTTTAGTCCAGCTACCTAGCCTTAATTTTAGTAACTTGGCTTCATTAAATGTTTGTTTAAGTCAAAAATGATATTGCTCTTCCTTTATCACCTATTGAGAAAAATATTGTTGTATTACTCAATATTTCTTCACATTCTTTAGTCTGCCCGCTCTTTTATGAATGCTATCACCCTTGTTTTTTGCCAGACTTAAATCCATTACTTATTTAAAACTTAATGAAGCTGTAAAAGCATTCCAAGTAAAAATTAAAATAATTCCATTGAAACATAAATTGAATTGTTTTACGAACAAGGATAATTGATTACATAAGAAGCGCAAAAGTAACCTCCAATATATAATTGGAATTTAGTGTTGTTGTATATTTTCTGAAATATAGCTTATAGGCATCTTTTGAAAAGAAGATTAGTGAGGGCATACAAATATAGCAGAAATTGTATTGTGGGTTAAAATAAAAATATTATTATATGGGCAATTTTTGATAAAGCCCAAATTGTGTCAAAAATGATCCATGTGAGATAATAAAATGAGGGAGAAAGAAAATCCGTAAAAAAGAAATGGATAATCCCTCATTTTTATTACGTCACATGTATCACTTTTGACACAATTTTAATACAATTCGGGCTTTGTCCAATTTTTCTTCAGATGGTTAAGGTATCAGTACCATTTTCCATTTTTATGATGGCTTACTGTAAAATAAAAACATCTCGGTCCAGTGGTCAACAAGATCTTTCAGTGCATACAGATGCTCACACTGACATTCTACTTTTCTTTATTGGAAAACTAGCTGTGAAACCCAGCTTATACCAACAATGAAATTAATTCGGGGAAAAATCACGAAACCTATACGTGTTTTTTAGCTGTCGTTGGGGGGCAACACATCATTAAATTGACGACCTCTCCATTTGCCCCCCAAATAATATTTTATATTTATTTCGCTTGTTGGTTATACCTTATACCTGGGTGAAACCCCTAGGGGCACTTGAGGGA
This sequence comes from Acartia tonsa, assembly GCF_053477335.1. Classification (NCBI taxonomy): domain Eukaryota; kingdom Metazoa; phylum Arthropoda; class Copepoda; order Calanoida; family Acartiidae; genus Acartia; species Acartia tonsa. Next base: position 36,063,440 of record NC_137269.1, on the reverse strand, counting down.
AAGGGGGTTGGTATAAAATAGTAATAAACCTACTTTGGACATATTAGAAGCTTTACTGCAAAGGAGAACAATATCAGTACACGATTTAATCTACAAGATAAACAAACATAGACAGATGAACATCCTACTAATTTTAAATAAGGATAAAGTAAATCATCATATTTTTATTTATTTCAAAGCAAGCAATCTTATATCAATAGAATTTAATAATAATCATTTAAATCATATCATAACAGTACAATATCTGAAGGAAAAATCACGTCCTGTTCAAATTAAACAAGGATGACAACATCATTAAAAGCTGTTCTAAAAATCATTTTCTTTCCTAAAAATCTTGTTCTAAAAAGTAAAGAAAACCAATATCTTACTGTTTTATATAATTATATTTTGCTATTTATATAATGTCTATTTTTTGCAAAAAGTTTAATGGAGATCTTAATGGGGAAAAATATGTACAAAAAAAAAATTAGAAGGACGCGACTAAAAAAGTATTAAATAAGATAAAATAGTATTATTATAGCATCACATCATAAGTTTGTCTTAGTTTTACAGCATTTTATATATAATAGGGGACAAAATAGAATTCGGGATTGCGGCTATCCTGTTAGGTTTTGTCAATTTGGGTTTAAAAAGTTTAGTATCGTACAGTGGGACAAAGACAGAACTAAAATATTATTATATAGGTAACAGGTGGATTGGATCTTTATATTTGATTCATCACAACAAACAAACCTCCTTACCTCCAAGAGAATTTTAGCCAGATTGTGAAATATGATAATAGTTATTTCTCGTATCGTATTATAAACGGCTTTTCGGCACCACGGGGCTAAAAAAACTAGTTTTAATCATATGATTGTACATTTCTATATTCGTAGAAAACTGTATATAATACGATGCTAGACATAGTTTTTTCGTATGGATGAGAACCGGTTCCTATCCACCGGATTCGAATGAATACGAGAAAAAATATTTAGAATTCTGTTAAATGTTTTCTAAAACCAATACTTTAGAAATTCTATCAAAAAAGGATAAATACGATAAACGACCTTTTTCAGAAAAAATCTTTTAAAAATTATACCAGAGAAACTTTGATTCTTGAAATTTCTCCTAGGTTTCGAAATGATAAGACTAAATTTGCCATAATAGACAATAAACCTTTCCTGTAAATAATTAAATCTTATTTTTATTCTATTTGCCGAGCAGTACAGATCTTAAAAAACATTTGTAAGGGGTTAGGTACACCCCCTCCTTCCAAGTAGGGTTTTTAAGCAGAGATGAAAAAAAAATTAGGAATCCCATGTTGGTAAAAATTCTAATTGAACTTATTTTCTATCACGACTTCGATTAAGTTTTACTTTGCCGCGAAGAAAAACATGTATCTAGTATAATTTTATTAAAATTGTCCACGGCACTGGAAATATAAACCATTGGAGATTAGTCCAGTAAAAAGTATTTGATCCAATAATGTTTAATCTTCCTATCCGCGGCCAACTGTCTGTGAAACCATACGATAAATCTATACTACATTACATGATTAACCCTATCTTTTTTTTATCAGTTGGGACAGTGAAACTAATTTGGACCGTATTCATTGTGGCATACGTTTGTACGATAAAATGTACGTATCAAATGACTTTTGTACAACGTAAAAAGAAAATAAATCCCATTAGAATAGTTGAAATAATTCTTGGTTATTTTTGTTCATAAACATATTTTTCTTAAATTAACATATTCTATTTAAAATTGTTTTTTTTCTGTATGAGGTATTGTAGGAAAATGAACTGAATAGACATACAAACATATGCCACATTGGTATGACCATGATTTTGATCTCTCTAAAAATCTTGAAGCATTTACTTATGTTCCACAGTGTGTTCGAAGGTGCTTTGACTTTTGTGTTAGAACCTAGATTAGGCATTTTATTCCCCTAGGTTAGAAAAGCAAAGATTAATTATTTAAAATACATAAAACCTCCCTATATATGATTTATTTAAGGCTGAATTTCCGTGACCTTAACAAAGCAACTAGAAAAATAGCCATGAATCAACTCACTTCAGGAGTTGTTTTATGAAGAACTTTATTAAAGCAAACTTAATCAAAATTTTAAATAAATAATCTTTGCTTTTCTTGTCATGATTATGCGGTAACTCCTAGAGTATGAAAATTGAACTTGAAATTTTCAAATCTAATTTTCTCAATAACGGCTGCATTTTAGATTTTATTGAAAAGTAAAATGAAGTTACCTAACCTATAGTAATGAAATGCACTATGTCCCAATTTAGGTTCTAACACAAAAGTCAAAGCACCTTCGAACACACTGTGGTTCAAGTCTTCAAGAGATAATTACCAATTAAAGGAGGTCCTATATGTAGGTAGTACTAAAAATTTAAAATACTGGGTAGGACCTTAATGGGAAATTTTCTAACTCTGAATATTTGTTTGTTTGAATCTAAAGATCTCATTAACTGCCAAACCTAAATTGGTTTCTAATTTTCTGACTTGAAGTATAAACTGCTTGAAGTCTCTTTTTGCTTCAATTCAGACTTGCTTTAGAGGTAACCATCCTCTTCAAATTTGAAAAAGAAAAAATTTGTAACTAAGGTTGTATTTTAAAGGGAGTGGATTGGTTACAAAATTCAAAAAAAGTTTTTTATAAAACGGCCAATAAAAGCCATCTTATGCATTAATATTATTACATAAATTGAGCGGTTTTTATATCAATAATAATTCATATTAGTTAAAAATTGCTAATGTACATGAGTATAAAGAAAAAAATCACAGGATGACCCTAAAATGCCTAAATGAATGCATAACATTTTTTTTTAAAATTTGTATTTAATAAAAATCTCTTAATAAAATCAAAGAATAATGAAATTTAAACTACTAAAGATATTTTGCTAATAAAATATTTTTTTAACTTCTTAGCATGTATAAGATTTAAGCAATAAAAAAACCCCTATTTTTTAATGTTTAGTCGCATTAAGCAATTAAATATTTTAGGGTCATACTGTATTTAAAAGTGCTTAAAAATATCGCCAAGGCATTTCTTTAAAATATGTTTACGTTATTATTATTTATTTCATAATCACTAAAGTTTACAATAAGCATAACAAATGCCCGTACACTATTGTTTATTTTGTGTACATATCGTACACTTTTGCGTACATTTTTTACACTACTGCGTCCCCGGTTCACTAAGTGTTTTGTGCACTTTTTAAGCATTTTATGAATCATTTTGGTTCACTCTGTGGAACCCTTAATAGTTGTGTAAATAACCATGAAGATAATAAATAGAAGCAGACCATAGAAGCCACAAAGAATTGGAGTCCCGCAGTCATTTGGGTCGTCCTGGGGACCTGAAATAAAAGTTTTGATACAATTTAGGGAAACCTTGTTAAATTTCGAAGCTTTGCATTGTAAAGAATTTCTAGAGAGGCTGCACTCTTAACATCTAATGGAGGGAAAAAGTCAAAACCATTGCAAGACATTTTTATTTCAAAATAAAATGGTCTGAAACCATCCAGATATTTATATGAGAAGCCTACTTGAAAGGAAAAACTTAGTAAAATAGTAAATAAACAAGGATGACAACATCCATAAGAAGCGAAGCTCAAAAATTATGGATAAACATTTTTCTATCTTTTATAGAAGCCGAGAAAATTACATTTCTCCCTCTAAGTGACTGACGGACAGACGGACGGACGGACATTTCGAATTAGAGAGTAGCTTCGCTATTAAAAAGGAGATGCTCATTCGTAAAGTAAATTTTTTGAGAAATCTCAGAAGTGTATAAAAAGTATCAGTGCTTGACAAGGCACTTTGCAGGATAACACCAACTTTAAAAACAAACTTACCCATAGCACAGTAATTGCAGAACCATTGTTTCAAAGGAATAATAATTTCTCCCTACATTTAAGTATTCTTTTCAAAAATATATTATCTACATTAAAAATGTATCTATTAATTACACGCGGTATTAGTGTGGTATCCGCCTAGGATAAAGGGCAGACACCAGAGTTCAAATTGACTACGGCAGTGTGAACAGACGTGGACACCTTACTATAGAGAAGCTACGCTTCTCTAACAATCACTAAATAACAAACAGCATCTATTCAGTTGTTCCTTTATTGAAGGTCTAAGGATTACTAAAGCTATATACAACAAACAATAACTACACAGATAGGAATAAATAATCATAAATAAAAGCAATATAATACATATACAATAGTCAGTTTGGGCAATAATGATCCCCCATCCCTGGGAAGGGTGGGGGGAATTAACAATGCAGCTTAACCATAATAAGGCTGTCAGATTTAATCATTAATTTTAGGCATAGGGAGGGGGTCGGCAGACCCCTTCCCCAGGACTCGGGGGAGGGCCGTTGGCCCTTCCCCGAATCCCGGTCAGGGGTGCCATAGGCATGGCTCACGGTTGCTGAATACCACAACTCTCCCCTCGGAAGGCTGGGAGGGAGCCTCCCTGCCAGACTTCCGACAGTGGTTGAGGCCTTCGGCCCGCTCCTTAGGGCTAAGATATATACAAATGATAATGATTCAATGGAATCCTAGTGGTGATTTTTCAGGGCTGATGGGCTCCCAACGTGGGGTAGAAGGTAGAGGCTGGTTTTGGTTGGACACGTAGCTCTGCGCCGGCAGGTGTCAGGTTGGCGTGGGGCACAGCCGCTGCGGGGCCGGTCAGCAGCAGGGCATTCTGGTTGTTGTTGGCCGCGGCTGGGGCACTGGCTGCCAAGTTGACCGTCTGAGCGGCAGCCTGGCCTCCCGAGGGGCCGCGGGGTCTTCCAGAGGGCGGTCCAGGCCTGCCTGGGCGGTCATGCCCGCTATCGGCTGATTGCATGGACACCATTTCCTCGGCGGCTTCCCGGCCGATGGGAATGGCATCCCAGTCTACTGAAAAGTCCCGGGACTTGGCATGGGTGAGCCGGGCTCTGGCCAAGGCCTTCCTGTACAAGGTTGGATGGTACAGGAACACTTGGGACATCGCATTCATGGCGGCCCGTACACCTCCTTGTGCGGCTGCCAGGGAAATGATGGTCAGATCCCCCAGCAGTTTGAGGATTAACAACAGCAAACACAGTATGGCTGCGCCATCTCCCCACTCGTGGATAGCTTGTCTGAACCCAGCCCAGACATCCAGGGCGGCCTCTCCTTCCTCCGCCAGTCGGTCGATATTGTAGGACACGATCCCATGGTCTCCGGTGGCCGAACAGCTACCTTGCTGAACGCATGAGCCATAGGATAGGCCGGTCAGCATGGCGCTCTTATACGCTGGGAACGCCAGCAGTTGCTGCCAGTCGTTCAACTCAGCCTGCGAATACAAGCCCCCTGAACTAAAGTCATCCAAGGGTTCTGTCAGCAGCTGCTTGGGCGTATCCAGCGGGGGTGGCCTCTTCTTAGGTGCGGGGGTTAGCTCTATCCAGCCTTCCTCCGCGTGCACAGTCAGGGGGTAGGTGGAGGAGCAGGGAATCTTGGTGGCGTGGCCGCTATACACCCGTGTCACGGCGTCTACAAATCCTGTGGGTTCCACTGGTACTTTGTCCCAACATTCCTTGCTTTCACGGACAACGTATTTGTTGCGTTGGCAGGTAAGCTGGAGCAGGACATCTCCCCTCAGCACCGAGAACGTGCTCCCCTGGACACGCACCGGGTGGGCCGGGTCTAGTTGCTGGAGCTTCCAACAATTGGCCGCTACTTCTTCTGCTGCTGTGCTTTTCATGCGTGTCTCCAGGGTAAATCCAATGTAGCCAGCATGTATCTGGGCCTGCAGGGGGACATCAACATCCCTGGCCAATACTCTGGGCAGCGCTGCCGCGGCCGGGTCAGCTGCCACGAACAATGCTGGGTGGTTGGTGGCATGGGCCTCAAAGTCGCAGTTCACTATTGAGGTGGGGGTGGTCATGTTGATGAAGAACTGAGCTTGATGGTCAACCAGGAACGCATCCATCACTAGGCTAGGCTGGAGGCTGCGGATCAGCCTCAAGGGGCAATCTCTCCCCAGGTGGTCCCACACGTAGGTTGCTTCCCCAGTGATGCAAGACAGCTCAGAATGGGGACATTCTAGGGTCAGGTGGTCAGATTGGGACTCCACCCGTCCATCCTCTACTACGTAGGTCTCTTCCTTGACCAGCAGCCGTCGTTCCTGGAGCACTAATTCATTGCGGTACAGCTGGCCCTCGAAGTGGACGTCCTCCCCTTCACAACCCACCCCCTCTGGGCTGTTGACCAAGGCGCCCACCATGTCGAGGGTGAAGAACAGGGGGTGGTTCAGCTGGAACGTCAGTGGCTGGGTCTTGCCTGGCAGCGTGTAGACTCGGTTCCTGGCCAGGTCTCGGCACGTTTCTGGATCAATCTTGGTTGGCCTCATGAGGGTGGGGACCGAGGTCACCTTGAGGTGACCCCATACCCCACACCTGAATGTCCACTGGGACACGGTGAGCTGGCAACTGTATCCTGTTGTTTCTCTAATCTTGACTTGCTGCAGGACATGTACTTCATGGCCCAGGGGCACCTCCTGGTGTAGCGGTTCCGTGCTACACATCTTTTCCTTATTGTAGGCTGTGACGTGGGTGGGGTTGGCGCAGTCCCACCCTACCAGGACGTAGCTAGTTGTAGGCCACACGGCTGCCAGCAGTAGTCCCCACAGAACCATCCACCAGTGTGAAAAACTTCCAGACAGCCATCTACCTCTCGCACGCGGCTGGGGATCTTCGGCTCGGGTCACGGCTGCTTCCTGGGGCTGGACACGGCTGGGCTGCTCCTGGCTAGATACAAATTTCCATTGAGCGTTATCTTTGTGTGTCCGGGGCACCCCGATACCCTCCCCAATGACAGACTGACAGGCGACTGGCGCCTGCCTGGGTGTCGGCTCCCCTAGCCCCAAGGGGTCCCTTCCCTTGTCCATGGCATGCCCAGTGGCATGGGGCTGAAGTGCGGGTGGCACAGGCTCACCCTGTCTCACGTCCCTCCCCTGCCCTAGGAACTCAGGTGCATGTGGCACAGGCAAGTCCTTATATCCCCAAATTTCAATCTCCCCAGCCTCTGGTGCATGAGGCACAGGCAAGGCTGGGGTTTTACAATAATTTGGATACAATACATTTGTTAAATTTAACTTATCCTGGCTCGACTGGAGGTGCTGGACATCTGGGTTCCCTCGGCTGGCAGGGGGCGCTGGATGGTGTATGGCTGGGCTCTCCCTACAGGCTGGTGGCGCTGGCTGACTGGGGGTGACGGGTGTCACCCCTTCCTCTGGGACTGCTGGCTCGTTCCAGGATCCAGGTATCTTGGTGGCGGCGACGGTTGTCGCCCCAGGCACCAGGTGGGAGGCGCTGGATAGCACCCCCCAGTCATCGCAGGTGGCGGCGCCGGGTGGCGCCCCATACATCGACTCTGATGCGCTGGCTAGCGCCTCCTGCCTCTCTCGTTCAAGGGCCGCCAGGGCCTCCCCGTACACCGTCTCCGTGGCGCTGGGTAGCGCCCCTCCACTCTTGCTGGGTAGGCTCGGTCGGGCAGGCCCCATCATGTTTAGGCTAAAGGGCTGGGGCCTCAGAACTTCTGGCTCAGCAATGTTGTTGGGCTGCACAAACTCCGGCCCCAGGTGGTTGAGGCTGAAGCCCAGGCCAACCTGGTTGGGTTCAGCCGCGCCTCCCAGCACGTTGATCCTAGCTGGAACGGTTCCAAACTGCGGCATTCCGTCGGCTCGGCCCGCTGCGTTGGGGGCGGCTGCTTGCTGCGGTGGTGCTGGGGGCGCGCTCCCTTCCATGTTGGCTACTCTGCTGGGCTTTCCTGGGGGAGCGCCCTTGTCTGCAGTGCGCCTCCGGCCGGCTACCTGGTCCCAGTCGGCTCTGCACTCGGCCGCCGTGTGGCCAGCATAGTGGCAACGCTTGCACTTGGCAGGACGGTCACGGCGTGGCTGGGTGCGTCTCTCCTCCAGGCTGACTTCCATAGGCGTCGGACAGTCTCGGGCTCGGTGGCCTTTCCCTTGGCAGCGGTAACAGCGGCCTGAAGTCTTGTCATCTGGGGCGACCTTCCCCATCTGGTGGAGACCCGGAGCCAAGGCGCCAATCTCCATTGGCTCCGACTCGTCGTAGTTGGGCAACTGGACGCTGGCTGATCCTGTGAGCCCGTCGGTGGCGTCCACTAGGCACACACCCTCCTTCAGCTGCTTGGTAATCATTGTGACGGTGAACATGGCTCGCCTCGTGTACTCAGGTACAGAGGCGATCTCATGACTCATCATTTCACGTTTCACATTAGCGTTACGAATGCCACGATTTAATTCATCGATTAATAATTCGAGATCCTCATGGCTGTAGGCCTCCCTATACAAGGCACACTTTGTGGATATGTATGCTTGTATAGGTTCTGTCGAGTGTTGCCTGTAATCCCTGAAGGCTTGCTTCAAAGTCTGGGATTCAAAGGCTGGACGAAATAACATTTCACACTCGGCCTTGACTTGTTCGTAAGTCAAGGCTTGGCCTGCCTCGCCAAACAGATGAGACGCCATTTCCGCCGCTTGCCCTACTAGTGACAGTAAAAGGGCGTTGCGGCGGTTGAGGGTGTCATGGGACGGCACGCGGTAAGCCGCCCATGACATCTCGAGTCTGCGGATGTGGGAGCTCCAAGATTGCTTGGGCGGCCCTCTATACTCCGGCAGGTTACTCAGCATCAGCTTGCGGTACTCGGCTGGAGCCGGTTGGGGGTCATCCTGGAGCCATCCTTGGGCTTGGTCGCCTCCTGGCGCTTGCGGCTGCTCCATCGGGTCAACGGTTCAGCGGCGGGACACAAAGTTATAAGGCAATACTATAAATGTTTATCCCTTGCGGCTTTCTAGCCTAGCAGCCAACACTGTTTATCACTAGGTTGGTAGTTTAGCTACAAAGATATAACTTAGATGTACTTGTCACTAGTTTTATTCTGAGTTTTGTAGAGTAGGCTGGTAGGGGTAGGTAGCTGTTGAGGGTCTGAACTGCTGTCAGGAACTGATTGGGTTTTCCTTTATCACACTATAGATAGGAGGGAGAAGCTTGTAATTCTTTATTTTCTAAAAATACCTCTGTCAGATGCTATGGAGTAGCTCCGCTCCTGTGTGTGTGTGTGTGCGTGAAATCTCCTTTCCTTGCAGCGCGCTTACGCACCGTCAAATCCGCGCACACAGGTAAAACGCGCACTTATCCCTCAACTCGCTCTCTCATTGGTCCGCTTTGTCCGTTGAATTTTATGATATGTCCCGAACTCTGTTGCGCGACCCGTAAATGGCGCTCTGTTTTCCCGGTCGCTAGCTCCACACCGTGGGCGGACTTAGTCAAGTGTGGGTAGGAGGGGGGAAGCGCGTGAGGGGACGGGGTAAATCCGTCCGTTCCCCCTGTGAGGAAGGGGGAGTGCTGTGGGTTTGAGGTAACTGTGTGATGAGGTAATGGTGCCCTTTCTCCTTAATCCTAGGCTTATTTGTTATGTCACCTTGATTGTATTTTCTTCAATGGAGAGTGGGCCCCTCCCTTTCCTCTGGAATAAGGGGTGTATTTTGTTGTGCTGGAGGCTTGGGTGGTTAGATTGTTTATCAAGGCATTGTTATATTACATCTAGATTCTATTTTTGGCCTTATCACAATACATAACAGATTTGCTTACCAAGCCTGTTCTATTTTTAGTTTTATCACAATACACAACAAATTGTTTGCCAATCCTTGCTCATAAATCTATTGTTTAGCCATCACACTAGGGTGGTAATCCCTACAATGTGATATAATATCTGCTTTTCTAGATGGGTGGCTGCGCTGTAGCCTCTCAGGATACTTGGAGTTGACGTAGTTTTCTCTGCTTGGTACACTACACTCGTATGTTGGCTCGCAGCTCGCAGCTATTTGGCGTGTTTCAGCCTATCGGCGGCAGGGAATGTCCCGTCCTACAGCGCCGTATATCCGAATCCGACTGTTGGCGGCAGGGAATGTCCCGTCCTGCTAGCGCCGCTGGTTCGGATCCTGCTATCTCTTGCAGTAAATGTTGGCCTATTTTCAGCCGTTTGCACTTATTTGGCCTGTTTCAGCCAGTCCGCAGGCCTGTTTCAGCCCTTTGAGCGCTCAATTCTCCGTTAGATGTCGGCGCCACTGGTTCGAATCCTTGGCTTGTTTCAGTCTATCGGCGGCAGGGAATGTCCCGTCCTGCAGCGCCGTGTATCCGAATCCGGCTGATGGCGGCAGGGAATGTCCCGTCCTGCTAGCGCCGCTGGTTCGGATCCTGCTATCTCTTGCAGTAAATGTTGGCCTATTTTCAGCCGTTTGCACTTATTTGGCCTGTTTCAGCCAGTCCGCAGGCCTGTTTCAGCCCTTTGAGCGCTCAATTCTCCGTTAGATGTCGGCGCTTCTCGCGGTTCTCCGTCAAGTTTTCGCTGTTTCACTTCCACAACTGCCGGATACAGAGTTAGACCTTGCTATCCAGGGTGGGTAATTCAGGTTGCTTGTGTCAGTTTTGCCAGTTTCACTGCTGGGAGTACCTTAGCCTCAGCTGCGCCTCTGCTCTACACTTGTGGTTTGCCGTAATCTCACACAGCTGTCACCAAAAGTTGTGGTATCCGCCTAGGATAAAGGGCAGACACCAGAGTTCAAATTGACTACAGCAGTGTGAACAGACGTGGACACCTTACTATAGAGAAGCTACGCTTCTCTAACAATCACTAAATAACAAACAGCATCTATTCAGTTGTTCCTTTATTGAAGGTCTAAGGATTACTAAAGCTATATACAACAAACAATAACTACACAGATAGGAATAAATAATCATAAATAAAAGCAATATAATACATATACAATAGTCAGTTTGGGCAATAATGATCCCCCATCCCTGGGAAGGGTGGGGGGAATTAACAATGCAGCTTAACCATAATAAGGCTGTCAGATTCAATCATTAATTTTAGGCATAGGGAGGGGGTCGGCAGACCCCTTCCCCAGGACTCGGGGGAGGGCCGTTGGCCCTTCCCCGAACCCCGGTCAGGGGTGCCATAGGCATGGCTCACGGTTGCCGAATACCACATTAGTATAAAAGGTAAAGTGCCTATTTGTTTCTCGGGTTCGACCCTAAACCACTTTGAGTCATTTTTACCTATTTATGTTATGTCAGGCGCATAACACTAATTGTAAAAGTATGGGAAGTGCCTTTGCCAATGAACAGACATTTAAAGTCAAAATTATTACTTTAAGGATTCCATTAAAAGTATGGTATAATATTAATTTTAAGTAGCGGGTTTCGTCGTCTTATCACAGTAGCTTTTGATAGTGTATTTTAGGTTAGGTAAAACAAATATTAATGATAGCCCCGCTGTGTTAGAAAGTTGGTCCCGCATGGTTAGAGCCCCCCGAAGGGTCTAAAAATAGGAGAAAAGCTACTGTTAAAATACAACGAAACCCGCTACTTCGTTTTCTTTCCATGATCCATAATTTATTTATGTATCTATTATACAGATCTATAGTATAGATGTATATACAGATAACTACCCCTCCCCCTTTTCCAATGACCTTTTCGTCTGCTAACAAATTTTTTCCTGCTCATGGCTGTGTTAATCCCAGCAAGATATTTCGCTATGGAATTGCCGAGTCTCATGCTACCTCCAATCCCCTACGCCATGAATTACCACCTAATTTTTTGGCGATAAACGTTGGAAAATCGTCCTTTCAAGCAAAAGGTAGCATGCGAGTTCGCCATCGATATCGTAGCAGAGTATGGGGCGAAGTCGCACAATAGTAGCATAAATTAAAAGAGAGTAAGAGAGAGAGGATATAAAATTAGAAGAAAAGAGAACAAAGAGCTCACAGGCTTTTATACTTTAGAAAGAACCGAATAGAGAGCAGCATTACTTTATGCTACTCTGCTACGATATCGATGGCGAACTCGCATGCTACCTTTTGTTGAAAGGCCGATTTTCCAACATTTATCGCCAACGATATCGAACAACGTAGCATTTAAAAAAAAAGTTTCTTGGGAATATTCCCGACATTTTGGTGGATTTTCAAGACCTAATTAAGAGTCGGCACAAGGTCATTGCAATAGGGAGATACAGTTATTTAATCCTCTCCCCCTCTAATGTTTTAGTCTTATATTTATGTATTATAAGAATAGAATGCTATCCTTGGCGCCAGGGATGAGGGATGAGAGTATTGAGAGTGCACCCACAGCACCAACCACGTCCATTATCACAGATCTACAGGGGGGAAAGGGATATGTCTTGGGTTATTCAATTAATTTCTTTTTTGAATACACTTTATTCTTATCTTAACAATAACAGTCGGACCCTTTCCAAATCTTTTCTAAATATCTTTAGCTAAATTGTTAGAAATTTTTTTCTTCCCCTGTATAATAATGAATTAAGTCCTGGTCTTATTTTGCTTCCTCAAACCTTTATTCAGTAGCCTTTTTTGGGAGGGGGTTGAGGGGGGGCATTTGTTTTAGGGGTGATTTCTCTTAGGAGGGTGGTGGTTTTACCATTTCCCCAAGGATTATAATGATAAGGATTATCAGGTTGTATTAATCGAATGAATTCAAATTTTGGGTCATTTTTACAACCAGCAAATAAATCTTAATGTTTTTATATTGTCAAATTGTGTAAATGAAACATCTGCTAAAAATGCAGTCAGGATTAAAATAACCGCCATTTACTTTATGTACATTGCCAAAAATACATCCAATATTGACCAAAAAAAATACATCTGTTACAAATATAACCCTGCAGTTATCCTCTTTTCCTTGTTTAACACCAATGTGGGTTAGGTAAGGTAAATTCTTGTGGGGGTCCTTACACCACGATACTTCTGTGGGCTTTTCTGCTAGCAATAATCTTCATACATAGTTTCTCTGAAATTGTAAGATTAGTATGATCTCTTAAACGGCTACACCGATCAGAATGGTTTACTATTGGTTCAGGGTAAAATTTAAGCTGTTTTGAGTATTTTGATATGAACATTAAAAGGACTTAGAAAAAAACATTCAAACCAATGTTTTAAGCTACTTTTATACTTTTCAAAGTACTTTCTTTTACATGTTTAAACTGTTTTTTGTATATTGATAATTAATTTAAAAATAAGTATTATTTTAAAGGTGTGGCTACTATTTAATTAGGAAGGTTGGTATGTATATCCGTTCGCCTGATTATTTTGAAAAAACTGTCACAAGCCGTTGGGTTTTTATTCATTGATGAAAGGGACATTAGGCTGTTTATAACTGTAGTCCCCAAAGTTTTCTTATTGAATAACCTTGGGGACTTTTATTGAGTTTGATTGGATGGTTCATTCAATGAGTGTCCAAACGTTTCAACCATTAACTGATTTTAATATTTTGATTCTTTCAAAATTACTTGACAAAAAATTATACAACTTTCCATTTTCACTACATGAAACTTGATTGTAATAAAATTATAAATAATTTGTTCTTGCTGCTCTACTTATAAACCTAAATGTATTTGTAAACATTCATATATATATTTTTTCAATTTTGTTGATTATTAAAAATTCATGATAAAATGTTTAATGTATTTTATATTGGTACTCCCCCAACCAAAATTTTTGATTAGCAAAGCTCCTTTATAAGTGTTAGTGTTTGTCTCTCCCTGATTGTCTATTATGCACAAATGGGAATTGGAGGGATTAAACTAAAATTTTAATTTCTAAAGATTATTTTTATTTAAAAATAAATATTGAAATGAACCAGTGGGAGTTTTGCAAAGAGTTTTCAGGGCTTGGGATGGTCAAAAGTAATTAACCTTCAACGGCCGTTTTTTTCTTTCTAATATTTTGTGTGTGAAAGATAGAGGGCTATACCAAAGGTTGTTAGATAAAAGGGCTAGGGAATAAAAATATGACTTTAACTGACTTATAAACAGAAATTCTTTATCAAACAAACGACATGCACAAATTTGTTTAGCCTTCTAGCTCTAAAAGGAGCTGATATAATAGAGGAGGGGGGGGGGGGGGGACTTGAACTCAACCCCTGCTGCCCCCAGAACGATTAAATGCGGAAAGGGATCCGACTTTTGAAGGTTAATTTTAACTATTTTTCAAAAGAAGCTGTTATATTTGACTGGTGTAAAATTTTAGTTATGCTTTAGGAAAAAAGAACAAAGTAACATAATTTTCCCTCTTCCATGCAAATCTTTATTTTACTTTTTCTATTTTTCATCTATTTTTCTTACTATCTCTCTATCTTTTATGTTTGTCCTCTGATTTCAATCAGCTTTGCTTTATTGTTTACAAGTTTAAATATCACAATATAGATAATAATAACAATATTTCCTAATGGTTAACCAATTAATAATATAAAAATTTAGCTTTTTTATAATTATAGAAATAGAAACAATTAGACAAAATAAATGCATTTAATAGCAAAAAATATGTAAGCCAACATATTTTAATTAATGGATATAGAAAAGCAATAGCTCCAAAAAAGACTTTAAAAGTATAGCACCTTTTTACTTTTTTTTAAAATGTGACTACTTCCGAAATTTGTATCGAAAGCAAAGTTTTTTTTGAAATATATAAGTACTAGCGGCTGCGTTCTTAGTATCTAGGGATATTAGAAGGGACATGAAAGTGCAGAAAAATAACTTAAAACCTTACAACGACTTAAAATTAAACAGCCTGAAACCACCCTGGGACCTATAAGAAGCTTCACTCTAAAGGAGAACCATATCGGTGCAGCGGTTAGCGAGATCCTTCGCTACAGACAAAAAAAGCTTACTACTTTATATAATAGGATTAATTGTTTGTCTGTCCTAGTAGATTACATTTCAGTATTTCTTTTCACAAACATTTTAGGTTTAACATAAAATAACCTAATTAAAAATAATAAAGATAAGAAATTAACTTAAAGTCTTTTGAAATTGTAATTATGTATGTATCCTAATATAAAATTAAAAGGTGTCGATGTGTCTGTCTGTCCCGAAGGATCTCGCTAACCGTTGAACCATTATGGTTTATGTTAGGGGAAAGTAACACTATCCTCCTTAAAGATACCAGCTAAAAAAAATTATCTTCTCAAAAACTATTTTTCTTTCTAAAATAAATTGAAAACGACTACCCCTCCACCACCTTCAAGGCCATAGCCACAAGTATAAATATATATTATTTTGCATTTTTCATCAATATAATTTTAAAGCGTTCATATTTTTTTAGAAGGTAGGGAAAGCTAGATTTAACCTAAATCATACCGGTCCCCATTCTATGAAAAATTTTGGCATCTTGTCAAAATACAATTTAAAGAGTTTATGTCGACTATAACTATATGGCTTTAACATTAAGTGGTCATAATTGACATAATAACATCGTGATATTTTTAGAGAAATTTATCTATGTCAAATATATTTGCTTTTATTACATTATGGCGTATTATGAGCGTATACACTGTAAATACAATAGTCTATATTAAAAACCAAAATTTGTTTTAAAAAAATAAAAATAACTTTTGCTAATTTATGAATTAAAACAATGATTTTATTTGTTAACATTAGCAAAAACAATTTTGTAATATTTATTAGCTGGATATAAATGGAATACCTGCCATCAAATTATAGAAAGGAGGAGTGTTCATAAATTAATACAAATTTTTATTTACGAAATAGCAAACAAAGTATTAAAATTAAACCATAAAACAATTATTGTCAATAAAACTAATAAACTAAACATCAGTTTTACAATTTTTAACTATGTAAATAAAATCTATATATTCCGATGTTAAAAAAAAAGAACTGAGTTTTATTAAAGTTAGGTTCATCTATCTATAACTATATTTACACCTACTTATATTAGAATTTTATATGATTTTACCATTTTTGGAAAAAAAGTTACAAATTAGCTAAAATAAGTAACCAATGCATTTGCTGTTTTATAGTAACAAGGAAGGGAAAGGACCATTGCAGTGTGGCAGAGAGTTACCTTGCCTACCTGCATTCAGTAGGATCCCAGGGTCATTAATATCATTAGAAATAACATTAGCAGTATAGTGTTATACAGCTTTCTTATTCATGATAATGGTTTCATTTACATCAGACTTTTGAACCAACTGAGGGTATAAATATAAAGTCTAGATACTAAATTGGACCAATAGGAACGTAATGTAGAAACAATCCGACCACATTATTAGTTATATAGTATGCATATTTTGAAACTAAAGGGCAGTTTATTTTAATTTCAGCCATTCAATAAGTCAAATACATATAAATGGTTAAATTTCTTTCGTCTGTTAGCAAATAATGACGGATTATTTTGTCTGATTTACCATTTTCGAGTAATAAGTCTATTGCTAAGGGAGGGTAAGAAATAATCCTTCTTATGGTAAAAAATACCCTTTGCTTTTATAGGAAAACCATTTTAAGCAACCATTAAAAAATTTCTTAAATTTAGATTTTTTATTGGGAAATAATTTAAATTCATAAAGAGAAACAATATAAAAGACTTAATTCGTGTAAAAATGGTAAGAAATAAAATGAAAGAGTTAGAGATAGAGAAAGGAGAGGGAGAGAGGGAGTAAAGAGAGGAAGAGAGAATTAAAGATAGAGAGAGGGAATAAAAAGAAGAAGAAAGAGAGAGAAAAAATATGCTTGATTGGAGAGAGAGAGAGAGAGAGAGAGAGAGAGAGAGAGAGAGAGAGAGAGAGAGAGAGAGAGAGAGAGAGAGAGAGAGAGAGAGAGAGAGAAATAGAGAGAGAGGGAGAAATGTCAAAATCCAGGTAAAAATTGGAAAGTCACTATTTGTCCGGAAAAGAGGGAGTGGACTATTTTTGTCAAAATAATATACAATCATCCCTCCCTCTAATTATGAGCAACTATGAAAATTAAAATTTACAAAAATAGAGGGAATCAAAATTTAATCCACCATTGCACTATCACCAGGGATGAAAAAGGGTTAGGTAATTATGGAATTATGAAAATCCTCATTTCTTTTGTTGATTAAAATTATGGGTTAAAAAGCTTGGAAAATGCTTGTTGAAGAAAGTTAAAGCCATTTTTTAGACTTTCAATAATTTTCTTTGACAGGTCTCTCAATAGAGTATCCTTAAACAAAATGTTTGGTGTGTTTCCCAAAATGCCTCTAAAACGGCTAGACTGACATGCCTGTAATCATTTGTCATATTTTTAAGGGCATCTTCAGAACTTCATATCTTCATAATTTTGAATGTGTCTATTTGCAAAAAAAAAACATTATGTTGATGTATGACAAAGTCTGAACCAATTATGAAATATTTTGCTTTCTGTAAGCTACGCCACTTGGGTATAAAGTTGTTCTAGTTGTTGAAACCACCCGACATTTGATGCATACACACATGCTTTCCTTATTAAACTTTGATAGTATGATTGACTTATTTGTATTGTCTTTTTACTTACATCCTGAAGGTATATTGTAAGAAATTATTTTTATTTCCTTGCTGCGCTTCTTATGGACATAATTGATTTCCTTAATACTAGTAAATGAATCTAGAAATAAACCAACCTTCTCCTAACCCCCCTTCTTTTCCAATCAAAGTACCAAAGAAAGTTAGTTTATCATAAATAAGTAGGAGATTTTATTATACACCCTCAAATTCAACCAAGTTGTCCTTGTTTTTTTTTGTTTGTATTATCTTTATTTGTCTTACGTATCTAAAACGGTAGGTTGTCTGTATGTCTTTATAGTGTTTGCCGTTTGTGTACTGTTATCATCCCTCCCCACTACACTTTTTATAAATTCAAAATAAAAAATGGGGAATAATTTTTAAAAGCGAAGCTTTTCTATAATTAGGGTCGGTCCGTCCGTCCGTCCCTCCGAGATAGATAGCTTTTTTCGTTAATTTAGGCATGTTAGAATTGTCCTATCGATTTCAAACTTTGCATGGTGATTCCTGTAGTAGTTAGGTACGATTTAGAAAGCGTAGCAACTCTATAATCATTACCAGAATGTCCGTACGTCCATTTTAAACATGTTGATTTTTCTACTTTTTTAACAACAAATTTTTATGTGGTTTATTTATCCGTTTGATCTGATTTTTGGTATATTGATTCCTGGGACAACAAAGTACAATATTATAAGTTTTTTATCAAATTTACTTACAATTTTGCTTCGACTCTTATACTTTTATATTCTGATTATTAAGTT
Organism: Acartia tonsa; assembly: GCF_053477335.1. Lineage (NCBI taxonomy): Eukaryota > Metazoa > Arthropoda > Copepoda > Calanoida > Acartiidae > Acartia > Acartia tonsa. The sequence goes on along the minus strand of NC_137269.1, from coordinate 36,045,317 downwards.
CTGGCACTATACAAGTATTAATGTCGGTTTGTCCTACCGTTTCAGTGCTTCGCTTTTATGGATGTTGTCATCCTTGTTTTCTTGTGCCTTCCTTCCGAGAAGATCACCAACCATGCAGTGCCCATAACTGCAGTTCTCTTAAAATGCATGGTTACACAGTACCTAATATAATAAATTTGTAATAAACAAACAAACAACTACCCCTACCCCATTAATTTTTAATTTATTTCGAAATAATTTATGGGGATACCATTCAAAAAGTGGTTACTTTGTTTGACAACGCCCAAAATTGTCTAAATTCTTTTCAGAGGTAGTGTACCTTGTTTTGTAAATGGCATGTAAAACGGATATTTAATTGTACTTTTAAAATTCCCTCTAACTGGCCATGAATCATATATCCTTGGGTGTGCACAATTTCAAGCAAAAATAATACTTTGAAATAAAATTGCTCAAACTGAACGCACATGT